>NW_018743331.1:1880184-2440184 GCF_001683475.1 Chenopodium quinoa
TATTACAGAAGGTTTGTGAAAGATTTACAAGGATTGCGAAGCCCATGACAAGTTTGATGAAAAAGGAGCATAAGTTTGCATGGACCCAAGAGTGTGAGGAGGCGTTTAAGATCTTGAAAGAAAGGTTAACCACAACACCTGTGCTGGCTTTGCCGAATGGGAGTGATCTATATGACGTGTATAGTGATGCATCGAAGTTGGGATTGGGATGTGAGTTGATGTAAAATCGAAGAGTGATTGCGTATGCCTCAAGGCAGTTAAAGGTTCACGAAGGGAATTACCCAACCCATGATTTGGAGTTAGCTGCAATAGTGTTTGCCTTAAAAATTTTGAGACATTACTTGTGTGGGGTGACTTGTAGGATTTTCACGGACCATAAGAGTTTGAAGTACATTTTCACCCAGACGCACTTTAATGGGAGGCAGAGACGATGGTTAGAATATATGAGTGATTATACATTGGATATTCAGTATCACAAGGGAAAGGCTAATGTGGTGGCAGATGCTTTGAGCAGAAAGTCAGAACATATGGTGAATGTGATGGTAGTACTGGATCAGTTGTGTGTGGAATTTTAGAAGTTGAACTTGGAAGTAATAGAGCATGGTGACATGGCTAGGATGTTGAATACCTTGGTGGTTAAACCATCCATTTATGATAAGATAAGGGAAAGCCAATTGGAAGATGAGAAGTTAAAGGCAATTAAGAAGAAGATTGATGAAGGAGAAGTGTTGGATTTCACCATTGGTGATGAGGGGAGTATTCGATTTAAGGGAAGATGGTGTGCACCACAAAATTGTGGAAATCTAAAACAAATATTGATCGAAGAAGCCCATGAATAATTCTCCTTATTCAATGCATCCTGGAGGGATAAGTTGTATAAATACATGAAGAAGACTTTTTGGTGGCCCAATACGAAGAGAGAAGTGGCTGAATTTGTGGCTAAGTGTTTGACATGTCAGAAGGTGAAGATTGAGCATCGTAGGACCTAAGGAAAGGTCCAATCCTTGGAGGTGCCCAAGTGGAAATGGGATTCGATTTCTATGGATTTTGTGGGAGCTTTTCCAAAGACTAAGGCAGGGAATGACACTATTTGGGTAATAGTGGACAGGTTGACGGAGTCAGCAGCATTCATACCCATGAGAAGTACTTGGACCATGGATCAATTGGGAAGAGCATACGTGAAGTTTGTGGAGAAGTACCATGAGGTACCCACGGATATCATTTCGAATAGAGATTCATGATTTTGTGTAACTTTTGGCAAAGTTTGCAAAAGGCGATGGGATCTAAGTTGTTGATGAGCACAACATTTCACCCAACGACAGATGGTCAGACAGAAGAACGATTTAGACATTTGAGGACGTGTGAAGAGCTTGTCTGATGGAGTATCAAGGGTCTTGGGAAGAGCACTTGGACTTGTTAGAGTTCTCTTACAACAATAGTTACCATGCAAGCATTAGAATGGCACCGGTTGAAGCTTTGTATGGTCGGAAGTGTAGAAGCCTAGTTTGTTGGAATGATATAAGTGAGACTATGGTTCTTGGACCAGAGATGATTGAGGATATGGTGAAGCAGGTCAAGTTTATCTAATAAAAGATTAAAGCAATCTAAGATCGACAAAAACGTTATGTTGATTTGAAAAGGAGGGAAGAGGAATATGAAGTAGGAGAGAAAGTTTTGTTGAAAATTTCACCCATGAAAGGTGTGATGAAGTTCGGGAAGAAAGGGAAACTAAGCCAAAAGTAAATAGGGCCTTATGTGATCTTCTAAAAAGTGGGGAAAGTGGCTTATAAGTTGGATTTGTCTAACGAGCTTGAAAGGTTTCACAATGTGTTCCATGTGAGCCAAAATACCCTGATGTGACACATGTATTACAACCAAAAACCATTGAGATGGATGAAAATTTGACTTGTAAGGAAAGACAAGTAAAGATTCTTGACTCTAAGGTCAAAAGCACAAGGAACAAGGATGTGAGCATTGTGAAAGTGTTGTGGTAAAATCAGAAAACGAAAGAGGCTACATGGGAAGCTGAGGCTGATATGAGGAAACATTACCCAAAGTTGTTTGCCTTAAGTTAGTGGTCGAGTTACGGGGGCGTAACTCCTTTTAAGGGGGGTAAAGGGCGATAGAGTTTTGTGCGTCTACTTTTCGAGTCATTTTTGAGTGATTTGGAGTCTTACTTGAGTCTGGTTGGAGTCTTGAGTCAAGTTAGGATTGTGCATGAACCAATAATTTCAAAATGATTTTCGTTTCTTTTGGCTAAGTTTCGGGTCAAAACTTATTTTAAGGGGGTATACTGTAATACCCCGTATTTCATACGTATTTTCTAATTAATTAATTAAGAAGTATTTTATAAAAAGGGTATTTTAGTAAATTTATTATTTGGAGCCAAAATAATATTTGAATTTTAGCGCCAAAAGCATTTTGAAAACTAATAATTATTTTGGATAAGATTTATTTATCCATTTATCCTATTTAAAAATTGGATTATTTATATTATATCGGTTATTTTATTTAAGCCAAAAATATATTAATTCATTAATTAATATGTCTGAAAATTCCCATTAATTAGCTAGGAATTTTTTATTTCCTATGTGTAGAAAAATCTGATTTTTCTTAGTTATTTTGTTGGTGAATAATTGGTATTTAGTTAATTAATTATTTTATATTATTACACAATTATTTTATTCCTTAAAAACCTAGCAAATTCTTCTTAAATATATTTATAGGAGTCCGAAAATTTGAGCTATGATAAGCTAAATATTTTCGGCCGTATTGAATTATTTTGGGGGAATTTAATTAGTAAATTATATATTTTTTAATTATCTCCCAAATTCTCTTATTTTTCCTTAATTAATTCTCCATATTTTTAATATCTAATCATCATATTTTCTCGCCAATCATACTTCTTAATTATTCCGCAAGAAATTCTAATTTCCTTATTATTTTTCATGACATACATACCTTCCATATTCAAGTATACACAATCACCTTAATATCCAAACTTTCCTTAATTCTTTTACTCACTTCTCCAAGTAATCCCATAAACCCTACTTCCCATAATTCTTCCCACATTTTCTTGCCATAATTCTTGCATGAGCTAGCCTATAAATACCCCTTCATACCTCTCACATTCTTTCACACCAATTCTCTTCTATTCTTCTCCTCGATTTTACACAAATCATCTCGTTTATCTTTGAAGCCAATTTTTGGGCACTTCTGGTCAGTTTTTGGGGGTATTGACGTTTCACAGAAGATTGTTCCTCTTGAAAAATCCTTGAGTTTAGACTCAAGAATCACCAAATTAGGAGTTTTATAAAAAAGCAAAGTAACAATGAAAAACCATTGCCTATTATTAAAAAAGTGTTGCCTTGTACCTAAGGCAACACATATGAGGCGTAGTTTATGTCCCCGTTTTCTATTCCTAAGGCAACACATTTTAGTACAAAGAAAACATTTTAAAAGTCAAGGTAATATGATACCTAAGGCAACAATTTTACAAAGGCAATAAAAGAAAATTGTTGCCATCTTAGGAGACAATTTAAAATTATCACCTTATGTTTTGATATGCAACAATATGTTCACTTGTTGTATTTGATAGTAATAATATAAAAGCGTTGCCAAATATTTTAAAGACAATGTTTAGTAAAACTGTTATATAATGAATACTAAAATGAATCGGTAATTTTTTTTTTCTATTATAATATTTACTACGTTATGTTGAAAGAATGGAAATGCATCATATTCTTGTGAATTAGTTATATTAGAAAATTTTTAACATTAAAACATGTAATAAGCATTTAATTAGGAAATCCTAAACTTATAAAATTGATAAGTAAAAAAATAGTTAAAGGAATATCCAAATGTTTACAACATCATATCCTATCTAAATAAACTACTGTTTCATAATATTACTCTATCTAATAAATAAAAGAACATAATTGTGTCAGAGCAAGAAATAACATTAAAAAGTTTAGAGCAACTTCAAATTGAACTACGACGTCTGATATGTCTAATTTATATAGTGTTTTACCCCCGTCCCAAGGTCATAATTAGTAGTGTTTTTGGCTCTTTAGAGCCACTTTTATTACTAATTTGTGTTTTCTAGTGTTTTTGTAGTTTTGCTTGAGTTTTATAGGAAATTGCACACTTGGAGCGTTTTCCGGGTTTTTCACGAAGCAACTACGAGCATTAAGAGGACACGACCATTTTTGAAGCCCAGGACCGGTGAGAGCCAGTGATTAAGGGCTCGGTATGTGATACCGGGGCATATGGATCGAGTATTCAAGACCCGAAGGGGAAATCCGGATTGGGCCGAAGAATCGAGCCCAATTGAAGTCCAAGCCTCGAAGAAGAAGCCGGGCCCGATCGAGCAAGCTTGCGCCCGATCGGGCGGGCGCGCACAAAGATGCAGCAAGAAGAAACGCGTGCCCGATCGGGAGAGCATAGGCTCAATCGGGCACGGTTGTTTGGAAAAGTACGTAGAGAAAAAGGCGGGCCCGATCGGGCGGCCCATCGCCTGATCGGGCGCGTGTTTTTTTTAGAGACCTGATTAGTTTTCGTTTAGGATTTGTTTTAGGGATGTTTAAGTATGATTTTTGTACATAATTTTTGATTACCTTCTCTTTTAGATTTTCTCTCTCTACTTAGCTTTTAGATTAGTTTCTTTCTCTAATACTTTGTTCTTAACTTTATTCTTAATTCCAGATTTCTTTGGTAATAATTTCTCTTCTCTTAATCTTAGTTATTTATTTATATTCCTTTGATCATGTCTTGTTTTATTACTTTGATTAGTTTAGTTTAATTATGTGTGGGTAGTTCTATTTCGAGGGTTTGTGGGGATCCATAAATAATATGAAGGGGTAATTTATTGTTTTTAATTGTCAATGCTAGATTAATTTCCTATTGATTGATTTTAATGCTTTGTGACTAGATTTGCGTAGATCTTTTATGCATAAATTTAACAATATTGATTCGAGATTCGACAGATGAGAACTAATGTTTAGGTATAGTTTCAATAGGTAGGTTAATTTATAAATGATTAAGTCGAGAATCGAGAGATGAGATTTAATATCGGTAAATTAATTGTGTGATTGTAATACGTAGCGAAAGCCCTTTATAATCTGATTAATTTATGCATTGATGATTGGTTATTATGTTTTACCCTGGAATATTATTTATTGGTGAACCTATGCCCTAGGCCTTTTATTCATTGTTTTATCCTTATTCTTAATTTTTGTAGTTTAGTTTCCTTCGATTATAATATTTTGATTACCTAATAATCTAGATTATATTAATTAATTAGAAACAGAAAGACTCGTTTCTCTGTGGTTTCGACCCTACTTCCCTATCTACATTAGTTAGAGGATTTAGGAATTACTTTTGATTAGATGATACGACTTTAGCCTGTCAAAATTTGGCGTCGTTGCCGGGGAAACGGCTTTATTTTTATTTCTAATTATTATTAGAGTCTAGATTATTTTGTCTTTATTTTTATTTTTTTATGAGTTGAGAATATCCATGCGTACACCACTACAAGAATTATATGATTTTTATGCAGCACCTGAATACTGTTGTTGTGAATATCGTCTTTGTCATGAAAATCCTAAATGCCCTTATAGTGAGTTTTTTATGCGTGCTCCAGATGATTTTAGAGTCTTTCCACATACATATGATCATATTCGGAAACGATTAGTTGCTAATGAAAGTTATTGGAAGGATCTTGATGAAAAAGTCTATGGACACTATAATAATAAGAGTCCTATTAAGGATGAAGAACCTGTTATAGAATATGTGGTTGAAAAATCATTAGTTGACGAATCAGTGATTAAAAAATCATTAGTTGTAGAAACAGTGGTTGAAAATTCCTTTGTTGATGATGAGGTTATTCGTAAGGGTGAAATTTTCAAGTCATTATTGGATGATAAAGACAATGACTACCTCTATGTTCGTTCTATTAATTATAAATTTTTAATGGAGAAAGTAGAAGGTTGTGGTGTATTTTCATCTCTTTATTTTGATTTTTCCTTCTACCTTGAGTTCTCTTTATGTGCTCCTAACCTTTTCTTTGTAGGGATTAATGGACTTGCTATTAAGCCCTATATAGTGTTTAATGAAATGTTTGCAGGAGCGTTTGATAAGTTACTCAAGGCATTGAATTCTTCCGATTGAGAGAAAGAGTATGGTCGAGCGGGACCTTGATAAACTAGCGCCCGTGCTTTATTTTGCTTTTTAGTTTTTTTTTTTTTTTGTGTGTGTGTGTGTTATTTTATTTTATTTTATTTTTAGCGAGGTAATAAGAGTGTAACTTATGACTGTGGGAATTTGTTTTTGTGCACATTTTTAGATAGAGAAGGCTTCAATCACGCTGGAACTGCACTCGTATTCGATCGGGCAGAGCTCGCCCGATCGGGCGCACGTACGCGTCAGCAAAGTTTGTCAACTTTGAAAGGCCGTAACTTTTGCGTTTCTTATCGGGTTTTTGCGTGTTACCTATCATTGGAAAGCTCTTCAAGTCTAGTTTCCAACCCAATTGGAATAACTGTATTATCAATTATATATCAAAAGTTATGATCAAAATAGTTCACCTGACTCAAATTTGGACTTTTTCCCACCAACACTTTGTTTCTTTCTTGCCCAAATTTGTTCCAAAGAGATGCATTGCAATCCTCGAGGCTTTGGTGACATTATTGTGGTGATGTTGAGAAGTAGTCACCTTGACTACTAGCTTCCCTTTAAGACAATGAGGACATTGTCTGATTTAGCTTGGGGGGAGGTTCTCGTGTTCGTATGGTATATCTTTCACTCTCTCTTTTTATTTCTTTATTTATTTTTCTTGGTGTGCTTAGTATAGATTTTATTGCTTTTATAGGTTAGTTTTTATTGCTTTAAAAAATACTAAAATACGTTCCAATGAATTTTAAATCATGTTTCCCTGTGCCCCTTGATGAAATTTTTTCGAAATTGTTTTGATTCTTGGTTTTTGATGATAGATATTGTGGATTAGTTGATCATGATTTAATGTTTGATTGTCTTGGAACCTTAACATGAGTCAATTTTGCCCAACTACCATACTTGTGAATATAGTGCTTGACTAGTTGATTTGGCGAGGAATGTGTGTTAGTTCCTGGTATGTCAATGACTTTGAGTATTGGTTTTTAACTTTGAGTAATGTTTATATGACTCATTATTATGTACATTGAGGAGGAAGAAGGCGTTTATTCTATTAGGTGGCCTTTAGACGATATTATATACATTTGTTCTCTTCTTGTTACTCATGTTGTTGCTTGTGCCCTTTTATTGTTTATTTAGCCACATTACAAGCCTGTGAAAACAATTTTTTTTTTAAAAAAAAAACAAAACAAAAGCCTTGTAAAATTTTCAAACTTAATAATATCGCACAAATGCAACAAAAAAAAAATGAAAAACCTTAGCCACTTATCTACCTCTACTTGCGTAGTATAGAAATTAAAAGGTTTTTACCTTGGATGTAGAAGTTGAAGAATGAAGTCAAATCATTTATGCAATATTATCATCCTTATCAAATTGACTATCAAGAAATAAAGTGCCAAACATGCTTAGATCAAAAGACATTTGAGGATTTTGTTGTTGAAGTTGAGAAATGATGGAGCTAAGACCATTTGCAATCTCCTTTCTATCTTGTTGCCTTTTACCCTCATAATCTTTTAGTAAAGCTTAAACCTCTAGAGCATGCTTCTCTTCAACATCCTTCATCAAAGCCTTTTGCTTTAATTAAGTTGATGAAACACCTCTTCCATGAAAATTTAATCGAGACTTTTTCATGTTATCAAAACCAATAATAGTTGAAATCACACTTTTTTCAACCTCCTTTTCAGAATCTAATTTCTTAAGTTCATTCTTGATTTTAAAAGATAAAGAAAAAAAATTAATATTGATAAAATTTAATGCAAAAAAAATTAATATAAAATGAGAATGAATTTTACCATCAATTTGTCCCTTAGGTTACCAGGCTTACGCTTTGTTAGCTTTTCCTTGCGTGTTGCTATGAACATTTGAGCTAGAGTAGGATTTTGTGTTGTCTTATTATCCTTTTTCTATACAAGAGTGATGAGTGTAAATCATTTTAATGAAGAAAATAAAACCAATGAGAAAAGAAAACAAACACACACACAATAAACAAACTCACCCACTCATCATATAGAACCCTAGCAAAACTCTTTGATCCTAAAGTATGCATAATGTTCCGATCCTTTCCAACTAATAGATTTGCTTTATTTTGCATACATCGTTCCTGAAAAATAAAGAAGGTGAACTAAATAAAATAACCTAGCTTTTTCTTTATACAAGAAATATACAATCCGTTATAAAGGGGGAGAAATATAAAACTTGTATAAATGTAAATACCTCATATTTGTCATCATTCCAAATCTTTAACAAGTCCTGGAACATTTTTTTTGGGACTCGTTTTGGTCGTTTGATCATCCTTACTTTATCATTGTCATATTCATGAAAGTGTACTATTTTCAAATAACATTTATACCTTCTCCAAGCAGCGCCAATGGTTTGCAAAACCCATTTTTTGGGCTCAATTGGGACAATATATTGTTTCTACAACAATTAAAAAAAAGAGTAGGTTATACCAAATTGATCAAATTGGCAATGTTAAACAACTCACTGCCACTTAATTAATCTAATCACAAATCAAGAACATAAGAAAATAACTCACTGAAAGTCTGAAACCTATTCTACCACTTAGAAAACATGTCACCGAGCATAAAACGCAGTAGGCAGCCAAGCAGAACACCAGGTTGGCTCGCAACTGCTCTGCCAGCCGCATTAGATCAACAACAACAATGACAGTAGGGTATTCAATTTTTTTTTTACATAAGATATGTTAATCAAGAAAGTTTAATATGACATGATAGCAAGGACCATATAGGACAAGTTAAGCAGTTATTATAAAACATTTCTATCATATTTATTTAAATGAATAAGTAACTCACCAAGACATAATCCCAAAGTCCTTCTTTCTTCTCGTTCCTTAGTATGGGCCAATTCTTCACAGTCAATGGTAGGATATTTGCTTTTCTATCTATTATTCCTAAGAAGCTAATGAACTCATTGCATGTTTTTTCATCAGGACCAACAGGTTATCCATGTTCATTCAAAGTAATTTCCGAGCATTCTACTTCGCTGGGTCCATGGACTTTGTAGCACATAGTGGGTCCTCTTCTAGGCTTATCCTCTGCAGCTAACATGAGCAAAGAAATTCAAAAGTTAACACAAATAATGAATGATCATGCATGCAAGTAAAGATTTTTAAATACAAAAATGAAAGATAGCTTGCCATTTTCTTTATCATTCTTGTCATTTTTTAAGTGTTCAACTTCTAATCCGAGCATTTCAACCGGTTCTAGTGATGTATGATTAGGGGTTGATGAGCCACCATGTGAAGAACCCAAATCAACATTCTGCTGACATTTTGCCAAAGCTGTTGTCACTGCCTTTCGAGTTAGAGCCTTCATTTTGCGAATTTGCAATTAGGAACAAACATGGAAAACATAAAGAGATATAGTACTCTAATATATGTATGTACAAACGTTATATAATAAAACATAACTTCAAATAAAAAAAAAAGTTACACACAATAGCTCTTGCTAAATATATAAGCATTTTTTTAAACAATTTATAAGCAATTAAATGATCATAGACCACACATACATAAGAGCATATATAAGCAATTAAACATAATGTCTAACTAAGCATGTGCTTCATGTAGCCTTGGGAATTGTGTTCTTTAGTGTTTCAGACACCATATTAACATAAGAGGCCACATTTGAGCTGAACTTTAGGTATATGAGCATACAAGGAAAATGAGATGGACCAAACTAATGGGTCACCACAGCTCAAGCCCAAACCTGTATTGCAAAATCAGGGAAGGGGAAAACCACAGCGGCACAAGGGAACAAAATTAATTAATTGCTAACGAATGAAGGACCGGGGAAAAGGGAAGTCTGCAGGAAAGGGGAACAACACTCACTAGTGGAGCAGTAAACTTGGAGCAGCATGTCAGAGTAGCTGGATATAAGACAAAGTGAATTAAGGCAGCCTCTTCTATATTAGACAGAAGCCTTGTATATATAAGACAAAATATAGAAGCACATTCTAAATTTAATACCCACATTCTCAATTTTAAACCCACATATATATATATATATAGCAGCACATCACATTCTGATGCATACAAAAATTATATTTGCAAAGAACAAAGAGATGCTTATTTATAAATGTATAGCAGAAAAACAACTACCTTCCATTGAATAGAATTGGACTTGTCTCTACTGTTAGACTGTGGAACGGGTAACTCTTCATCGGTGGAATCAAGCTCATGCTCCATATCTTGGTTAGGCCTATAGAGCTCATTGTCTACCCAAACCTTTTTCTTTTTATTCTTACTTTGATTGCCTCTATTGTTTTGAACTTGCGCCATCAGTGACTTAGCCTGTTCCTTCAAATCTAATTCTTCCATTCTCGTTAATTTTTTTTTAATCGTTTACATTCTCAGCCTCTCATATTCTACCATTCTTGGTTCACGAATTTGATGCTCATCACCTGAACCTCTTATAGCTCTAAGCTTAGTGGAATTTTTCTTTGTCATACTTGGAGCTAATTGATTTCGAAAACGAATCCAATTTATACAGAAGAGAAAAAAGAATCATATATATATATATATATATATATATATATATATATATATATATATATATATATATATATATATATATATATATAATAAAGCAAAGTTGTACAAATAAAGAGTAAGGACTACACAACCAAACAATAGCTATATGCATATTGACTAACATAAAAACAAATGAGATGAAAAAACATGAATATCAAATTCCAATTTCAGTTCAGAATCAATTAAGAAATCATTGAAGAAATAATGTAGTTTTGGTAATGAGAGAAAAATGATGTAAAAGACCCAATATCCAGACCACAGTTACAGCTTTACACCAAGAGTAATCATAAAAGGGAAGGCCCTAGAGGAAAAGCACAAACAGCACACTCTGTAGGGCTAACAGGGCATTAAAGCACAACAGCACAAATGTAATTAATTCTTTACTCAAGGAGGGAGCTGAGCAAGGTGAAATTGGAGTTGCAGAGCTGATTCTTCAATAAAATAGTGAAAAAATCCTTTAATGTTAGGTTCACTTATAAACTTGTAAGCTTGAGTATATATAGGAATTAAGGCAGTAGTAGTCATTATGTTTGCATTGTGAGGAATTTTGTAAAAGAGACAGTTAACTGGAAGTTACCCATCATTGAGACTGATTGCCTAAGTTGTCAAGTTATCCCTTCTTGCCAGAGTTAATAAAAAATACTCACGCTTTATTTTTTCTTACATTGTTATTACAAGGTTGGTCTTCAAATATCAATCTATACCGAATGACACACAACGACTCCATAAAAAAAAAAAATATTGATGCTTCACAAGCAAATTTCGGCAACACATGCCTTAGCTTGAATCCCCTAACATAGTTCAATCATTAAAAAAAAGGGATGAGCTGTGACCTCAAGCTATAATTAACACATCTCTACCATACCTTGTTGCTTTTGAAAGACCGTCATCAAGGGACAATTCTATCATAAAGTATGTACTTTAATATTCTTAAGCAATTTAGCATAAAGTTGAATGCATTGGAAGCACTTTTACTAATAACAAATTGCCTACCATTCAGCACTGTTGGGGTTTGGTGAGTCCGACTCACCGCGGAAACAACCCCGACCCAAGGAACCACTCGCACTTAATAAAACCATAAAGCATAAATAAATAATCACAAGAAAGGAAGAACGAATCTTACCCTCGAAGCGAGCTTCGCCCTTACAAAAACGGGCTCTTACTTGAAAGCTTCGAGCACCGCAAGCGTCGTGCCTCCAACGGTATCCACCCACAAAGGACGAACACGACTTTAAGGTCCGCTACCTTGGAGTTAGCAAGGTCCGACCAAAACCCGAGTGTTATTAGAGTTTAAGAGTTTTCCCAAAAATATGGAATGCTCTTTCTAACTCTCACTCAAGCAAAGAATTCTCAAGCCATGCCATGACTATTTATAAGGAAGTATGCCTTGTGAATTTCACTCATCTTTCAATGTGGGACTTTTCACAAAAAGAACCCACATGGAAAGATTGGTGAATTCAATCCTTAGTTAAATAAACAAAGGAACAAGTAACAAGTGTCACATGGTTAGGTGTGGACCACTTTCTCACTTGGTCCCCAAGGCATTTCACATGCAATGTGAACTAACCATATGTCACCCAACCTTGAGCCCCAAGTTGGGTTCGGTTGGCCCATTTTATTTTGGCCCATGTCCATGACCCATCAACCCGGGTCCACGGCCATTTCCACATGTGTCGCCACCGTGGTGCGCCGCCACCATGGCGCTGCCACAGGCTCGCTGCCACTTGGTGGCTGCCACTAGGTGGCTGCCAATGTGGCGGTTGCCAACGTGGCGGCCACGTGTGCTGCCACATGGAGTTTTTGCCATGTGTGCTGCCACGTGGCATGCTCCTATTGGGCATGCATTCCTAGCCTTTTGCGTGGCTAGGATTTTACTTGTTACTTGATGCATTTTCCCGTCTCGCCAAATCCTAAATTTTGGCTCGACATTTGAGATTCTCCAACGCTCGGTTTCGACGCTCCAAACTCGAATTTCCGACGTCTAAATGTTTAACACTCGGGCGACGAATTAATTTCTTCCGAATTAATTCGTCGAGTCAGTTCGTATATTTTGCTTGGGTGTGACCCGAAGGGTTCAGTCAAGATTAAGCTATAATATTAATTATATTAATATTACTGATCGGAAGCAGCCTCCACCCAGGCATTCCGATCACTTGACCTTGCTGAATATATTAGCTTTCTAATAATTCTGAACCCGCTATAAGAATAATACACTTGTTGGAAGGACACCATTCCTTTCAATCTCCCACTTGTCCTTCCGGACAAGTGTGTATTTAGTGTATAGCCCCTTTCCTATGTCTCTTCATGAACTACAGAGTAAGATTACTCGTCATCTCTGTTACGTCCAGAAGTGTTTCTCGAAATCCGAGTTTGACTGTCGATAAGCAGATGATTTCTAAAATCCATCTGAGCATGGCCATGCATTTTCAAAGTCTCGCTCTTCGAGAGGCCTTGTAAACAACAAGACATGTTCCCTATTGTTAGTAGGGGGACATTTCCAGTCTTGTAATGTAGCTTCTCTTACTAAGAGGACTCACCCGCCTGATATCTGTCTTTATAATCCCCAGTTACGGCAGACGTTTGGCGGATACCAAAGCGGACCAGTACTCCAACAAGAGATCTCCCACTACTCATGGTCAAAGGAAAAGAGTTCCGATAGTAATAATGAGAAAATACTTATGACGATTTTTTAAATCTATTAAAGTATCCTCATAGGTAGATCCAGTATGGTTCTAAACCAATACCTGTGCAAATGATTTATATCCTCATAGCACAAGAAACGGTGCTATAAATCATACTACACACTAATCTCTGACCTTGATTAGGGATAATTTTCGATTAAAATATTCAATGTTCACTTAATAGGTGTTTCTTTATCCAAGCCATTGACTTGATACCCTATTTTGAATATTTATTAAAATCGAATGGACTCATTATTTAATTCTAAACCACAATTAAATAGTTTTGTGGAATATTTAGAAATATTTTATTCCACTATGAAACTTCACAATGTTTCATCTTATGATAAATGTTTTTTTCCCAAATGTTTTAAGAGTAGTACTCTTCATAAAACATTCATAAAAATCACACTCATATTTGATATGCTTGATTTCTTTCATGCAATTATGAATGTTGTCGTTCACTTATTGCATAGGTTTAGTTATAATTACTTTGCAAACCTTAGCATCTTCATTATCCACCATTTCCATAATAAGATGATAAAATTTTGAGAGTGTTAATGGATTACATGTGATTAAGGATTTATTGTCCAAGCAATGGCACCCACTCATTTTTATGATTCGAGACCTTCTACTTGACAACCTACAATCATCAACGTTCAACAACGAGCTTTTCCATTTAACATCTTTCCTTATTATTGCCTTTAAGGCAACAATATTCTCAACATATATTTTAGTAGACTCCCTGATGATGCCTTGCTTGGGTTTCACTCCAAGCGACTCACAACGATTTGGGATACCCTAATCACTTGTGAGCATGGAAATTTTCCTTAAATTCCCGCACATTATACATGGATGCACATCCATGTTACCATTCTCAAGCCACGACACTTCTTGCCTCGTGCTTATAAATGGCTTCCTTTCTAAGGATCTAATCCTTGTTAAGGTTTGTGCTTGCAACATCAAAACTCAAATTATATTTGTTTCCATGCGTCAAGAACTCATCCAACTACTTATCTAAGTTCTTTGGATGTTCTTGACTATAATCTAATGATCTAATACTTAGATTAATGTCGATTGGTATTATATACGTACTTCACATGCTCTAAGCATTTAAGTCATCTGACGATTCCATATCATAGCTTTACATGATGGATTTAATTCTAGAATTATTCTCAATTTTATTCCATCCATGTAACATTTAGCTCATACAGTTACACTGAGTCTTTCCAAGTTGTTCGCTATATGATGTGGTTGAAAGTCTCTTACTAGAGTCTTTCTCGTTTGACTTAGTACTTAGCCTGGCTTATACATAGGTCAAACATTTACTTAGCTTCATACATATGGGTCGAAAGCCTTTCAAAGTCCTTCATGTGTTAACATGGTAATTTCTTTTACTCATTTAAACATTTAATTAAGACTATACCATAGAACTTAATTCCCAACATGTACTAAGTATCGTCTTTAGCTCGGTCCATTGTCGAAAATACTTTCAAATCTAAACATTTAGCATTTGATGGTTATTTTACAATAGAGTTCGTAAACTTCTTGTTGGACCATTACTTTTGCTCCCACTAAAATTTTTGTTCATCAGAATTTCTATGTTTCTCCATAAGTCAATCCTCTTATTAACTTTATGAGAAAACACGTTCCAATTCCTTCATGCAATGCTTCCTTTAATCCTATGATGGATTCCATGTGCTTGCTTTCAAATCTAGCATTATTTAGATTTTCAAAACCCTTAGAATATTCCATAGTCACTTCCAAAATCCTATTTTGGGTAGGCGGTTTTTGTATCTATTTTGCCACATTTCATATGTGCAATTTTACTAGATCAATCACGAAAAGACTTGAGCATTCCGATTGGTGAATGGGATTTTATTAAAATCAACTCCTTGATATTAATTATATCCTTTACAACCAATCTAGCTATGTATGCATATACATTTCCACATTTGCTAGTTTTCTCCTTGAAAACTTATTTGCAATCGATGGGTCTTTCACCTTTCATGCAAATTAATCAAGTTTCAAACATGATTTTCAAACATGGAGTCTATTTTGGATTTTCATGGTCTTTAACCATTATTCGGAATTTGGATTTGTCGTAGCTATCTTACAAGACATTATTCCTTTACTATCTAATAGTAAATAGTATGCTTGTAAGTCTTAGTTTTGTTTCTAACTTAATAGAAAATTTATAGGATTCAATCCAAGCCTTTGGTGAATTCTATACCTATACGGGGCAATTGCATCAAACACTGAGTTTTAAGGCGCTTTCAAAGCCCTTTTATTATGTTGATCTTACTCCAACATTTTTAATGTTTTGTGAGTAATGAATTCTATTTTAAGGCACTTGTAAAATCCTTTTGAGTATTCTTGATCAAGCATTCTCATGAAGTCCTTTAAGGTCTTCCGAGATTCTCAGTTCTAGTTTGTTGCTAAGTTCGATGGTCATCGAGTTCATTTGTCTCCCACTTGTCGTTTTGGAAACATGTTACTTTCCAAAAAGACACTACTTAGAGCAACAAACAATTTTTGTTCTCAATTAGGATGTGGAGGTAATACCCGTAGTCTCACTTGTATGCTTACAAAGAGACATGTATATTGCCTTTGGGTAAAAGTTCGTTGTGAAACAAACAATTAGCTCCTACTTGAGCTATCTTAGTCTTTATTGAGCCATTCAGCTCCCACTGAGTCACCTAGCTCCCACTGAGCCACTTTGCTCCCACTAAGCTAGTGAACTCCCACTGAGACTAAGAGCCTTAGACATATACTTGAAAAGACTTTTAGAAGTTATTTCTATCCATAACTGAATATGGCGTCCTTTCTAAGCTTCGACACATTGTTTAGTGTAACATTAGTCATTTGTGAAAATCTTTAAGAACTTTATAGGAAGGGTTGTGAACCATCATTGTTCGAGTCATTTTCAAATGACACCGAGGTCTCCATGAAGACACACTATGTTCTTTGTGGAGTTATTTATGAAAATTTCCATTCATAACTTTGAGATAGTCACGCTGGGCTCAAGCAAACATCGCTCGATCTAATCTAGACGTTTTGATATATTGCCAAGTCGATTCTGTACTTCACTGAACTCTTGAGCTACTCAAGTCAAGTTTGTTCACATTTGATGAATATAGCCATATCCTTTCAAATTCTTTGTGAAACGTTGAAGTAATTGAATCCTCTTTAGCCTTCGGAGTCAACTGTCTATACCAAGAACAATAGCTCTCTGTTTTGTCGGTTTCAACAAGTAAGACTTGCTTGTCTTAGAACGATTCCAAATCGAGAAACTATCAAGAGTCTATCTAATAGAGCCTTTGAGTACGTTCTTGTCAATGTGACATTGCTAAAGATGTTCGGAATGCAAATCAAGCCCATGACTTGAACTTAGTGAGTTTATCATGTTTAGGGAAATGTTTGTTTATAATCAGGCATTCTTGACTCAATGCTTGGATAACCATGCCTTTCAAGTAAATCTCGCAACTATTGCTCATTACTTTAAATGTGAGTCTTTCCGTGTGTAAACGGATCAATTGCTGATTATGGGACATAATAACCATTACTTGTTCCAGCCTTTGGCTTAAAAGGTCTTTAAACAAAACATACGACCTTACAACTGATGTAGCTCTTCTTGCTTCATTCTAAGCTTGTAAGTCGATAACTTAGCTTAACTTCAATAGTTTGAGGTCACTATCATAGTGGAACACTCAAGCAGTATCCGATACTTGTGAAGATAACGAATTGCTAAGTTAACTACAATAACATGAACTCATGAGTTGAAATGAAATCTAATTCCTTTTCTTCGTTCCTTCTTTCCTATATTTCTTATCATACAATATCTCATAATCTTACTTTAAGAATCATTTCTTTAAGTACCTTGACTCTTATACTTTGTTAGGCATAATCAAGCACCTAGTGCGCCGTAAAACAAAGTTCCATCTTTTCCATTAATTCTTACTCGAATTACTACATCAATGAGTCCTACTCAATTATGTATGATGCGAAAGGATACGTTGGTTGTCAATCTTGAGATTGCAACTCAATTCCTCATGTTTTATCAAAACTACATAGTATTTTGAATACATGATGTCCAACCGTCATTTCGGACTTAGTTATAAAAGTCATTTATGAGAATTGTATTTTAGAAATGCTTCTTCCTGTCTTTGAGATCTATTCTCAAAGATTTCCTTTACCAATCATGGAAACAATATTATTTGATTTAGAATACTATAAATATAAGTGCTAAGTATAACCATTTATCAAGAACATAATAAGTTTGAAATTTAATAGCATTCATGCAAACTTCAATCTTATTAAACGTCTTATTTACGCATAATAATTGTCCCTATTTGGCGAAAATAAGGCGATTCCAAGATCCGAAGAAACAAAGAGTGGTTAAGCATGTTTTGGCTTGTCTTAAACACTCAATCTTCTAGGGTAAGCATTGCCTTGCTAATGGCTCTAAGCCACTCTTGGTTAGACAATCGTCCATCTAATGCATCTTTGACGATGTATCTCTTTTGCCACGGTATGTGAGGACTCCTCACTCATACCGATGAGTTAAACCAAAACCAACGTGCACACCCGGTGTGCCTTACGCGCCTTGGAGAAGTGATGGCACCTCGCTTTGGCGTGGCCTACCATCATCCTCGTCCGGTCAATAAGTGTCGTTTTGGAAAGGCAAGTTTGACTCAATATTATTAGGGACCTAGGATTTCTATGTTGGTTGATTTAAGTGAACTTAACTAATCATCGCAACATCAAGAAAACTAAACATGCATCTAACGAATAGTTCACATATATATAAGCATAAAATATAAAGCGAAATTATAGATGCATATTGGCAACTAGCATGAACCCTTGAATTCTTCAAATCTTCAAAAGGTCTTCATTTGCAATTCAAGGCTTTGTCTTCCAAGATACGCCATCTTCAAGACTTAACCAAACTATGCAAATTACTAGTGTCTACGACTAGGAATAATCTAAATATAAAGGTACAAAAATACTTAACGGTGCGTAGACCGTATTTAGATTTACAAAAATACATAACGACACGTAGTCCGTATTTTCTATCCTAGTCGGATCCCACTAGTTGCCATTTCATAAAACCTGTGAGAGAGAATATACATTCCATTCATCCATTCACTATTTGTGAATGGCCCATGCAATTTACAAAATCAAACAAGTAAAATGCATTTAAACAACTCGCACACTAGTAACTAATCTAGGTGGTTAATCCGATTAACACGCCTAATTAAAACTAGTCAAAGTTGTTTAACCGATTATGTAACTGACGTCATTAATAATTGAAGCTCCCACTAAATTCCGCATTTCCCTTAATTAATCTAATTAATTAAGTCGGTAGCACCCAAACTTGTCAAAATAAAATTTTGCCAATGCCGCACAAAACCGAGGCCTAGCCTCCCAAAATTTTAATTAAAATAAACAAAATTAATTAAAATAAATAAAATGGCAAAATAAGCAATATTACGGCTAGTCACCTCACCGCACCAAGCATACGCACACACCCAAAAACCCGCCCACACGGCCCACGGCACGCGGCCACATACTACTGCCACGGCACGCCCGCGCGTGGCTGCTGCAGCCTGTGTGCTGCTGCCGCGCGTGTGTTGCTGTCGCGCGTATGGGCGCACGCAAGGTGGGGCAGCCACCTTGGCAGCCACATGCGGGCTGCTGTGCAGCCCGGCTCGCCAAGGTGGTTCTTTGCCTCGTTTTGCGTGCCATGGCCTCGGGATTTGATCCCTTTTCGGGAGACAAAATTAATTAATTCTAAATTAATTTTAGAACTAATTTAATGAGCAAAATAAAAAAAAAAATCTAAACAAGTCTAACTTAATAAAATTTTTAAAGTGCAAATAACCAAAATAATTCCAAGAACCATTCTTAATTAAATTGGTTTAGCTTGGTGCAAAATTAAATTGAGGTAATTTCTCACTTTCAATTTAATCAATTTGAATTAAACTTGAGAATTTGACAAAGTAAGGGGAAGTAGGAAAAATATGAACTTTAATGTTCAAATGAAAATTCCAACATCTAAATTTTGTGAATCCTTGAAATTATATCTTCCAACATGAAGATAACCAAATTTCTATCACAAAAATTGAAACTTTATGTTTCCAATCAACTCAAAATGATTAAAACAACAAAGTTTAACATAAAATAACATGGAATTTAGTGGTTTTTAAAGTTTCAATCACTTATCACAAATAAAGATTGAATCTTTAACACTTAGGAAGCCTCAAAAATAAAATTTTCACACTAAAAAGCAATTAGTTTGCAATTATGTGAAAATAAATCAACCTTTAAGCATCAAATACTAGCAAGTAAGTGTGCTTTAAGGGGACTTAAAAATTCAGAAAATATACAACTACAATCAAGCATTGCGATAGTTATAGAGTTGATTTCTATATGAAGTATTAAAATACACTACAACTGTCAAATACTGCAGCAGTCAAAAGAGCAGCTGAGCAGATGAAGCAAGAAATAATGGGTCTAAAAACAAGATAAGAAATTAGGAACTAATTTAACCTAAGCTACATTCCATGTTTCATTCCTTTGTATCCTCAGCCGACACAGCCTGATTGCTACTCTCTGCCTTCGTTGAAAGACTTGAAACAATTGGACTACTACCGGTTGTTGCAGTGCTCACTGCCATAGCCTGTTCAATCGGTTCAATTACTCCAGGTTTTTCTGATCCAGGAATTGTTATTGAAGGATTATCACTTGTTTCTCCCTGAGAGATGTTGCTTCCTGCAAACATAGAACTTTCCAGATTTTGTCCCTCTTCCTTCTTGACTTCTACAATCTCGCTAGCAGCACCAGGATTGATAATGTTCTCAGCAAAAGCTTCAGTAGCTGAAGTTCTTAAATTGCCACTCTTAGTCTTTCCCAATTCTGGAGCTGCAGCTGGAATAGAAAACAGAACTGGAGCTGGAGTAGTAACTAGAACTGGGTCTGGAGGTGGAGCCGAAGCAGAATCTGGAACAGAAATCGGAATAGCAGTAGCACTCACAGATGGACTTGGAGCACAAGCCAGACTCGGAGACAGAGTTGAAGCACAAGTCAGACTCGGAGATGAATATGGTGCAGAAATTGGAATGGAAGATGAAGCTACAGCTGGATCTGGAGAAAGGGTTGGAGCCGGGATTAAAGCCGCAGCCGCAGCCGGAGCTGGAGCTGGAGCTTGAGCCAGATCTGGAGCCAAGGCTGGAGCCGAAGCCGCAGCCAGAGTTGCAATTGAAGTTGAATTTAAAGCAGGAGCCCGCTCAGCCTCAGCAGAAACAGCAACAGAAGTTGAATCTAAAGCAGGAGCTGGAACTGAAGTTGATGCTAAAGCATTAGCCAAAGCTGGAGCTGGAGTTGAAACTGAATTTGAAGTAGGAGCAGGAGATGGGATTGAAGCTAAAGCAGGACCAGTTGCTGGAGTTGGAGCAGGTGCTACAGTTGGAACTGGAGTTGCAGTTGTAGTTGGATGTGGACCACCAGCCCCTGCACTCATAATAGTAGGAGCAGATACTCCAACAAAAGCACTGGGATTATGACTAGTCACCCTCAATGAGCTGCTTGAAGCAGGGTCAACTACAGCCTTTTTGGAGTCTGCAGAAACAGATGCTGATGCTGATTCATTGGCAGCATGAAGCACCTGCAACCTGTAATCAGTTTCTGGCCGACGACATACTTTTCTTAAGGGCACAATTTCCTAAAGGCAGAAACAAAAGAACAATGAGTGTTTCTTTGATTAACTTTGAAAAGAATCAATAAATTAAATTAAAAAACCCTTTTCATCCTCCTAAGTTCATACATTAAAAAGTAAATTTAAAGCTGGATGTCAGGAGATTGTATGCATCAGGCCCATATAACTTCCATTTGGCTGGCTTCTTCCTTCGTTAAAGGGTGGGGGGGGGGGGGGAGTGCAGCAATTTAGGAGACCCATGTATCAGGGGAGGGAGAGAGATGAAATATCTTGCCCATGTGACTACTAAAAACCTAATTTGAAACTTCATACAAAGAAATGTATTACGACTATTAGAAAACTAAGAGAAACTGAGAAAGTAATCTTATTTTCCTTAACAAAACTTCAAACTCAAAGCATGGGAACATGGTCTTCTACTAAGTGCACCAAAATTTAAAGTATAGCCAAGATGTCAATTCAATGACAGGTAAGATAAATCATTCAGCTCCTATCGCACAAGATACACCATATGATTTCAGTGGGAATTACATAACCCGATACAAAAGGATAAATGCAGATATAAGATCTACAATTTGAGCCATTTCTTTGCACAAATTAAGGATTAACAACAACTTTCTACAGCTTCAAACACAGAGGTATTGTTTTTTCTCCCTCGGGTATCTCTTATGTTAAGAAATCTTGTAGAATATCAAAAGTAGCAGAAACACAGAGGTGGAGAAATACCTCAGACTGATCATGATCGTAACGGACCAGAAACCTGCAGCGACAGCCTCTTACATCATGTCTCCTCCTTTGAGCATCAAGGACATGAGCATCAAAGTAAAGAGCTTGCTCTTTTCCTTCCTGAATATATATTTGAAGTACAAAAGCACAGTGTCAGAATGTATTGCCAATTCTAAGTCATAATTGAATGATCAAGTCCTACCTGAAAGCAGAGGATGAGATCCCCAGGAAGAACTGCAACACACTCTGATGATTCACATGGAAGTGACCTCTGTCTAACATGTTTGCGAACATTAACCCACTCATCTTCTTCTGGCCCAAATCCAGAAAAACGGATCAGAACTTCCTGAAACCCATAATTCAGACATGGGTACGAGTGTCAGGTATGAGCACAAATTCAAGTGTTAGACATGCAAAGATCCAAATTTGGACAAGTATGCAGGGACACAGCATTAGTGAAACACATTCCTGATTCTACATTACTTATGTCAATTCACATTACAAATATTTTAGAATTACTTGTTTCCTAGTTGTGATTAACATCCTTATCTATAGCTCATATTTTAGCACATATTGGCTTATTTTCTTTCTGTTTGCCATCCTTCTATATTAAAGTTTATCTCTACCAATATGTTAATCAAGATCATTAGGTCTAGATGAAATCAAAGTGATGGGTAAAAATTTCATACACGTCACAGTGTCGAGTGTTGACATGAAAATCCAAGATAATAAGAAGAGTGATAAAATAGACAAGAACAAAGATAATTCTACATCTAGAATTATTCAGCACATATCTGATAAAGAGCTAAATATTAATCAACAACAAGACTGTCCTATATAGGATACCACAAATGAGCACAAGATGTAGATAGGCCAACACCCTAAACCAGCAACAACTCTGAATAACTAGGAGCCAAGCTATCATGGTTTTATTTAAAAGCAGCGTAACCAAAGATCACTAGTAAACTAGATCTACGTCACCATGGATCCATGAGAGAATCAAATAGGACTCATTTAACTAAAATTATATTGACTGTTGTAACAGAATCCAATTCTATTGTATTCTGCAAGTTATTAAGCTTCGAGAATATACTCAAATTTTTAAAGGTAAATATTAAGATATATTGATGAATGTTGAGATGATTTAATTTAAATGTGTTGTAGTCTAGTAGATATTTCTCATATCTTACTTGATTCCAAATTGATTCAGAAAGCTTTCTCTTCTGTAGAGTTATAAATAAGTTAATAAATATATAAATGATTATCAAGATTATAAAACAAGCAGAGAAGAGGGGAAAAGAAAGGCAGGCAAAGAGGTAACATTTTCCTACAAAATTTTGTAGTTGAAGAAGCATTTAGATTCCGATAACTCTTCTTGCTCCCAGACAGATACAGATAATCCATACACCAAAAAAAAACAAAAAAAAGGTGGGTGGGCGGAAGAACAAAGTGAATAGGGTAAGAAAGAGTGAGTGGAAATGTGTAAACATTGTGGACTAGGATAGTAAAGAGGATATGACAAAGCAACATGTTAAGAACATTTTTGAAACATACCAAAATGACAAATGTTAAAATCATTGTGAAACTAAGGTAGTATGTTCGTGCTTGACTTGTACAAATTCGGGCATATATTGTACAACTTGTACCTTGCGAAAGGCCTTAAAGCTGAAACCCCACGTATATGTGGAGCAGTGATAAAACACCCAGCTATAGCGACATATTTATATTGGTAAGCGAGTACCTGAATGGTCCATCATAATTAGATTGCAGTTATAAGTGTAATTTCTACCCATGACAACATAATACGTGATAAAAAATAATATAGAAGTATTCCGACATAAGATATAATTCTGATTACAGAGTTCTCTGTTCATTCACAAAAATCAAGTAATTTAATAATAAAGAAGTGAAACTTTTTCAAAAACTGAAAATATTTCGAGGTTGGTTCCAGCAACCACGACCAAATATGAGCCTTGGTAACTTTAAAGTTACAAACTTGCTTGCTGACACCAAGGAGGGTAACAGACAAGGTAGCAAGGGCTCTCTAACTTAGTCTTGATGGTAATGAAGGGGCTGAGGATTTGGTTAGATTCCTAGGCATTAATGAGTGATTTTTGAAGGTTTGGTAGGCCAAAGAAGAGGCTGTACTGAGGTATGAGAGGATTGGAGAGAAGAGGTTATAATTCTTGCCACAGGCTTTCTCTAGATCTCAACCAAAAAAAATAAAAATAGATAAATAGGATCAATTTCTTCCAATCTATTGACATTTTAAAATGTAAGAAAAAAGAAACATAGATTCAAACTTGGAACCACCATCATTATACTGGCCTCCAGAGTCCATACTCCATACCCACCTCCCAGCATTGTTATCGCTGGTCAACACAGGAAGTTTTTGTAATGAAATAAATGTGGAGGTGAAAGGTTGAAGTTGCGATTACCACCCCCCCTCCCCCCACCCCACCCACGCCGACTACAAAATATAATGGCAATGGGTTTCATGGGAAGAAAAGTGAGCTAAAATGACACAGAAGGAATGCAGATCCTCAAAACCTATTCATGAAGTCAGAAACCATCACTAAGTCTTTCTCGTAACTCGGCAAGGCCAAAAAGGTTACATATACCTCCAAATTTAATAGTTTTTTATGAAAATCAGATGAATTCTGAACACTTACGGGATTACCAGTCTCAAGATATCTATGAGAATGAAATGCTTGGACATCATACCTAACAGATAGAGATATCAAGTATTAGTTTCTGAATAAACAATTAATGACAAATATAAAAATTATAAAGTTACCAAAAGATTAAATATGTATTACTATCAATATTTAAATAGAAGATCTATTTACCATGCCCCATCCCTAGCAGATTTGGCTTCAAATTCCATTAAAGGATTTTCGGTTGTATTTTTTGCCACATTATGACCTAAAAAGACATATTAGGACTTGTTAGGATGTAAAGAACATTTATATCATTGTGCATTCTTATCAAAAGAGCAAATGCAACTCCATAAACACGCCTGGATATATCACTCCTTGACAAACAAAGTGCAAAAGATAAATAAACAAATACCATTCAGCAAACATGGAAAATATCTGTTCAGTATACAAGACATGACTATGCTACAAGTGATGCAGAGCAGATTAGTTGAAAGAGAGAAATCGAAAAGCTAGATGCATCCAACTACATAGAGAATTTGACTTTTAGTCTAAAAATCCACAGAATAATTTTCCTGCATCAAAATATCACTCTAAATCTAACTTTGTTCACATCACAGATTAGTAAAATTGCCTCTAAGAGCATCATGCTAGGTTCATATAAAGAGAGATAAGAGAGAGAGGAGGAAATATAAGTGAGGAATTCTCAGAATCTCAGCGCTAATTTGAGAAGAAAATAGAAGAGGAGATAAATCGATAATGGAGGGGACACAAAACCCTACTTCACGATACAATTTTACAAAAAACTCAAAAGAGGGATATAGAGTGACAGAAAGCATTCCAGCCACTACTACTCAACCTCGAATCTTACCGATTTTAGGTGCTGAGTATTCCTTCAAAGGAACAGAACGCTTCATGTTGTCGGATCAGAGGGTAAACAAAGCCCTGAGATCTCCTTTCAAAGGAAGAGAGAAGAGAGGCTCAAAAAGAGAGTTAAAGATGAAAAATGTGACAAGGGAAAAACAAACAAAAAACGGTAGCGAAATAAAGGCCGGAAAATCCGGATATAATGGCCAGAATTAAATGCTGAAGATATCTTTCCTCCATTCCTCTTCTTTCTCTCTATTCAAAAAAAATGAGGGGCAAATTTCCTCCATTCCCTTGTTCTTTACCCCTTCACATTACCCCTACTGGCCAAACAAGCCATAGTAAATTATGCTGCAAAAGTTCAACGTAAAAATTGATCAACTGAAGTGTCAACAACAAACACTTCTGCTATTTATGCAACAGTTGAGTTGACCAACAGGTTATATAGTGGTAGTATGTAAAACAGAGACACTATATATAAACTTGTCACAAAATAGGAATGCTAGAGAGTGCATTGTATACAGCGGAAAATCCCCATCACCATAACTTATAATTCTCCCTATTGCTATTTCTTAATTTTATTAAGGCTATATTTTATGAACAGTAAATTTTTCATTCTGGAAATTTATTTTGAGTCTCATTTGGTTAAAATGGGCAAGGGTTAATGCAACATTAAATTAGACTGCACAGTCTGGATTTAACTGTTGTTGTACCAGTATTTTGAAACATGCACAATCCATAAAGTAATAAATAACAATAATCATCATAAAGTAGGAAACAATAATTCTCATCCATTTCTTCTTTCCATCAGTTTACATCATTTATTCTTACCTGTGTCTCCTCGCTCTTCCAAGAAAAACTAACCAATATGCTAAAACAGAATAAATTAGTCTACTAGATTCAGATATGCCACCAATAATTCTCTTTAATGTAGAACAAGTTCAAAAATTAATTAGAACTAGGTTGTCATAAAAAGTGAAGGCCAGTTAGGTTACAATACTCCTTGAGCAGTTTATGTGAACAAGCTGTAAAAAGTTAGCCTTCAATATTATACAAGGTAGGCCAACTTCTTATATATGATAGCTTCTCAAGATCAGGAGGGTGGATCTTGTTCTTGCAACGATTTGTACTTTTGATTGATGTCCTGTTTGCTTTACGACTTAAATTATGCCTGGTAAAAGAAGAAAATCTTCCCAAACTACCAACACATGTAGAAGATTCTAGCCAATTCCATTCTTCTAGAGGTCTGTACAATTGTGTTTTTAGATATCTTAATTTCTTTTTAGTAACATTAATATAGCCATGAGAAAAAAATGTAAGTAAACCAATAATTTGTTCCCTTTGTTCCGATGGAGGTTGACAAAAAAATTATGGTTATAGGCCTTCCCGCCTGTTCCTTAAAAACATTAGTCAGTAAAACAGCACCAATTTGGCTTTCTTGCAGCGCTGTAAAGCTAAAAATCTAGGCATTCTCTACAAAGATGCAAATATTAACGAAGAATTGGACTAGGTCATTATTTCATTAACAGTCTTATGAGTAAAATTAATGCCCCGTTGTTAGCTTTCCACCCAATTTTGCATAACAAGGTAATTAATGTTAAAATATATATTATATTTCCTCTTGTTCTATATATTTGCAACACTTTGACTTTTGCACAATTCATATGATTGCTTTGACCACAATACCTCCTCAGTTCTCTTTTAATCGCAACGTTCGACTTTTTCCACAATTTACACTCTTTTAACCATCTTTTGTGATTTATATGTTAGAAGAAACACAATCATGTCTGATCTTGCTTGATTTACCTCGATTGCTTTTTATAATTTTAGATAAAATAAAAGATATTAATAGCATAAGATGTGCATCGACAAGCATGATATGCCTAATGTTGCAATTAAAAGAATGGAGAAAGTATATAAATGACAAAATCACCACGAGTATGTAAAATGTTTGATTTAGCTCAATATATAGTCAGATTTAGCTCAATGGATAATATCAATTTTGTAATCTTTACCAATATATAAGCGAAAATATAACTGGTCAATTTTGTACATTGGCAAACGTTAAAGTCAATGTGTTGAAAGTAATTTTAAAGCATGAAAAATCTGAACAATATTAAAGTATAATTAATTTAAATAAAAAATAATAATAATAATAATTAAAAAAAAAAAAAAAAAAAAAACACTACTCTATTTATACAGGAATATCTGAATATATGTTCATATGGCTATGGATTTTTTTTCTTTCAATTTATTAATTTACAATAAATGGGTGAACATTGGCCGTAAAAAATCATCATCACAAAAAAAATCAAACAAACTGAGGAATGTTGGATATGCTAATATTCCAGGAGAATAAAAACTTCTCATGACCACTTTATAAAACTACTTCCATAATGTTCTTACATAAGAATAAATGCAAAACTCAAGTAAAAGAAATCTAGTAGTGTCTACATCCATAAAATCTTAGAACTCAACTACTCATAGAAAAAATTCCCTCTATTCTCCTCCATTTATATTTATACAATATGTTGTTCAACCTATTCAACTACAATCGTCGAACTGGGTTTTTCATAAACTTTGAAAAGGTCGACAAATTGGTTTTGGGGAAAAGTGACCTTAAATGGTCATTTATATTCAGATAGAGTGAGTAAAAAGGTAATTTTGTAAAAGTGCACTATTAAGAATGCTTTCAAATATAAACCTATATAGCCTCTGTTTCTTTTTGATGTTCTTGTTTTGAATTACACACTTTTTTCAATGCACATTTTTTACCATTGAGATCTCTAATTGCGAATAGTAAATATACTATAAACTTGATATTCTAAAAGCACTCATCGAGACAAATTAAATAAGACCTCATATGTCATGTACTCGTGTTTTTACAACATGAATTGGAAAGAATTTAAAACATTTTCTCAAGTTGTGATTAGCTGCAAGATTTCAAACAAGAACATAAAAAAAAAAAAAAAAAAAAAAACGAAGGGTGGAGTATAACTCTTGATCCTAAGGTCTTAAAGAGAAAAGGAGGCAACCAAAAAGAATGCAAGGAGTTATATTAGAACATATTTCAAATCAACTTAATTTGCATATGAACTCAAAGAGGCAAAAGGTTAAGTTTCAAATTGTCCAAAGTCCAAACTAAACAATTCTTTAACGGATTAAATCTTTAAACATATGGAACTTTTGTTTGGAATTGGAATAGGATATCTGGATCCAAAAAAGACATAAATGTATCATTTTTAAAAATAATATACAATAGAGCACAAAAATTAGGCCCAAACAGGTGAATGTAATAGTGCATTTGAAGGTATGTGAGCCAAGTTATGAGTTTGATAAGGTTAATTATTCATTAATTTGTACATAAATGTATATGGCCCATCACAAAATATCAATATTCCCTCCATTCCGAGATATTTAATGTATATGGCCCATCACAAAATTTTAATATTCCCTCCGTTCCTACATAAAAAGTTGAATTGCTTTTTGCTCATGTTTGTAAGGATCAATCAATCAATCAAAGCCTTAATCCCATAAGTGGGGTCGGCTACATGAACCAAATTTGAATAAGAATTAATACAATGGGGTATAGTTGATTAAAAGTGAAAAATAAAAAACAAGATAGTGAATTTTGGTTTATTGAAAGGGGAAATACCTAATTCCTAACCTACAAATCAAGTGGCATTCTTGAAAATAAAATGAACTTTTATAATAATAATAATAAAAATAAATTAAAAAAAAAATAAATAATAATAATAATAATAATAATAAATGAAAAAGCAGAGTTAGCTGTTTATGCATTTAACGGTTGTCAACTCACAGAGTTATGTTTTATGTTTCCAAAAAGTGAAGTATGGTTCATGCAAAATTTCATTTTCTCTCCCAAAAAAATTCATGGCAGCAAACCACTTAAATTTGTCCACCCTTCACGCCACAAAACATAGAGAAAACTTCATGACGCTTTTTTTTTTTTGGTAATTGGTACCAAATGTATGTTAATTTTACCAAACAGAAGTCAGCTTGGTACTAAATTTATGTCAATATTACACCAATTGTTTCATTTGGTACCAAGTTGAAATCAATTTGGTACCTCCTTCCTTTGGATGATATTTGGGCAAATGGCTGTTGAATCTTCTTGAATTTATAAAACTCCATTTGGAAGAGGGATGAACAAAGATCTGATCAAAGTGAAGAGGGTTGACAATGATGAAGCTTCACGTTGAGGGGCGCAAATTTGTGCAAGAGAGGAGTGAGAAAAAAGTAACAGGAGAAAAAAGAGAAAGCACATAATCAAATAGCCAAGAACCGAAATCAACTCAAAAAGAAGAGTAAATTTAGATGAGGGCTTCAAAGAGGAAAATCCTAGCAAGAGGGCATGAAAGTACAAGAAGGAAGGAGAGAGAAATTATGAAAATGAAAGTTAAGGTTTTTGGGGTTTGAAAATGATCTGTAACATAAAACCATTACCGTCAATTGAAGGTCATTTGACAGTCTTTAAGGAACAAGTGGATAGTTAATATGCAATTACCGATTTGTCCCTTAATAAGTTTTATAAACTTATCAAGGTTAGAAATTGGGCAGCCTTCTATTCAAAATGAATAAAGTAATAAGAAAGTGGGGTTTGGTTGACTAAAAGTGAAATAAGAAATAGATAAGTGGAATGGGACTTTTTATAGACAAGTTTTTGGGTGAGATAGGACTTTTACTTAGGAGTGGAGGGAGTAATTTGGCTTGGATACAAAGTAGCAAGTTTAGATTTGGTTTCAATTAGGCTTAGATCGGGACTCAATCAAAAAAAACAAGAGGAATGTTTTCTGTTCGAATTTGGACTTAAGCCAAGTCCAAATTGTTTAATCTAATATAAAACCCTTATCAATCTAGTGTAAGAAAGAGTAGAGATTCAGCAGTACAAGCCATTTTCCCTTGCATGCTTTGTCAAATATGTAAAAAGTAATTCCTTGATTTGGCATTCTCGCTCTCAGTAACTTCTTTCAGTCATCAACTTGAAATTCCGATTGAAATGACTCAAATAGGTGCAATTAAAGCTAGAGTTTTAGTAATAAAATCTCAAGCTGCGTTGCAAGTGTTGTTTTGTCTTGCAACACATTTTCATTCATAAACCATATCGTGTTCCATTCAATAGCCCAAGGTCTAATCATTAACCAGCAAAATCAGCACTACCACCAAAGACGCACACAGGTTCACGTGTTCATCCACCAATCTTAATCTCCTCTACAAATCTAAACCATACTTTTTTAAAGGAGAGGGAAATGGTTATACTAAGGTGGTCCTTACAATGCATTGGCAAAAAAGTAAACAAAAATGAATATTGATATCCCTAGAGCAACAAACATATGATACAATGAATACAAAACCAGGAAATTGTTTGAGCATATATCCAAGGTAATTTTATAAATCAGAACTAACGCTCAATTCAAAATCAGTCTAGGTCTAGAAGCCAAATTGGAAAAACCATTTGTATTAGAGGTCAAGAAATCAATATGCCAAGGAAGAAGCAGGATGAAAGGATACATGATATTCATGTTACTGTTACATAAATACACATGATAATTCCAAAGTTAAATGTAGGGAAACGTCCTACGACTATAGATACTATGGGTATAGCATGCTTGGTGATCAAACTCATCCTACCTGACGGTGATGGTGCAATTGTCTGTTGAGGAACAGAGGGTACATTTCTCACTGGAGTAACTTCAGCCTGCGGATTAGGTGGCATATTCGGGTTCCCAGGTGCCTTGACCAATTTTGACCTCAGGGCATAACGCCTATTTTGGAACCAGTTCCAGACCTACAACATAAGCAATAGAAATTCAGTGATCAAACATTACTTTAAAAGCCAAGAACATAGTGACAGCCATGGGTTAATCAATTGATTTCTAAGATTTAATTCGATACCTGCTTCATTTGTACTGTGATTTTTCCAGATCGCTCCGATGAATTACTGCACTCATGATAAATATCCCTCGATCAGATAAACCAAAATAGGAATTAACAGCTTACCTTATTTGAAAAAGGTAACAAACCTGAATCTATCAGCAAGCGCCATAAGAACCTCTCTAGCTGGAACATGACCACCATGTTCTCGTAAAAGAGCTTCCATTTGTGCAACCTAAAAGCAAACAAATTCCACCTTGAATTAAAAGAAATGCAAACAGTTGAAATACTATGCAAGCAACCAAACAAATTCTTGATGCATATAATACAATTTACATAGTTGTCCATAGAGCTTCCACTAATAAGACAAGGTCAGTTTTCAGAAGAACGTATGCCTTGAACAAAACAACTCTAGAGATTGAAAGGGTGAATTATACACCTTTCACCAAATGCAATATTCTTCTATATTACTCCATAAAAATAGTCTAAACGGCTGAAACCTCCCCTCCTCCCCAACCCCACCCCCGGGCGCCCCATTTGTCAGTGTATAGGAGAAGACTTAGTAACAAATTGTCACAAATTAAAAATACAAAGGGCCAAAGGTCTGTACTGATACAAACCTTAAACACCCTCTACTTCTTTTTCTTTGACACATTTCTTTAGTCACACTTGCTAATTCACAAATTCAACCATTAATATCTTAATTACCAGTAAGCAAAAATTATAAATTCTTGATATATTTAAATTATGCATCGAAACAAATCTAACAAGACCTCACATGAATTCATAACAAAAATAAAAAAATAAAAACACGATCAAATACCAAAAAGAAACAGAGGAAGTATATGCAAAAACCCAGCAGCAGGAAATTGATTTTACAACCAAATTAAAAGCATAGCGTCCTAGTCAACTGCCATTCCACATGAAACATACAAGAATTTATATTTATCCGAATGCATCTCCTTTAGTAAGCAGAATTGTTTCAATCAAAGTATCAATTATGATACTCAAAGTATCCAATTAACTGGAATGGCGATTTCCATCAAGCAAATGAACTACAAGTGTCATTCACAGCATAAACCGAGTCATCTTCTTCAATCAGAATGAATAATTTAGCTGTATACAACATTCATATAAATACATCAAATTTTACATTAACAAAAAACCAAATTTTACATTAACAAAAAACCAAATTTTTTTTTATAAAAAAAATCAGATAATTAAAACAACTATGATCATGCTCATAATTTCAACAAAATTCAGACCAAAAAATGTACTTCAACAACACATTAAAATCCCAACATAACCCAAATTTTTAAAACACCAACATATTTAAATCCAATTTACAAAAAAATTCACTAAATTTGCATGTAACCCACATTGAATTATTCAAAAATACATGACCCCAGAAATGAAGTTGAATGAAAGACGGAAAAAGAGGAGGGAGAAAGTGACCTCGGCAGGGAAGAAGCGGAAAGACGGGGCGCCATGAGTAGGAGGACGACCCATGAATGAGTAATTGAATTGCAGAACCCTTCACTTGGATTCGTAAATTGAAGGCTAAATCCGCTTATATAGCGGGTCGGATTTTGAGAAATTCCGGTGAATTGATGTTGATTTGCTGTTTAATTGTCGCTGTTCATCAACTCCGGTTAAGCTTCTCTTCTCAGGATTTTTACCCTCTTCCTAGTACTGCTGATTTTCTTTCTTCGCTTCAAATAAAAAGAAAAAAACGTATGAGTAATTACTATTACGGTTTTTTTTACTACAAAGAGTGAAGAATTCTGAGGTGGCATGTGAAAAAAGTCTTATAATATCGGGTTAATCTTGAAAAACTTAAATAGAGTATTCTCTCGGTTTTTAATATTGGAAAAATTGAAATAACTAATATAATCTTTAAGCGGTTGAAATTAAATAAGACAACCTTTTGATTAATTCATAATATTACAACATTTGGGAAGTATTAATTTTAAACAAGTCGAAACCAATTGTAACCTGTTGAACAAGTTTACAATGTCACGTGCTGCTCTATGATTAGCTTAAAAAAAATTTAATTTTTTACTAGTATTTCTTTTCAATCACCACTCCACCACCAGCACTGCTCCACCTCCGGCACCCCCTCTTCCCATCCACAACCATCGGGAAATGTGCCACCTCCTAATCCCCACCCTTAAAACCCACCCCATCTCGAGCCCCATCGCCCCCTCCTCGAAACCCAACCCCAAAAACCGCCCTGCCCTTCCCGAAAACCACACCCTCTCAAAAACCCAGCCCCAAAAACCATCTTTCCCCTTCACAGACACCGCCTGCCCATAATACCCCACCCTTCACAAGCCCTAACCCCTCACCCCTCCACGAGCCCAGAAACCCGACCCCAACCTCCACCATAACAGAAAGCCCCTCAAAACAGGTCAAGGTCAGGTGGGAGAGAGGAGGGTCGGTGGTCGGTGGTGGGGGATAGCAAGATCAAGGGGGTTGGTGGTCATGGTGGGCGAGTGATATGTCTATTGTATATAATGATTTACCCCCGTCCCTTGGTCATATTTTGGAGTATTTTTGGCTCTACGGAGCCACTTTTATTACTAATATACGTTTTCTAGTGTTTCCGTAGTTTTGGTATTGTTTTATAGGAAATTGCGGATTTAGAGATTTTTTCCGGACTTATTTGAGCCACTACGAGCATTGGAGTAGGATCGCGTTCATATGACCACATTCCGTAGCCCAAGACCGTGTTGGGGCAATCAAGCTGGTGATTAAGGGCTCGCTGAAGAAGAAGAGACCAAGGCAATGGACCAAGTATTAAAGACCCAAGGAGGAAATTCCAGATTGGGCCAAGAAGGAGCCCAAATTGAAGAGTCCATGTAGCCTGGAAGCTCGCCCGAACGGGGAGTGTCCTCGCCCTGGGGCGTGCCCGGCCGGGCGAGGTAGAAAGAAGAAAAGCTCTCTTTGCCCGGAGGCGCGAGCGAAGCACTTTCCCAGCTAAAGGTGGGCTCGGCCGGGCGAGATGGCGCCCGACCGGGCGTGTGTTTATGAGGGGTGATTAGTGACTCTTTCACTTCGATTAGTCTTAGGATTTTCAGCTTATGTATAAGTACGCTTTGCTAAGTGAGATTTTGACTTACTTTTTTCATTAGTAAAAATTCCAGATTTTAGTTTTAAGCTTTTGGTTAATACTCTTGTCCTCTCAACACTTTTGGTTTATGCAATTCATTATTTCCGTTTATTTTGGTAACGATTTATTCTCCTTTTATTTCCAGTAATGTAATTGCTTTGGTTAATCATATCCTATTTATTTTCTTTGCTTAGTTTAGATTTAATAATATGTGTGAGTAGTTTTATTTCTAGGGTTTGTGAGGATCCATAAATAATATGAAGGGGTAATTTATTATTGTTGATTGTCAATGCTTGATTGATTTCCTATTGATTGATTTAATGCTATGCAATTAGATTAGGCCTGGTTTAATTGTGTGAGTTATGCAATATTGATTTGAGTTCAAGAGATGAGAATTGATGTAAAGGCTTAGTTTCAATAGGCAAATTAATTTATAAATAGTTAAGTTAAGATTCGAGAGATGCGATTTAATACCGGTAGATTAATTCTGTGATTGTAATACGTAGCGAAAGCCCTTTATGATCTGAATAATTGATGCATTGATAATTGATTGTTATGCTTTACCTTGGTATATTATTTATTAGTGAACCTATACCCTAGGCTTTGATATATTGATTTCTCCCTAGTTTAATTTGCTTTAGTTTAATTATTCTTCTTAGTTTAATTCCCCTAAAAAAATAATTTGGTTACTTAATAGTTTAGATTATATTAATTAATTAGGAATAGAAAGACTTGTTTCCCTGTGGATTCGACCCTACTTCCCTATATGCTTTAGTTAGAAGACTTAGGTAATTCTTTTAATTAGGAGATACGACTTTATCCTGTCAACGAGCAAGTAGGGTCGGGGTGGGGGAGGTAAGGCCGGTTTTGGGTCTATGCAAGCAGGCTTGTTACGCTTGGCCCTAAAACCAAAATGACCCATATATTTTTTTAAGCATTAAAATTAAGACTTATGAAACTTCCTTCCCTTCTTCCCTTAATGGCAGTGAACAACTTCTAAGAGTATCTACAATGGTTGTAAATAGGTCATTGCTTGCAATTTTTAAATAGTAAGTGAACAGCTCCTAAGAGTATCCACAATGGTTGTAAATAGGTCCTTGCTTGCAATTTTTAAATAGTTTGAGCTAGTAGCTCACCATTATGGAGCTAAAAGGGTTGACTACTTTTTGGTATTAGAGAGAGAAAGTGTGATCTCACTGATTTCTTTTTTTTTTTTTTTGGAAAATTATTAATGCAATTTATCTCTCTTTTTTTCTTTCTATCTTTTTACCTCTTTATTTATTTGTTGTATTCAAAATACTACATAGCTCTACAAAGCTATGTAGTTTCACTTCACCCAAAGCAGTTGTTGTCAACTTTGAATAATACTACCTCCTTTTTATTTAGTTGACACATATTCCTTTTTAAAAAGTTTATTTTAGTTGACACGTTTTTTTTTGGTAGGTTTTATACTTTGCATTTAATAGTCTACCCCACTTGTTTTATCATTCTCTCTCCTCTCCTTAATATGTGTGCCTAAATTAAACGCGTCAACTAAATAGAAATGGAGGAAGTAGGTCCTTGCTTGCAATTAACTCTCTCTTTTATTTATTTATTTATTTTGTAAAAGGTAGTAGTGCCATTATGAAGGTTGTAGCTTAAATGATGTAGTTTGAAAAATAATCGTGTGGCAAACCAAAGCTACAAGAGATGTAGCTAACCATTGTGGATGCTCTAATGTACTAAAAAAGAAACTCTAATTAACTTCCTAGTTTTTAACGAAAAGATTCAATTTTTCATATTCCAAATCTTTTACTTCTTTAATGTCTCCATTTAAAAAAAAAATCCCTTTAATTACTTTGTTATTCTAGTAATTCCCAAAAAAATCTCAAACCTTTCATATTATTTCTTTTAATTTCTGCAATATTACTCCGTAATTGTCAATGGAGCAATTAAATCCATTTTTCATTTAATTTCAGTTTTGAAGGTTAAAATTCTTCATTCAATATGTACTCCTACCAATTTCTATCTTTTCATAAAAGATTATTGATCGAATTTGTTGTTAAAGGAAAAAATAATAGATTGATTTTGCCTTACAAATCATCAAAGTATTTAAGTTGTCCGAAAGATTGATATATTTTAATTCTTGGAGAGGATTGATGAAAGCTTCCATGTTCTAGAAATTTTAGAACGAGGTATTGCGTGTTTTCTTTTTTTAATTCAATAAAAAAAGATTTTTTTTATTATAATTGAGAGAAGTAATTATTAAACCTACATTTTCTTTTAATTTTTTTTAATATTAGGGCTCATTTTTACGATTAGAACAGAGCACCTAAAATGTTTAAGACGACCCTGGGGGGAGATGGGCTGACCACACAATTATCTTTTTTCATTTGGATAAAATATATCATTTTCATAAGTGGCATAATCTCTTAAATAAACTCTTCTCACTTTTATTTTATTCAAACATTATCAAATCCCTTTTACACTTTTTCACTCACTATCCACATCTTCCCTAACACTTGCTCTATCTCTTTTATGTTATTTACATTTTGCTTACAATCACTCTAGCTATTTTTTGTAAACTTTTCCCAGAATAAGAATGTGAAAATTTTGTGTAGAACGAACTCACCATATGTACGCCTACATAAATACACTTCCCCCAATTTCGCACAATAACACTCCTCAATCATATCGTCATTCCTCTTCGGTGACGCTTCTGCAGTGGCGGATTCCTACAATCCCGACCTCTACACGAATCTCGAGACCATCACTGCCGAGCAGACTTGAATTTGCTGGAAGATCTAGTAGAAGACCGCCGATTCCGCCGCAGAATGTGCAGAATTTCGTTGATTTTCGGTGGCAGAGTTAGTAGGAAGCCTGGGGCGGCGTTTGCTGCTGCTACTTCGGCATCGAGAAATGTTCTAATGCCTCGTGCTGTGGTGATTAAGTCGAGGAGAGCTTTGAGTGTGAGTTTGGAGGGGAAGGTGTCGGATGGAGATGAATTGTTAGGGCTTGTTAGAGATGATGTGAAATATGAGGGTTGAGGAGTGAGAAAATATTGTAGCCATGAAAGAAGAAGAGGGTCAGTGGTGAAGGAGAAAATAATGTCAGGTATTAGATTATTATTGTTTAGTATTAAATTGTTATTGTCAAGTATTAGATTAGTATTGTTTGGTATTAGATTATTATTGTATATATTAGAATACCATTGTCAAATATTAGAATATTATTTCTTGTCAGACATATTGGACTCACGGTGAATCCGGTCACACGCAAAACCTTCTCAATAAGAATTTACCGTATGCGAGTCGAATTTTTAAGAACAGAGGGAGTATAAACTGGAACATTTTTCCAAAACTTTTTCTTTTATTTTGTAAGTATTATGAGTGACATTCCGCATTCTTGACCATTTCCCGAAATACTACCCTGTTCCTTTTTATTGCAACAAATGAATTTTCTTATGTCTCACATAAAATACCCATTTTTTGCAAATAAAAAGAAAAAGAGGTAGTATTTTTTCTAGCTAGTGAAGACTTATGATATGACTAGGGTGGCTAACGCATGCAATGCGCGCGCCATATCAAGTAATTTACAGGGAGCTCTTTCAGTGGTTGGCAACATAATGAGGGAAAATATGTAAGCAAATATTTTTAGGGGTATCAATGTTCACACATTATTCTTAAGAGTTTAAAAAAAAGCAATTAACGTTAACGAGGGCAACTAAGTAATAAATAATTTATAGGGTATAACTGTCCGAACACTATTCGTAAAAATTAAATCATTAAATCACACAAGGAAAAGGCAATTAATAGGGGCATAAAGGTAAACAAATATTTAAAGGATATAAGTGTCCTCACATTATTCATAAGTGTTTTCTCATACCTTTTAAAAGGTAGTGATTTGTAACATTATTTATGTATAAACAAAGGAATAAAATTTATCAGTCCGTTTTGTGTGCGGCTGACCACACCATGTGACCGCTTGTAAAAGAACAAAGTAACCCTTATAACGCTAACTGAGTAACTCATGTAATACTGAATAAATAAACCCTATAACATTGAACAAGTAACCCCAATAACACAGACAAATAACCCATGTAACACTGACCGAGTAACCCCTATAACACTAACGAAATAACCCCCATAATGATTGGCTACACCATGTAAAAGTAGGTGAGAATTTATTGTATTGCATTTACATAATTTACATAGAACTCGAAATGAACCATAATTGTATTGCATTTGATTTAGCCCATACTCAAAACCACTCGTAAGTATAGGGCTAATTTCAACTCTAATATCATATCACTAATAAATAAAGCTGGTCTCGCAGCCAGGCTATGAGACAGCGACTCTTGGCATTCCAATTTTTGCAACAAGTGTCAAGCCAGGTAGACGACACATAGGTATTATTGTGACACATCAATATTATTGTGACACATATGATGCTAAGTAAGCAAATTTTAGATAATTTTGTAAGATAAAAATGTTTTGTAGAGTTTTATTATCGATATACTTCTAATATTTCAAATATACAAAATTAATCATAACTTTAAACAAACATCTTCTAACTTAGTTCTATTTTCATTATAAAATTCATTTTAAAAAGTCCTTTAAAATGAGATCCATTTATAATATATTTAATTTATTTAAAAAAAAATAGAAAATCAGTAAAAAAAAAGTTTTAATCAGAAAAAATAATTTTAGTTTGGTAAAAATACTTTCAATTCAGTAGAAATAAGTTAAGTTCAATAAAAAAACAAGTTAATAATAGTAACATAGATATCTATTTACAAATAAAACTACAAAAAGTACACTATTATTTAAATATAAGTGATATGATATCGTATGTCTAAATATTTTGCATTATCAAAAAGGATAATAAGACCGTATTTAACATTCAAGACAAAAAATTTAATCTAAAAATTTATCAACAATCTGGGCATCGCCCGGGTACAAAACTAGTCTAATCTAATCTAATATATATAAATAAAAAAGTAGGCATTTTTGGAGAGCATTCGGAGCGCCACGTAAGAAATATACTTATTTCGACCAATAAGAAGAAAGATTTGTATTTTATTTTTGAACTAAAAAATTATGTCGCCACCTAGATAAAAGTAACGAATTAGATTTGATATATCTAAAATTTTAATGCCACGTAGGTTATAATCCACGAATTAAATTATTTTAATGAAAAAAATAAAGTAAAAATATAGGAAAAGATAAATTTATTAATTCAATACTACGAGTATAAGAAATCCAAAAAAAAATATACTAAGAAATATTTAAATGATAAACGCTTATAATAAGTTTGATACCTATCACTATAAGACAAATTTTGATAGTATTTTTGATAAGAAATACAAATTGTTCGTTAATTATAATTAAATTAAATTTAAGATACCTACCATTATAATTTGACACATCATACGACACAAACAAAATTTCGTATCAATAAAATCCCCCATCAAGCGAATTTTGTGTTAATTTTTGGTCATCGATGACCGGGTAATTTTTAGCTTAATTTTTAAAATCCTATGTTTAAATTAGTATTTCTAATTATTACTTACATTGTATTAATTTGGAAAACTCAACGATTATATGTTATGTTTTATTTACTAAATGTTTTTCTACATGCAGATTTAATACATCATACGACACAAATAAAATTTCGTATCAATACAAAACCCCATCAAGCGAATTTTGTGTTAGTAATTTTGTGTTAGTTTAGGTTATCAATGTCCAGGTAATTTTTAAAATCTTATGTTTAAATTTATATTTGTAATTATTAGTTACATTATATTTATTTAGGATACTTAACGATTATTTGTTTATATAATGGCATACGATTAGAATTTGTGTACTTAATATATGGATGGCTTTGGTTATTTGGAGATGATGAAAAAATTCCAATGCGTAGATTTGATTTTATGTCGCAACCATTTTTCGGTATATTCATTTATTTTATATAAATGTAAGGATTTAATTTATATTAATTTCAGTTTGACTAACATTTCACGGTTCAATTTATCTATTGATGTAGTAGGTTGGTTGTGGACGAGGTTGGTGATTTTATTGAAATAAAAGATATGGTAAAACAATGAATAATGATTTAGGATTTAAATTATCAAAAATTTATCATTTTACATTAAAGATTTTATATAACGGAAAAAAATATCATATTTACAATTTATTCATATTTAATAAATTCATTATAAATTATAGTAAAAAATATATATATTAAACTTTTGTAATTTTGTCTGAAATTATTAAATACAATAAATCAAGTAATTAAAAAACTTAGATGAAAAAATCGAGCATCGCACGTGCTTCCATCTAGTATATATTTAAAATAGAAATTTTTCAAAAGCATTTGGTGCGCCACATAAGCAAAGGTATTATTTTGACCAATCAAAAATTAGATTGGCATTTTATTGTAGAATTAAAAAATTCACGCTCCACCTAATCAAAAGTGACAAATGAGATTTAAGAATTTTGCCACGTAGGTAAAAACAACGAATAATGATTAATTAGGAATTAAATTATTTATAAAACTAAAAATTATCTTTTTTTAAGAGCTAAAATTTATCTTTGGATATTAATATTCAAATTATTTAAAAAACTAAAAATTATACAAAATGATATATTAAAAAAAATCTTGTATCGCACATAAAATCATATCCAATTATTAGGTGGCTTTTTATGTCTCTATGGAGTATTTAACATAACATACATTCAAATGTTTTATATAGGAAAAAATTAGTATACATTGTGAAACAAAAAGTTAAAAAATCAACATTTAAACTTAAAAATAATAATAATCATTGAAATTTTACCTTTGTAAAAAATATCGAAAAATAATAAACATAACATACGCTCTAATTAAAAATCTATTAAAAAAAAAAGAAAGACAAGGTAAAATAAGAAAAGTAATAAAAATAAAATATATGTACGTCATAAAATTAAATCTATATAAAATATTATCAGTTTATTTTTTATCAGCATCAAAAAGATTGAAAATACATAAAATACATTCAACTTAAAAATTGATTAAAAAAACATGAAATTCCAAAGATTTTAGAGTGCTGAAACTATTAATTTTTACAAATGAAAAAAGAGATTTGCAATTTAATTGTAAACTAAAATATTCAGTGGCCACATAAGCAAAATCAACAAATAAGGTTCAAGATTTTAAATTCAGTGTCACGAAACAAGAAAAAAAAAACAACGAAAAATAATTTTTGTTTCGGGGTTTTCTGATGTCCTGCGGGAGAGTTACAATTCCGAGACTGGAACCGGACGCCTGTACCTGCAAAATAACGGAGACTCCTGGTGGTGGGAGCTCCGCCTCCAACGGTCAAGTTAGTACTTGATTAAGGAGTAATTAATGCGGAAATTAAAGTGATTGGGTCTCTCTAGGTGAGAGTGTTTAATGTAGGTAATCTGCTTTGTTAGCGAGATCAGCCGGTTATTACTGTGTGTAATTAATGTGTTTTTTTGTTATCCCCCTTAATGAGGATTAAGGGAGGTATTTATAACCTTGGGAAACGTGCCCATCCTAGGTTTAGGTTAACCTAGGACTGATTGGGCTTCCCTCGGAAGTTGGGCCTGGGTGGCCGGTTTCTCCATTAGGCATGGAGTATGCCACATGTCATGACATAATAGGTCCAAGGTGGACGAATAAGCGCGTGCCACGTGGCAAGCCCTGACAGTTCCAACTGGGGGACACTTGGCAGGACCTGATTGGCCCACGTGGCGCATTCCGATTGGTGGGAGCAAAATCCCCTAATCATTTGCCCCTCACAGGTGGCACGTGACTGGTCACGTGTTACCTGTGACAGGTGTCGCAATGTAACAGGCGACGACCTTCTACAGATGTCAGTCGGCGAAAGGCCGAGAGATTTTCCCGCCCAAATTTTGAATTCTGAAAGTGACCCTTCGCCTTCTCACTTCGCCTATATAAGGGAGGATTGTCTTGAGTCATTTTCACACTTGAGAACTTTGAGAGAGAACATTCGGACCCCTGAACTTGCTCTGACATTTTGGACCTTTTCTGCCTACCGCCTGTTCTGACAAGCCGACTGCACAGGATTTTCACCACTTCATCAATCGTCACTCGTTCAGGTAACTGTCGGTTCTCTTACTCTTAATTTTCTTTTTATTTTTTGAAATGGCACCACGGAAGCACACGACAAGACCTAGGTTAGTGATCAGCCGGTCACCGGGGACGGCTGAATCTAGGACTAGGAGTGCCGCCTGCCCTTTTCCGGACCCATCTTTGCCCTTTATACAAAGTCCGACTGTATCTGTGTCTATGCAGAGCAGGATGGCCAGAACGAAAAAGACTGCTAGGATCTCAAATTCAGACGGCTCCTCCTACAGGGTGCCGCTTAGTGAAACATCTGACCAGGCGCCAGATGTGGAAGTGAAACAAGGCGGCCTGAAAGCCGGCAAATCTGTGGGAGGAGTCATAGTGACCCCTTCCCATTTAACAGTTAACAATTCTGCTCCTTTTCAAAGAGAGGAGGCGGGCCCCTCCGGGAGAGGGGAGGAGTCGTCCTCTTCGGACTCGTCAGAGGACGATTCCGAGTCAAGCTCTTCTGGCCAAGCTTCTTTGGACACAGAAGAGAAAAACAGTCGCCTGCAAGAGGCGAGACTTTCTCACGCAGTTGAGAAGGGGGACAATTGGGCGGAGCCATCCGCCTCTTACCGAGAGCTAAATACCCCCTATTACTGCACGGTACCTCGGGGCCGGATCACAGCCATGCAAGAGAAAGTGGAGAGCTTTATTGCAAACCACACCATGGGCCCCGACTTTCTAGTGTTTGTGCCGGATCCAGAAGACACAGTCGTCTGGCCGGCTGGTACCAGTTATGATAGCGCCTGCTTTGGCTGCTACGAGGCGGCCATCAAGGCAGGGCTGCGCTTCCCATTACATCCGGCTGTTCAGCGGATCTTGGATGGGTATGAGTTGGGGTTATGGCAGTTAGCCCCAAACTCCTGGGTCAACGTACTCGGCTATGTGGCCGGGTGCGAACTGCACGGGGTGGAGCCGAGCTTCGAGGCTTTCGCCCATATGAACTATCTCAGCCGGACCCCTAAGACAGGCGGTACCGGCTGGTATCAATTGACAAGCCACAGGGGCTACCTCATGACGAGAGGTAAAGCAAACAAGTGGAAGGACTGGCGGAGCACCTTCCTCATCATTGAGAGTTCAGACACTGAGCTGAACAAGCGCTTCAATAGGTGGAACATGAATCCGCCCCTTCTTGCAGGCGGCCGTAGCATGCCGCCTGTTCCCCACAAGGCTAAGAAAGAGATCCTTGATAAAGGACTCTTTAAAGTAGAGTCGAGGGTCGACTCTACTTCAGGGGTACGAGAGCAAGTACCCCTGCACTGCGTCCCGAGCTTCAAATGGCTCTACGACGAGTACTTTTTGGCCGCCTGTGGCCTCAGCAGTCGGTGCTCAAGAGGTAGTCGGCCTGTCGAATACTCTGTTGTTCCATACATTTCTTGTTTATTAACTTTGCTGTTTGTTTTTGCAGCTGACGCCATGAGCAAAATCACCGCCTCCAAGACTGCGGCGGCCATGTTGCGGGCCTCCATCATGCAACAAGCTTCAACCGACTCCCCCGAGAAGGGGGCACCCTTGGTGAGCTCCGAACCTTTCACCCTCTTTTTGGAGTTGTGTTTATGCATATACTGACTTTTTTTTTGTTTTTTTTTTTTTTTTTAGACGGGTGCTCCAAGAGCTTCATCTTCCCAACAGCCGGACCCCAAGGCCCGGAGGACGACTGTTGCGAGCTCTCCTGGTTCTGCCAGGAAACATGTGGCGGCTGAGAAACAGCCGGCCACTTCTTCTAAAACTCCAACTGGGCCGCCTAGAAGTATGAAGTTGTCCTTGTAAATTTAAGACTCGCTCCCTTTTTTACTAGGTCTAATCCGTTTGTTTATGCTTGATGCAGCCGGCCCTCAGGAGCTTGACTTGGTAGAGATGGCCAAGTCTATGATCAGGGCAGTTCCTCCAGCTGAAAGGGAGGCGGTCAGGGGTGTCGGCACCCTTGACCTAGACGGGATTGCAAGGGTCCTTGCTGAGGTATACTTAGCATATTTTTGAGTATTTGAATTTCTGGACGCCTGTTTTCTTTTTTGTTTGGAAACTGACGCCTGTTTCTTTTTACTTAGGCCCTGCTCCGAGTGAACGGCCTTTGCAAGCCGCTTGACCGGAAGAACAAAGAGGTAAAGGCAGCAAAAGCTATGGCCGCCTCCAACTGTGATAAGGCAATGTTTCAAATTGCCCAAAATGAAGTTCTGACCATTGATATTCTTTATTATCAGGCGCAGGCTACCGCCGCTGTTCGGGCTCAGTTAAAGGCGGCCCAGAAGAGGAATGGCGAGCTGGAGGCGACCATCACCAATCTTAAGGCCGAGCTGAAACCTCTTCGCCTAAAGATGTACTCATACGAAGCCTTGGAGAAATCCTTGGCCAACGTAAAGGAGCGCCTGGTGACCCAAGAGAAGAGTCTTACCCAGGAGCTCTCGGAAAAGGCCGAGCAAGAGAAGAAAGAGCTGGTCCGGGAGATGATGGAAGACTCCGCTCAAATCCAGCGCATGACTTGGGGCCGCCTCTTCCCTAATGCCGACTTTGCCTCATGGGACAAAACGTACCGCCAGTGTTCTGATACATATAATCAAGAGATCCTGGCGGCTGCTGAGGAAGAGGCGTTGGAGGAAGCGTTGGAGGAGGAGGAGCCGGTAGTGGCGCTTGTGCCGCTTGGGGGTAATGCATAAAAAAAGGATGCAGCTGAAGCCGAGTCCAGCAAGAAGAGTGTTGACCAGGCGGCAGCTGCTAATATTGAAGATCTGCCCCCTTCTTAAGCTTTATGTATTCTTTCCACGGCCTGCGTGCCGTTTGTTTTGTATTTACCCGGCCAGGGGGCCGGGGCTTTGAATATTTTGCTGGTCTTTAATGACCGGCTTCTTTTTAATGAATTTTTGTTTTGCCTCAAATTTGTCTAAGTATTCCATATTCTAATATCCAATTGTTCACTAGACCGACTGTTTTACATGGCCGATAGTTGCAGACAGGTACGGATAGTTAGTCACGCCGCCTATGCCCCTGGACGACTGGTTGTCTGTTTCCAGGATAGACGATCAGTCGGCCATTTATCCAATCGGTATTCGAACTATTTTAAGGTCTGGATCCTTTTTAGGCAGGCGGTCCTGTCATTTGTAAATTTAACCAAGTAGGAAAGTGGTCTGACTAAGTAAACATGAGTGTTACCTAGTCGCCAAGGAACTGAGTAGAAGAGATGACAAGCGGCGGGTACCGGTTGTTTCCCTTTATTCGCCAATGTTTGTTGGCTTTTAACTCATAATTTGTTAACCTAGCAGGAGTAGTGGTTGAGAGCCCCTGTTTGCTAAAAACAGGCGGACGACTCATACCTTTTAGGCTCCATACTAAGTTTGAGGGAGTGACTATAAGTTAACATAGGAGTTACTTAGTCTCCGCCACACTCTAGATTGAGTAGTAGAGGTACCAGGCGGCGGAGGCCGGCTGATCCCCTTGATTCGCCAATGTTTGTTGGCTATTAACTCAATAGGTTACCTAGTAGGAATAGGGGTTTGAGTGCCCCTGTTTGCCAAAAAACAGGCGGTCTACTCAAACCTTTTAGGTTCCATACCAAATTTGAGGGAGTGACTATGAGTTAACGTTGGAGTTACTCAGTCGCCGTCACTCTTGCTTGAGAAGTAGAGGTACCAGGCGGCGGAGGCCGGCTAGACCCCTTGATTCGCCAATGTTTGTTGGCTATTAACTCAAGAGGTACCCCCTGCATTTATCCCAAGTAATACAGGCGGTCATCTGACTCAGATGTCAACTGCTACCACTGGTTTGGTTAGTGATAGAGTTATCCTTGTCTCAAAAACGGCTACGTGGTTGCCCTTGGGGACAGTCGTATAGGTGCCGTGTAATTAGTTTATAGAGCAATGTTCCACCCAAAAGGGAGATGCTCTCTGCGACGAATTTCATCCGGAGGGATGCCGCCGGACGCCTGCTATGATGTTGGGACAGGTCGTATTAGTCTTGAAGGTTTGATCAGTTGGCTTGGCGCCTGGTCTGATCATTCGGCCTGTGGCCTTGGTTAGTTCTTGGTGAACGTAGGTGCTAAGTAAGAGGAGGGTAGCCACCTGTTAGGAACAGGGTCGGCCAGGCCCTAATCTTTTTTAGCTAAGTATAAGGGGGGTGGCTGTGTGTTTGGAACCAGTCGGTCCTCTTCTATGGAGAGTAGCCGACTATATGTCCAGACGGCATGCCCATATGGTGAGAAAATGGAGAGTAGCCGTTTGTAAAGGTACAGACGGCATGCCCCTCTGAAGATAGAGTGAAATACTCAATGGAGAGTAGCCGACTGTAAAGGTACAGACGGCATGCCCCTCTGAAGATAGAGTAAAATACTCAATGGAGAGTAGCCGACTGTAAAGGTACAGACGGCATGCCCCTCTGAAAATAGAGTAAAATACTCAATGGAGAGTAGCCAACTGTAAAGGTACAGACGACATGCCCCTCTTAAGTAAGAATAAAAATTAAACATGGAGAGTAGCCGACTATTTGTTAGTAGGCGTGCCCCTCTTAGTACAAAATTGAATAGTAAGTGCAAACTTTTATTAGGTAGCTCTTGACTATTTACATCATTCAAAAGAAATATTTCTTAAGATTATCTACATTCCAAGTTCGAGGCAACGGTTGTCCGTCTGGTGTTTCCAGACGGTAGGTACCGTCCCTGACTTCCTCACAGATTCGGTAGGGTCCTTCCCAGTTGGGAGTTAGTTTGCCAGACTCATTAGCCCTACCAACTGCTTCCATTTTTCTAAGTACAAAGTCCCCTACTTTGAGTGGACGCCTGTGTACTTTTTTGTTGTATGATCTAGTCATTCTCAGGCGATAGATTTCATGGCGCAAGACAGCATTGCCCCTCTTTTCAGGAAGTGAGTCTAATGCCAGGCGCATGGCTTCCCAGTTTGCCTCTTCGTCATATAGCATTACTCGAAGAGTCGGCTCGTAGTGTTCTATTGGAAGAACAGCTTCCGCACCGTAAGTTAGGAGGAATGGAGTTTCTCCAGTCGCCCCTTTTTCAGTCGTCCTAATGGCCCAGAGAACATGTGGTAGTTCATCCGCCCATAGGCCGCCTGCTCGTTCAATCTTTTTCTTGAGACCGTCCGAGATGATTTTATTAAAGGCTTCTACCTAGCCGTTTGCTTGTGGACGGCCGACAGATGCAAAGTAGTTTGCAATTCCTTGGTCACCCAACCAACTTTTGAGAACAGGCGTCTCAAATTGGGGACCATTATCAAAAACCATAGACATGGGAACCCCGAACCGAGTGATGAAATTTTTCCAAATGAATGAAATTACATCTTTCGTCTTGATTCCCTTTACAGCCTCCGCCTCTACCCATTTAGTGAAGTAGTCAACGACAACAAGTATGTACCTCCTTCCGCCTGTAGCAGGCGTATATGGACCCAGAATGTCCATGCCCCACTTAGCAAACGGTAGAGGGCTATGAATGGTAGTGAGGTCAGTAGCCGGACGGTGAATTAGTTTGCCAAACCTTTGGCACTTGTCACATTTTTTTCACCATCTCCATTGCATCTGCTTCCAAAGTAGGCCAAAAGTAGCCCTGCCGCCTTGCCCTTTGAGCAAGCGTCCTACCGCATATATGAGAAGCACAGTAACCAGAGTGAAGATCGTGTAGTATCTCTCGTCCCTTTTCTGGAGTAACACACTTTAAGAAGGGTTGAAGGTACCCCCTTTTGTGAAGTTCTCCCTTTATCATTTCAAAACAGGTGGCTCGTTTTTTTAGTGCTGCCGCCTGTTGAGGATCATCCGGCAGTGTACCGTTTGTCAGATATGCCCTGATTGAATCCATCCAGGTTGAGCTTCTGTCTAGGATTCCAACAGGGTTTTCCTCGATGCTTCTCCTCTCCATTACTTCCCAAAAAACAGTTCGAGGAGTATCACAGGAGGCGGATGATGCTAATTTTGACAGTGCATCCGCCTGGTTGTTTTCTGATCTCGGCACTTGGATCAGATGGAAATCCTCAAGGGAGCCGACTGCTTGTCGGACCGCCTGTAAATACTTGATCATGGCCGAATGGGTTGCTTCGTATTCGCCATTGTACTGACTCACTATCAATTGTGAATCGGAACAGGCGTCTATTTTTCTTGCCCCTGCCGCCTTGCACATGCGGATCCCGGCTAGTAAAGCTTCATATTCTGCCTCATTGTTTGAAGCCTGAAAACTGAAGCGTAGAGCATACTCGTACCTGTCGCCCTCTGGCGACTGACATATGACGCCTGCTCCACAACCATTTGAAGTAGAGCTTCCGTCCACATATACCTTCCATACTTGGTCTGGAACTTGAGAGTCAGGAGGACGAGTCATCTCTACAATAAAGTCAGCAAAGGCTTGCCCCTTCACTGCTTTTCTAGGCTCGAAAGTAACTTCAAGGCTCTGTATTTCTATGGCCCATTTGATCATTCGGCCTGACGACTCCATGATGGTAAGTGGCCGCTTGATAGGGTGGTCTGTATACACGACGTCTGCATGTGCCAAAAAGTAGGGCTTCAATTTTTTAACAGCCATGAAGAGTGCAAGACCAAATTTCTCCACTAGGGGATACCTTAACTCGGCATTTTTCAGTACGTGACTGACAAAGTAGACCGGGAGCTGACAACCGTCTCTTTCAGCAAGGAGAACAGCGCTTAACGCATGATCAGAGACGGCCAGGTACATGTAGAGTACTTCTTTGGGCAAAGGGCTGACCAGCCTCGGCAAGGAATGCAAGTGAACTTTCAATTTCTGGAAGGCGGCCTCAGCATCCGGCCCCCATTCAAACCTTGCCTTTTTCTTAATTGCCTGGAAAAAGTATAGGCATTTGTCGCCTGATCGGTTTAGAAATCTTCCCAAGGCCGCCAGACAACCTGTTAACTTCTGAACCTCTCGGATGGTACAAGGCGACTGCATGTCAATGACCGCCTGCACCTTCTCAGGGTTCGCCTCTATTCCTCTCTGATTGATAAGGAATCCGAGAAATTTCCCAAACTCAACTCCAAATACACATTTCTTGGGATTGAGCATGACATGGTGCCGCCTGAGTGTGGCGAAAGTTTCTCGGAGGTCCGACAGATGATCTTTCTGAAGTTTAGTCTTGACAATCATATCACCAATGTATGTCTCGACGTTTCTCCCAATCTGATCAAAGAACACAGTGTTTATCATTCGCTGGAAGGTAGTCGGGGCATTCTTAAGACCAAACGGCATGACCGTGTAACAGTATAACCCCTGATCAATGACGAAGGCCGTCTTCTCCTGATCTTTCTTCCATAAAGGAATTTGATGGAAACCAGAATAGGCGTCCATAAAGCTCATCAAAGCATGGCCGGCTATTGAGTCGACCAGGTTATCAATTTTAGGCAGAGGGTAATAGTCTTTGGGGCACGCCTTGTTTAAGTCTGTGTAGTCTACACACATTCGCCAGGTGCCATTCGGCTTTTTAACAAGCACCACATTTGCAACCCAGTCTGGGAAGTAACATTGCCGAATGAACCCTGCATCAAGTAATTTTTTATCTTCGGCGGCTGCCGCCTGACTTCTTTCTTCGCCATGGTTCCGCTTCTTTTGCCGTACCGGCTTCTTTTTCGGATCCACGGCCAGTTTATGTACCGCCAGATCAGGACTAATGCCTGGCATTTCATGGACTTCGAATGCAAAGATGTCCTTGTATTCTTTCAATAGTTTGTGAAAGTCGTCACCAAGGTCTCTCAGAGCAGTCGTCCCAACTTTGACTGTTCGGTCAGGCGTGAGTCGTCTAAGATCAGGTCCGCATGCTCACCAGCCGGCTGAGGTCGGAACTCATCCGACCGCTCCTCTGCCAATGATTACTATTTTCTTTCTTTTCTTGCGGCCCCTGTCTGGGATGCCTTTCTCTTCTTGCCGCCTGCTTCTTGAACAGGCGCACTCTCCTTGACATTGTCAAGGTCTGTTTTTTCACCGCTTGACCCAGTGGCCATAACAGTGGGCTTGACATCCGAGAGATAGCACTCTCGGGCCATCCTCTGATCTCCCCTTAGGGAGCCGACTGTTCCATTATCCCTCTCAAACTTGAGCAACATAAGAGATGGGATTATAACAGCCTTGGAATTATTCAGGGTTGGTCGACCCAGAATCATGTTGTAGGCCGAGAGTTCTTCTACTACCAGGAACCGGACTACCATGTGTCGTCCTTCCCCTTTTTTGCCCAGGCGGATGGGTAAATCCACTCGTCCCAGTGGGTGCACGACTCCTCCTCCAAACCCTACTAAAGGGTGGGAGGCCGGATGTATGCAATCAGTCTGATATTTTAGTTTCGACAGACATTTGCTACTGATGAGATCTGAGGAGCTTCCGGTATCTATGAGGATTCGGCCAACTCTCTGGTTGGCCACTTTACATTCAATAACGATAGGGTCGTCATGCGGCCCTCTTACCCCTCCTAGATCTTCTTCAGTGATGACAATCTCAGGAAATGAATATTTGGACGGCCTTTCTTGGTGAACGGAATTTACATCTAACCGCCTGATATTGTCTTTGTTGCCCCTAATAGTGGGGCCGCCTCCTGAGAAGCCGCCTGCAATGGTGTAGACGACTGCATCATCTGTATCGGAGCTGTCGGCCTGTTGATTCTTTTTGGCCGACTGCTTTTTTTAGGAAGTGTTCCCCGTAGATTTCTTGACATAAGTGTCAAGATCACCTTGCTCAGCCAGGCGGTCCAGATACCGTATGAGACTGATGCAGTCATTGGTGTGATGACCAACATCATCATGATAAGCACAGAATTTATCTTGGTTCCGGTTGTTTGCAGAACCCTTCATGGGGACCGGCTTCTCAATTGAGATCCGTCCCTTGATTTCTTTTAGGATAAACTGGTTATCTTTGTTAAACGCACACTTTGGGGAGTATGGTTTGAATTCTTTTTTTCTTTTTCTGGGCCGGCTGTTTAGAGGAATCAGCCGCCCAGACCTCTTTTCTCTTCTCATCTTTGTTTGACGACTGTTTCTGTCGTCCTTCTCTTTTGTCGAACCTTTTCCCGTCCGACTGTTTTACCGTACAAAGATCAGTCGCCTGTATATAGGCTTCTTCTTCAATCAAGGCCTCTTGAAGAGTCGCCACCCTCTTTCGAACCAAATCAAATTTGAAGGTAGACCCGTCTTTGAGACCTCTGAAAAAGTCAGTATAGGCTACCTCATCCGGTAACCCTTGAATCTGTATTCTCATCAGGTTAAACCGCCTGATGTAAGAACGAATCCCCTCCTTCTCGCCCTGCTGAATTGTTCCTAAATCAAGGGTCGTTTTCTTCGCAGGGATGTTCATGGCGAAGTTGGAGGTGAATAAGTAAGCAAGCGTCCTGAAGCTATTTACACAACCAGTCGGCAGGTTGCCGAACCATTGTTGTGCGATTCCTTTGAGATTCGTTGGGAAACACTTGCACCAAGTTGGATCATCCAACCCTTGAAGGTACATCAGGTTGGTGAATGCCATCAGATGGTCTTTTGGGTTAGTAGTGCCGTCATAGGCGCCTACTAGTACATTTTTCACTTTGGCCGGCTGAGCGGCTTCAGTAATTTCCTTGGAGAAGGCCGACGGCTGTTCACCAAGTCTAAGCAACCGTAGCTGCCAGTCCATAGGTTGGACGTTTTTTGCTGCAGGTCCTCCAAACGGAGGTGGCTGCAAAAAATACTGTTGTTGCGGCACAAATGGTAAGTTTGGTACCGCCTGGTCGCTATGAAAGCCGGACTGACGGGAGGTGCCGCCTGACTGACTCTCATGATACGACTGAGTATGCCTCATCGAGGCATTTCGCAGACTGTCTTGAAAGTTTGAAGTAGAGGCCGACTCTGACAATCGGTCACTCTTCTTCTGCTCTAGCAGTAGCCGAGCGTCTGTGAATGTTTACTTCGACCCGTCCGCCTAAATATGACGAACAGGTTTCCTATTTCCTGTAGGAAAACGAAATTTTGTGAAATCAAGGGCAGGTGGCTCCCGCTTCCTAGATTTAGGATGAGGAGTCGCCTCTCGCCCTTGAACTGGCTTCCTCTTCAGTGAAGTGGAGGGTTTCTTAGCCGACTGCTCCTTGACTGGAGCAGGCGGCTTCTTGTTTATCAACTCTTGAATCTCTCCCTTGAAGTTCCTCATGAAGGTCATGAGTTCGTTCCTTGTAATGGGAGCAGACCCATCAGTCGGCTGTTGCCGAACAGGCGGTGCGCCTGCTGGCTCACTTCCAGTTTGAAGATGTTCCCGTTCCCTCCTTTCGGTATGACGGGTACGTCGGGCCCTTAGGGTCCCGTCTGAAGCTGTGTGAGCTTCAACTTCAAATTCACTCTCGGTATCATGGTCCGACTGAACTTGAGGGTCGTCTAGGGGATGCCTCTCTTCAGGAGTCGGTACAGACTTGGATGCCACCTCAGAAGTACTCTCCCCACAGACGGCGCCAAATGTTTCGGGGTTTTCTGATGTCCTGCGGGAGAGTTACAATTCCGAGACTGGAACCGGACGCCTGTACCTGTAAAATAACGGAGACTCCTGGTGGTGGGAGCTCCGCCTCCAACGGTCAAGTTAGTACTTGATTAAGGAGTAATTAATGCGGAAATTAAAGTGATTGGGTCTCTCTAGGTGAGAGTGTTTAATGTAGGTAATCTGCTTTGTTAGCGAGATCAGCCGGTTATTACTGTGTGTAATTAATGTGTTTTTTTGTTATCCCCCTTAATGAGGATTAAGGGAGGTATTTATAACCTTGGGAAACGTGCCCATCCTAGGTTTAGGTTAACCTAGGACTGATTGGGCTTCCCTCGGAAGTTGGGCCTGGGTGGCCGATTTCTCCATTAGGCATGGAGTATGCCACATGTCATGACATAATAGGTCCAAGGTGGACGAATAAGCGCGTGCCACGTGGCAAGCCCTGACAGTTCCAACTGGGGGACACTTGGCAGGACCTGATTGGCCCACGTGGCGCATTCCGATTGGTGGGAGCAAAATCCCCTAATCAATTTTAGTGTTTAAATTAAATACAAATAAAATTTAGCATAAGATATTAGGAAATATCATTAAGAAATATAACGAATGAGATCCATGAGAAATATACGAAATCTTAATGAAATAAAAAATTATAATTTGCCAAATTTTTATATGTGGCTGGCCACACCGTATGGCCAGCAACAATTTTTTTTTCCCAGTTGTTTCGGAGTTTTTTGATGTGTCCTACGGGAGAGTTAAAATTCCTAATATGTGCCACCGACGCCTGTACCTGCAAAACCACGAAGACTCCGGTTGGTGGGAGCTTCGCCTCCGAGAATCTAGTCAGTAACATACAGGAGGTAATAAGTGCGAAAAAAGTAAACTCCTCGCTAATACAGGAGGATTCTGCAATTAATATTGCTCGGGATCTATGTTTGTATTTTTTGAATATCCAATAAATGAGGTCTGACCCACTATTTATAGTGAGGAAACAAGTACCCCATCTAGGGTTCAAAGGACACGTGTCAACAGGGGATTTGCGCCCTGTTGACCTATGGCTGGATGCCACGTGTCGCAGGGCCATTGGGCCACGTGTCTAGGGTAATTTTTACCCTAAAGATTTTCCCCTCTCAGGTGCTGATGTGGCGGTGCCACGTGGCACCAGAGACACATACACTTTTTTTTTTTTTGAATTTGAATTTTGGAAGTTCAAAGGGCAGAAGGTGAAAGGGCGCGAGGGTTCACCTTCTGAGGATTGCCTATAAGTAGCAGAGCTCCTCTCTCGCGTTCACATTTACAACCTTGAACACTTTTTTTTTTTTTTGAATTTGAATTTTGGAAGTTCAAAGGGCAGAAGGTGAAAAGGCGCGAGGGTTCACCTTCTGAGGCTTGCCTATAAGTAGCACAGCTTCTCTCTCGCGTTCACATTTACAACCTTGAACAATTTTCAAAGATTTTGAGAGCAGGCGGTATTGAGAGCAGACTTCCCTCGAATTCTACCGAGTGTACATCCGGTATTTTCCGTCTTTCTTAGAGAATCTTCTACCGTCTGCGGGTATTGTGAACAACATTGCAAATTTGCAGCTGCTACTTCAGAGAACACATCCGGCTACGAGGACGCCTGAGTCTTTGCAAGCCATTTGAAGTTTTCCCAGCTTGGTCAAACGGTTTTCTCCTCTTCTCAATTAACTTAGGTACCGCCTCTGCTCTTTCTAGCTCTTCCATGTATTTACGTTTGTGCTTCTTTCTTGCTTTTTCCTTTATTAGTTCCATAAGTAGATGGACCATTTATACCCACACCCGGAATATAGTTTTGAGACCAACCGGTCCCTCAGCACGGCTAAGTCTAGGACTGGGGATGCCGCCTCTGGGTTTTGGAATCTTTCTTGTTCATCTCCCAATCTGACCGTCTCCGTGTCTGTGCAGGACACAATGGCCAGAACAAAGAAGACGGCTATGGAATTCTAAGGCCCTCTAGTGGAGGCGGTGAGGAAGCCGCCTCTGTTTCTGGAGCTGAGGACCAAGAACCCTCAGCAAGAAATGAGAACCCCACTTCAAGTTCCGGTTCTGATGGGGTGACAACAAAAGCAGCTATCTCACAACGTCTATGGATAGCGAGGAGGAGGAGAGGCCTTTATGGAACGCTAAAGGCGATCCTCTCATGATCTCCGTCTCTGCAAAAGACAGGGCTAGCATGCAAAAAAACCTAGCTGACTTCGTACTCAAGCGACCCTTAGGAGAAGGGTATAAGTTAATCGTCCAGCCTGAGATGGGGACCATTGCCTGGGAGGACAACCAGCGCAATATAGACGGCTTTTTTGGCTGCAATGAGGCAGCTTTTCTAGCGGGGCTCTGCTTCCCCCTTCACAACACAATAAAGGCCATACTCAGAGGTTATGGCCTAGGCGTCTGGCAACTTACCCCCAATTCTTCGGTAAATATTTTGGGGTATATTGCCGCCTGCGAAATGCAGAACCTGAACCCTGGTTAGGAGGCTTTCGCTCACATGCACTATCTAAGCCGGAGTCCAGGCAGTTGGAGGGCCTGGTACACACTAACAACATATCCCAAGTACCTGATGACACTTGACAAGCCGTCAAAATGGTCCGATTGGAAAAACCGCTTCTACTTGGTCAAAGCCCCGACCAATTAAGAAAATCATGAATTCCGGAGATATAACCGGAAGCCTGAGCTGCTTGGGCAGAAATGCAAAATGCCCACGATACCAGATGGGGACTATGAAGCGATCATAGAATCCAAGTTTTTCGAGCTCACCACTTCCACCATCTCATCCGGTGAGGTTATCAGCGTACCCAGGAATTGGGTATCAAAACATGAGTTCCTAAGGGACGAGGCGTTCTTGTCCGCATGCGGGCTTAGCACCATGTTCAAAGATAAATGTAGGTTGAGAGCCTCAGCCGGAAAATTTGTGCCGGGTGTATAATTTTGCTTGGCTCATGTTTTTGGGAACTTTTCTAACCAGGCGTCTCTTGTCATTTTGCTGCTGAGGCCAAAGGTATGTTGCCATCATACAAGACGCCTGCCAAGAAGGCCTCGGATATCCGTAAAGAGCACGCGGAGAAAAAAGATGCCCAGGCGGCTAAAAAAGTAAGTCCACCTGACCTTATTGCGTATTGCTTGTTTTCTCTTTTATCCTTAGTTGTTTCAGATCTATCCGTCTGACCTTTTTTTGCCTCGTTTCAGGGAGCAAGGTTCCTCGCTCTCTCTCTAAACAACACCGGCCAAAGCCGGATGGAGAGGAGGCTGCTCCTAAAATTCAAAAAACCTCACACACCGACCGGCTGACTGTTGGCGGCAAATCGGTGAAGAACACCGGGATGGGGCTCGACCTTTCCCATAGGAAGATGGATGCCCCTCCTTCCCTGCATACAACAGGCGGTACATCCGCCGAAAAAGGCCCACGCGGCCCTCAGGAGACCCAAGGTACGGATGACCCCTTCAATCTCACTCTACTTGGCCTGCCCATGCGGGTCAAGTCTTACTCCCAACTCTAGCCGGAGGACTCGTCATCCAGCCGGCAATCTATTAGAGGGGAGTTTGCTCGTTTCTCACCGTCTGTTTCTGGTGCAGATCAATCTCCTTGCTGGCCGGACGTGACTCAATACGCCCGGGCCATGCTGAAAGCCATCCCTAAGGACGTGAAGGAAGCGATCCTTGGGATCAACACTTTCACTACTGACCGTGTGATGGTCAGCTTGGCTGAGGTATTCTTCTACACCCGCCTCTTTTTACACCGATCTCATACTTATCTGGTATTTTCTAAACCGGCTGTGTCTTCGCAGACTTAGCTGCGCGTAGAGGGGCTGAAGAAGGCCTATGTACGCAAGCAAGAAGAGGTAAGAAGAGCCAAACGGAACGCCAATGACGCCCATAATGTAGCTCAGTATTCAATGATTGTGCATGACTTAGAAACTAAATCTATAATCATGCAACACGCGGACCAGGTCAAGACCCTTCAAAAGGCCCTCAATGAGTCCAAGGTTAAGATGGACAATCTTCAGGCGTCGCTGGATAATGCCGAGAAGGAGCTGAATGAGAACAAGGAATCCCTCCAGCGCCTGGAGAAGGACAGCGAACGCCTGAAGAAGAAGAATGACCGTCTGAAGAAGGAGGTTGCCACTTCTCAGAAAAATTTCGAGGCAACCCTTCAGGCGGAACAGAGTTGGCTCATTGAGGAGAATGAGCAAGACTGCGAGAACCGCATGAGGAAGGCGTTCTCCCTTATTCATCCGGATGCAGACTATACTGTCTGGGAGCTCACCTATCGATACACAGATCTTGCCATTTTGGCGCAAGAGGAGGGTCAGCCGAGACTTGAGCCCTATGAGGAGTGGGCAAGGAAGGAGATAGAGAAGGTGCAGGTTGAGGCGGCTGAAGAGGAGGAGGAGACCGAGGAAAATGCTGAAGTTCCCGTCTCCGTGGCCGCTTCCACTCAAACTCAGCCAGAGCAAACTCAGACGCCTGTTACCCAAAATCCGGCTGACCGCGTCACAGTTCAAATAGAGTAGCAATTACCTCCCGGCCTGCGTGCCGTGTTTTTCTTTGTAATTTCACCGGATGAGGATCCGGTTAACAGTATAACAATTTAAATTTTTGAGTATTAGTTAAAATATATTTTTCCGACTGTGTCGGCTTTGCCTTAATATGATTCTCAGTATTTCACAAGTTTTTCTATTTTTTCATTTTTCGCGAATTTTTGCAAGTATAATGACGCCTGTTAACTTCAAAAGGTTAACAGGCAGGTGTCCATGCGCGCACCCGGTTAGAAAGACAAGCGGAGCTTTATTGTTTGAAGCGAACTGATCGTATTACTAACCAGCTGGGGTATGCTCATAAAGCACCCCATTTTGCCATGTTTGTATGCAGCCGGTTATGGGCCGGCTGTAGGTCAGTAATTGGTTTGATGCCAAGGTTTGGACCTTGCTAGATTTAGTCGCATAACCGTTTGTGGTGCCTTTGTATAAAAGCTGGTTATGGCATGACCAAGATTTCGCAGGCCGTCTGTATTGTTTGGTAGTACACGCGGCTGCATTTTCCTACTGGGGTACCGGCTGTATTATTTGGAATAAATCCCAGGGGGTACCGCTTTTGCGGAAATGACCGGTTGTACTGTTTTGCAGTGAAGACCGATCATATCTTGGTTACAAAGGATCATTCAAACAGCTGGTTGGAGCCGTTTGATTTATGATCACTAGAACAATGTACCACCCGGAAGGGAGATGTTCTCTTCGACGAATTCACCTCAAACGGGCGTCGCCGGGTGCTTGCTCTTTAGGGAGAGACGGTTTTTAATTATTAATTGGCCAGTTGACCTTTAAATTTATTTCTGCCGCCTGCATATTGCGCAGGACATGGCGAATGTATGCAAAAAAGGAAAATTTGGAAATAAAGCATTCTCATTAATACACTATTTACAAAAGTTTACACTTTTCTCAGAAGTATTACTTTTTCAAGTTGTCTACATTCCAAGTTCTGGCTAGCTTCCTACCGTCTGGGGTCTCTAGGCGGTAAGTGCCGCCTCTGACCTCTTTAAAAATCCGGCAGGGGCCTTCCCAATCGGGAGTTAGCTTCCCTTGCTCATTCTCCCTACCGGTTGCCTCCATTTTCCGTAGCATAAAGTCCCCCACATTGATGGGCCGTTGATAACTTGTTATTTGGCATGATTTTAGGGTACTTTTGAACCTTGTTTTCGTTATTAATCGACATCAAAGTTCATTTTTTATCCTATTTTTATGCAAATTTTGTACCATCCATGCTTCACCGGTTGTTTGTGTTTTTGATGTAATGTAGCTATTTTTAGCACTATGGACGTGATCAAGAATGAGTGAGCAAGGAAAAGGGCAAGCTTGGTTGATAGAGCCATGGAGGAAGAAGGAGGAATGCCTTAAAGGGAAATGAAAAGCTTTTGGAGAACCTTGAAAGGTCGTTTGCATAAGCTTCAACTTCCACCAACCATAACTTTTGATCTACTCAACCTTTCGAAGCGATTCAAATTGGAGATTAAATTTCGTCTCAAGAGCTTTCCAACGACTGGTCACAAGTCCATTTCCGGCAAGAAACGAAGAAGTTAAAGCCTCCCAAAGTTAAGTTGTCTAGGCAGGGCATTCTGCATGGACGTGCAAGAGGATAGCACGTCCGTGCAAGTCTGCACGCCCGTGCCAAAAGCTGCACGTTCGTGCAGACCTTGGCAGATTTTGGCCCTCCTGCACGTCCGTGCCAAACTTGGCACGACCGTGCTGAGCCTTGCACGTCCGTGCAGACCTGTAGTCGAACTCCTTCCTCGTTTTCTCCGTCCTTTTTATTTGGGGGTCATATAAATACCCCTTTAGAGCTCATTTGTAGGGGGAAGGAATGTTTTTAGAGCTTTTTCTTAGTTTTGTAAGCATAGAACATTAAATTCTCAAATCATTAGTTAGTTCTTAATTATTAGCTTGGAATTATTCAAATTCAATCATTGTAGAAGACAAAGTCCACCATTGTTGCTCACTTTGAAGCTTCATAGTAACCATTTCTTACTCATCTTTTCTACTTCTCTTTACTTTGTTGTTAATTATTTGTTAATTCTTGCATGCTTAGATTGTTAATTAGCTTAATCCTTAGTTTGAACTTGTTCATGAATTGCTTGAAACCTCTAATTGCTTTAACCTCCATGGATTGTGAGTAGTCTAAATTCTAGGGTTTGGGTAAAACCCTCAATGTAGTCACTAATTACTTGTTGCATGTGCTAATTTGGTTGTTGTGGGATGATGATTAGTTGAGCTTAAGTGGTTTAATTGCTTAGTTCTTGTATATGGCCATTGCTAGAACTATTTATCCAAGCTTTCTCAACGAAGGATCGAGAGATGAACTTGAGTTAGCTCCCTTATGCTTAATTAACCTGAAATTCCATGAGAATAGGGATTACCGGTCAAGGGAATGTTTATGTCATCGTGATTATGCTTTAACACTTGTTTTATGCTATGTAACCACGAGAGTAGGTTGTATTCATGATTCAAGTAATCCCTCTAGCTTGAGAGAGTAGTTGGGTGCTTTAGATGACTTCCCCTAATTTGTCCCATTAATTTACCTTGATTGTAGCATGCTAATTGTGATTTGTGATGAAATTGAGTGGTATAACCCAAGCCCTAGATTCCTCTAAATATTGTTAATCTCCTCTTAGTTTTAGTTGAATTGAATTAGTAGAAGTTACTCAAAACCAACCCAATTCGACTTCATTTAGCTTATTTAAACGATAGTACTCGGTGGTTGATTCAACGCCTCTCTTGGGTTCGACCCTTTCTTACTCTTACTATTGTTAGTGAGATCAAGATAGGAATTATTATCTTTGGTAGGCTCGACGACGGCCTATCAGCCGTTTGTGCACTTTTTTGTTGTAGGACCTCATCATTCTCAGACGGTATATCTCATGACGCAAGGCGGCATTGCCCCTGCGCTCCGGGAGTGAATCCAATGCTAGACGCATGGCTTCCCAATTAGCCTCCTCATCATAGAGCATGACTCGGAGTGTTGGTTCATAAAGTTCAATGGGCAGGACGGCTTCTGTGCCGTATGTCATGAGAAACGGGGTTTCACCGGTTGCCCTCTTTTCGGTAGTTCTGATGGCCCAAAGGACTTGAGGTAGCTCATCCGCCCAAAGACCGCCGCTCTTTCAACTTTCTTTTTTATGCCGTCTGAGATGAGTTTGTTGAAGGCTTCAACTTGACCGATTGCCTGAGGTCGACCAATGGATGCAAAATAATGTGAGATCCCTTGATCTCCCAACCAACTCTTGAGGACAGGCGTTTCAAACTGAGGGCCATTGTCAAATACCATGGACATGGGAACCCCAAATCGGGTGACTATATTTCTCCAGATGTGATGCAAAAAAAACCCGCATGCAGATCCTCTAGGACTTCTCTCCCCCTCTCTGGGGTAACACATTTCAAAAACGGCTGCAAGTACCCCTTCCGAAGGAGTTCCCCTTGATGCATTACAAAGCTCAGAGCTCGTTTTTTTAGAGTAGTCGCTTCTGTGAGGACCTCCGGCAAGGTGCCGTCTGCCAGATAAGCCCAGATGGGGTCCATCCAGGTAGAGCTTCGGTCAAGAACTCCAATGGGATCATGTTCAATACTTCTTTTTTCCATGACCTCCCAAAAGACTGATCTAGGCGCATCACAGGAGGCGGGTGATGCTAACTTGGACAGTGCATCCGCCTGATTGTTCTCAGACCGTGGTACTTGACGAAGATTGAATTCGTCGAGTGCCGTAGCCTCCTCTCTTACCGCCTGCAGATATTTGATCATAGTCGGATAGGTGGCTTCATAGTCCCCATGGATTTAGCTAACTATCAATTGAGAATCAGAGCAGGCATCAACTTTCCTAGCCTCTACCGCCTTACACATGCGGATACCAGCCAGCAGTTCCTCGTACTCCGCCTCATTGTTTGAGGCTTGGAACTTAAACCGTAGTGCATATTCATATTTGTCCCCTTTTGGAGAATGACAGATTACGCCTGCACCACAGCCGTTCATAGTGGAGCTTCCGTCTACAAATAACTTCCAGACCTGGTCCAGATTTGCCAGCTACACCGGCCTGGTCATTTCGACAATGAAGTCGGCAAACGCCTGACTTTTCACTGCCCGCCTAGGTTCGAAAGTTATTTCCAGGCCTTGTATTTCAACAGCCCATTTGATCATTCTGCCGGATGACTCTATTGTAGTCATAGGCCGCTTAAGTGGCGATCAATATACACAATCACCGGATGTGCCAAAAAGTAGGGCTTCAACCGCTTTACTGCTTTGTAAAGAGCCAGCCCAAATTTTTCAATCATTGGGTACCGGAGTTCAGCGTTTCTAAGAACATGGCTGATGAAATACACCGGGAGCTGATTGCCATCTCTCTCAGCAAGGAGAACAACACTAAGGGAGTGATCTGAGACGGCTAGGTACATGTAGAGAACCTTCTGGGGCAGGGGGCTCACTAGCCTTGGCAAAGAGTGCAGATGTTGCTTTAGCCTCTAAAATGCCGCCTCAGCCTCTTCACCCCACTCGAATCTTGACCTCTTCCTGATTGCTTGGAAGAATTAGAGGCATTTGTCTCCTGACCGGCTGAGGAACCTCCCCAATGCCGCAAGGCAGCCGATAAGTTTCTGGACTTCCTTTACAGTGCGGGGTGACTGCATGTCAATAACCGCCTGTACTTTTTCCGGATTAGCCTTTATGCCTCTTTGATCAATTAGAAATCCGAGAAACTTCCCAGACTCAACACCAAAGACACACTTCTTGGGGTTAAGCATGAACTTGTGTCGCCCGAGGGTGTTGAAGGTTTCTCGGAGGTCAGCCAGGTGATCTGTCTGTAGCTTGGATTTGACTATCATGTCATCAATATACGCCTCTACATTCCTTCCGATTTGATTGATGAAAATTGTGTTTATCATTCGTTGGAAAGTAGCAGGCGCATTTTTCAACCCAAACGACATCACCGTGTAACAATATAACCCCTGATCAGTGACGAAAGCCGTCTTCTCCTGATCCTTCCTCCATAGGGGAATCTGATGGAAGCCTGAGTAGGCGTCCATGAAGCTCATCAGAGCATGACCGGCTGTAGAGTCGACTAAGCTGTCGATATTTGGAAGCGGATAACTATCCTTCGGACATGCCCTGTTCAGATCTATGTAGTCTACACACATCCGCCAGGTGCCATTCGGCTTTTTCACAAGGACAACGTTTGCTACCCAATCCGGGTAGTAGCATTGCCGAATGAACCTAGCATCTAGTAATTTTTTGACCTCAGTGGTTGCCGCCTGAGATCTTTCCTCTCCGTGATTCCTCTTCTTCTGCTTAACCGGCTTCTTTTTGGGATCAACGGCGAGTTTGTGGACAGCGAGATCCGGGCTGACGCCTGGCATCTCTTCCACTTTAAAGGCAAAGATGTCTTTGAACTCTCTCAGTAGTTGGAGCAAGCCTGCCCCCAATTTCTCAAAAGCAACCGTCCCAACCTTGACGGTTCTGTCGGGCCAGCTATCGTCTAGGACGACATCAATGCTCTCACCAGTCGGCCGGGGTCAGAGATCATCCGACCGTTCTCTAGTCAGTGATTGTTATTGTTTTTCTTTTTTGAAGGGTGCCAATTGGTCCGCCTTTCTCTTCTTACCGGCGCCCTTGGAGCCGGCACTGCATGCTCGCAGTTATCCAGTTCTATGGGATCTTTGCCATGACTGGCTGAAGCCATAGTTGGTTTAACGTCTGAGAGGTAGCACTCTCTAGCCGTCTTTTGGTCCCCATTCAGGGCACCGATTGTCACATCATCCTTTTGAAATTTGATCATCATGAGAGACGGGATGATGACAGCCTTTGACTCGTTGAGGGTAGGGCGACCAAAAATCATATTATAGGCGGTCAGCTCCTCAACAACAAGGAACTTGACGACCATGTGTCGCCCTTGCCCCTTCTCGCCCAACCGGATGGGTAGGGCTATCCTTCCCACCGGATGTACTACTCCTCCCCCAAAACCAACTAAGGGGTGAGAAGCCTTCTGCATATTGTTTGTCTTGTACTTGAGCTTTGTCAAGCACTGGTAGGTTATCAGGTCAGGCGAGCTCCCGGTATCAATTAAGATCCGACCAACTCGTTGGTTGGCAACCTTACATTCGATGACAATAGGGTCATCGTGAGGCCGCCTGACCTGGCCTCGGTCCTTTTCAGAGATAAGGACCTCAGGAAAGGTATCTTTCGACGCCTGGCCCTCATCTACCGAGTTGACCAGCTTCCTAATATTGTCCTTGGCGCCCCGAATGGTGGGACCCCCACCCGCAAAACCGCCTGCTATAGTAAAGATTGTTTCTTCATCTGTTTCAGAGTTAGCAGCAGTTGATTTGGATGGGTATCCCTTGTTTGTCTTGGGGGCACCCTTGGACTTGGGAAAATAGGACTTTAGAGCCCCCTCCTCAGCCAGACGGTCCAACAGGCGCCTGAGACTGTAGCAACCGTTGGTGTCATGGCCAACATCCTCATGGTATTGGCTGTATTTTCTCTTATCCCGGCTGCTGACAGGGCTTTTCATTGCTGCCGGTTTTTTGAGAGACATTCGGTCTTTGATCTCCATGAGGATGGAGGAGAAGTCCTTGGTGAACTCGTACTTTGGGACGTACGGTTCTGATTTTCTTCTGTTCTTCTGGGCCGGCTGACCAAATCGGTCTGCTGCCCAGACTTCTTTTCTTTTCTTTTATTCTTTCTTTGCCGGCTGGGATGGTTGGCTCTTTCTCCGTTCGGACTTTTTGGGGTCCGACGAGTGCCTCACGGCACAAAGCTTTGTCGCTTGTATGTAGGCTTCAGCTTCCATTAATGCCTCTTGGAGGGTGGCAACCCTTTTTTTGACTAGGTTGAACTTGAAGGTCGACCCGTCTTTCAGACCCTTGAAGAAGTCTGTGTAGGCAACATCGTCAGACAGCCCTTGTATCTGAATTCTCATCAGATTGAACCGCCTAGCGTAGGACCTAAGTCCTTCCTTCTCTCCCTGCTGTATGGCCCCAAGATCGAGGCTTGTTTTCTTGGCAGGGATGTTCATTGAGAAGTTTGACGTAAACAAGTACGCCAAAGTTCTGAAATTGTTGATGCATCCGGCTGGCAGGTTGCCAAACCCATTTTGGGCTATGCCCTTCAACGTAGCCGGGAAGCATCGACACCAGGCGGCATCATCCAACCCCTGTAAATACATGAGGTTGGTATAGGCCATTGGTGATCCTCTGGGTTGGCGGTACCGTCATAAGCACCGACCAACACGTTTTTCACCTTAGCCGGCTGTGCCGCCTCGGTGATTTCCCTGGAGAATGCCGTTGGCTGTTCCTTAAGGTTAAGCAGCCGGAGCTGCCAGTCTATAGGATGGACTGGTTGTGCCGCCTGACCCCCAAAGAGGGCCGGCTGCATGTATGGGCACTATTACATTTTTTATCTAAAGTAACGGTATAAAATTAGCTAATACAACGGTTAATTTCATAGCGTTGTATTAGACTAGGCTAATACAACGGTTTATACTAAAACAGGTCTAATACAACGGTTTAGACTAACCCTAGTATTAGATGAACCAATCCGTTGTATTAGCTGAGCTAATCCAACAGATTACTCATCTAACACAACGAAGTGTATACTGGGCTAATCCAACGGATTGCCCAAAGACCTAATCCAACGGCCCAGAGACCTAATCCAACGATTAGGTAAACAAATTTGGGTATAAATTAAACTCTTCACTCTCTTTTGTCTCTCATCTATCGCCTCTTCACTCTCCTCAATCTTCCGGTTGTATCTCTCACTCTCCTTAGTCTCAATCTTTAAGGTATTGTTTCGTTTTTTGGGTTTTTTTTTTGGGTTTTTTGGATTTTTAGATCTTTTGTTGGGTTTTTCATATTTTTGTTTCGGTTTTTCGTTTTTTTTTGTTTTTTGGTTTTTCAGATCTTTGTTTCGTTTTTTGTTTTCAGATTTTTTTTTTGGGTTTTTTGGGTTTCTAGATTGTTTTTTTTGGGTTTTTCTTATATTTGTTTCGTTTTTTCGTTTTTCAAGATCTTTGTTTCGTTTTTTTTTTGGTTTTTCAAATTTTTGATTTTTCAATTTTTGTTTCGTTTTTTTTTTTCATTTTTCAGATCTTTGTTTTCGTTATTTGTTTTTCAGATCTTCAATTTTCGTTTTTTGTTTCTTTTTCAGATCTTTGCTTCGTTCTCTCATTTTTCTAGATTTTTCCCATTTTCAATTTTTGTAGATCTTTTTTTGTTTACTGGTTTTTTTAGATTTTTCCCATTTTCAATTTTTTTAGATCTTTGTTTCGTTTTCTCGTTTTTCAGATTTTTTCCATTTTCAATTTTTCGTTTTCGTTTTTTGTTTGGTTTTCAGATCTTCGTTTTTTCAAATTTCAGATCTTCGTTTTTCGTTTTCGTTTTATGTTTCATTTTTTTATTTCCATATTTCGTTTTCGTTTTTTGTTTCCGTTTCAGAATCGTTTTTTCGAATTCTTGATCTGGGTTTCATTCCTTTTTTTTGTTTCGTTTGCGTTTTTCGTTTTTTCAGTTTTTCGGTTTTCAATTTTTCGGATCTTTTTTTACAGCTTTTCTTGTCTTAGCTAGAAAAATGTGATATAGATACAATATCAATATTAAGTTGCAAACTAAGAAGACATTGATCTGTTCTGGACTTGGACAATCTGGAAACTTCTGGACATGGACAATATAATAATAATGATGATAATAATAATGATAATAATTAATAATAATAATAATGATAATAATAATAATAATAATAATAATAATAATAATAATAATAATAATAAAAGACCTAATACAACGGATAGAAAGACCTAATACAACGGATTGGGGAGCAATCCGTTGTATTAGGTTCAGTTATTCCAAAAAAAAAAAAGAAAGGAACCTAATCCAACGGATTGAGCAATCCGTTGGATTAGGTCCATTTTACCGTTGTATTAGACCTAATCCAACCCTAGCAAATATGACGGTTGCTAGTCGTTGTATTAGGTCTAATACAACGGTTTTCAACACCTAATACAACGAAAAAATCCGTTGTATTAGGTCTAAAATGTAGTAGTGGGGGATCCATACGGCAAGTACGGTGACCCGTACTGTACCGACTAGATAATTTTAGGACTAGAGCGTGTGGACGGACCGCACGACTGAGTTCATGCACTTGATTCCTAATGCTTTATGGAAGCATTTCGGAAGCTGTCTGGGTAGGTCGACATTGAAGCCGACGCAGACAGCTGCAGACTTCTCTTTTCCTGGATAAACAACCGGGCATCAGAGTAAGTCTTCTTGGATCCATCCAGCTGTACTTGCCGGATGGGCTTCCGTTGCTCTGTCTCAGGGAAACGAAGCTTTGAGACGTCAATCGTGGACCCATCCGCCACCTTTGGCTTCGGATGAGGGGTAGGCACACGATCCTTGAGTTGCTTCTTCCCGGAGGAAGGTTTCTTTGTCGTCTGACCCTTTTGAAGGCCATTGGACTTTTTTAGAAGGCTCTTGATCTCGCCTTTAAAACTTGTCATGAATTTCATGAGTTCGTCTCTCGTGACGGGAGCAATACCTTCTGCCGCTTGGGTTGCCCCAGTCGATCTGCCGCTTGGGCTGCCTGGAGCAGCCTGACTTTCACCCCGCTCCTTTATTTCTTTGGAGCGGACGTGTTTTGATCTGAAGGACCCGTCTGGGGCCACATAGGTGTTGATTTCGTAATCGTCACCACTTTCTTGGTCCGTATGGACCTCAGGATCGACCGTAGGCTGTTTTCCTTCATTCGTTGGTACAGTTTCAGAAGCCATCTAGAAAGTACCCTCCCCACAGACGGCGCCAAATGTTTCGGGGTTTTTTGATGTGTCTTACGGGAGAGTTACAATTCCTAGTATGTGCCATCGACGCCTGTACCTGCAAAACCACGAAGACTCCGGTTGGTGGGAGCTTCGCCTCCGACGATCTAGTCAGTATCGTATAGGAGGTAATAAGTGCGGAAAAAGTAAACTCCTCGCTAATACAGGAGGATTCTGCAATTAATATTGCTCGGGATCTGTGTTTGTATTTTTTGAATATCTAATAAATAAGGTCTGACCCACTATTTATAGTGAGGAGACAAGTACCCCATCTAGGGTTCAAAGGACACGTGTCAACAGGGGATTGGCGCCCTGTTGACCTATGGCTGGATGCAACTTGTGGCAAGGCCATTGGGCCACGTGTCTAGGGTAATTTTTACCCTAAACACCAGTTCTCACTCCTCATTGTATTTCTCTTCTCATGCTTTTCTCTCTCCTACCTTCGATGAAGATGATTTCTCTCTCATACCTTCCATGAGGATGATTTCTCTCTCCTACCCTCCTTGAGAATGATTGGTACAACATACAAACAAATTCATGCAAGAAATTACACAAAGAGCAAGTAATTTGAAAACCCCCAAATTGATTTTTGGGGTTTTTATTTACGTGCGATTTTCGGCAAAATTCTCAAGCAATTCCGCAACAAAAGCATAAAAACGGGGCTGTTGGCCTGGGTTTCTAGGTTAATTTGGTGGAGTGGGGGTTGTTCGTCGTCATCGTCTTCTTTGGCACCATTGGAGTAGCTTCGAAGGAGATCTATTAAAGAAGAAGATGAAGAAAAGAGGTTACTTATAATATGGGTTAACTGTTGAGGGGTTACTGATAGTATTGGTTACTTGAAATTAGGGAAAATTTATAATATGGGTTACTTGAAATTAGGGGTTACTTTTGTTAAAAAAAAAAAGAATAAAATAAATAAATTAGGGGTTACCTATAATATGGGTTACATGAAATTAGGGGTTACTACTTGAAATTAAGGGTTACTTGAAATTAGGGGTTACTTGAAATTGGGGGTTACTTGAGATTGCTCGTGAGTGTTAGACTCTGTTATTTTTGCTGAGTTGGCAGCAGGCCAGACGATGTGGCATGCTGCACCAAAAAAGTGATGTTATAATTTAACTAAGAATTAAACTATTGGCAAACAAACGAGGGGTTATATTAATAAAAAATAATTATTTGATATTATAGATCTTAACCAAATATCTAAATTAAAAGAATAATTTATAACTTTAAATTTATTTAAATCGTGCATCGCATGGACTTACATTTAGTTCCAACTAAATACAGGTAATTTTCTACTCAAAGCCAACCGCTAGAATGTGGACAATAAGTTGTTTATTTGCTCATAAATCAAGCGAAAAATACATCCCAAAGATACAATGAAAGTTTAAACGATCCTTCTCTTAAGGGAGAAATCTAAACTACGTTGTTTATTACTACGCGAGTTTAACACAAAGCATATCATAAAAAAGGGCTACAGCAAGCAAGCTTTCCCGCCTAGCAGGCAAAGATTTACCTCCGTGGAAAGGATGATTCATTCGGATCGACATGAGAGGCCAAATAAAAGGTTGCTCATCCAGCCCAGCGGATCCATTGTTTATGCGGCAGTGCTCGGAAATTCTCAGTTATATGGGGGCTTAGATAGTGAGCAAAAACAATTGATCAAGAAATTGGTCACATTTAGCGCACTACAGCATACACTCCAATTTCTAGCTTTAAGGTGCTGCCACTAGTACAGTCCTTAAGTACATAGAATTGACTATTAATGCTTGTGAGCTCTTGAAGCACAGCAACAAGTGTCGATAGCAATGCATTTCCCAGTTGAATGTGACACTTTGCGCCGGCAGTCCGAAGCACATTGAGGAATTGAGCATCTTGTCATTTCCACCGTTCCAAAAGAACATAATTGACATTCTCCTGTTTTCATCTCTTTTGTAAGGGGAAAAAAACAACAATAAAATAAAAAATTGTAGACATATTAGTTTAATAATTACCTTAATAATTCACTACAACATAAATTAATAATGAAATTAGTTTAACATAAATTAAGGTGTACTAAGAAAATCATTACTTTCAAAATTAATTAAAAAGGCATTTTTTCTATGAAGTTCATAAAAAAATTAAACAAAGAAATTCTAATTTGTATTGATCATTATATAATACCTTTTATATACACCCGTGTACACATAAAATTATAGAAATAGGTGCACCTAAAGGTAGGTTTTTGCTCATTTGACTTTTTTTTTTTGGCTCATTTTAAGATTTTGAAATGAGCGGCAAAAAATATTAAATAAGGAGAAAAAACCCTTAAGTGCACCTTGCATCTGGGTGTGTATAAATTTTTTTTATTATTATATGACTGAAATTTGACAATTTGGGTTTGAATTTCATTAGCATAATGGTGCAAGTGGTTACTTAAGGGTCAATTTTATTACTTTATAGTTCAAAATAATAGTTAATACTTAATAACAAGAAAAGCATCACACAAGTGATCATTTTTTTTTCTAGAATCAAAACTAATCACGGAGTACTCCTAATTAGATTAATGCATCCAAGCAAGAATATAATCCCTCAAATCAAATTAAGAATTGTTTAGCCTACTGTTCAAAACATTTATAAGGAACCTTAAAAAGTTGGCAAAATTAATTAATGTGTTGGATTTGGTATTACACATTTCACTTAATGTTTACATGAAAAGGAGGGGGGGGGGTTTCAAACTTTTATTCCAAACATGCTTTTATTCTAATCCATAAATAAATTAAAAATTAAAAAAAAAGAGAGAATTTATTAAAAATAAATATACTTCATATACTCTATAATCATACTTAGATTATTATGTTCTCGTTGACTATTATTAAAACTATATTAGATTCATATAGATCAAATCAAACTAGAAAAATTCAGACCAAATCTTATTATTTGTGCTTGCTTATTACCAAAAATTTGTACTTGTTATTGAAATAATATAAATCAAGACAAATCTAAAAAGATTTCACTTGATTTATATTCTATTTATATGTTAACATGCAAATACGGTCAATGTTCGACCGAAACAGACTATACCGAAAAAAAAATGGAACAATCATACTTTAAAAGAATTAAACCTAAACTCATTATTTCAGATGAAGAAAACACAACCCAACCCTATAGTCCATGCATGTTGGTCTTGTTTCTTTTGCCTATGCTGGAAAAACTAAATTAAGCTCAAAATTAGTCAAGAAAAGGCCAATCAATATAAATTAGACTCAAAGTTTGAAAGAGATAATGAATGGCTAATTAATCTATGACCATATATTAATTTAGCTATAAACTTATACGCATGCACTTAGCCGTTCTAATTGATCCGAATCTTTTGATAGATTATTAACTGCCCATACTTCTTAACAACAGACAATTGATCCTAACCTAAACATAGGTGTGGCTACTTATGAGTGGTTTTACTTTTTTTTTTTGCTAGAAAAAAGTAATAAAAGGAAGGAATTCTCTGAAGAGATAGCCAAACAATCCAATTGTAATGTACGGAGTATCATCTATGCACATATAATTATGTTCCACCGTGTTAGTATTGTTAGGCTCTTTTCTCTTCACCATAAAATAATAATATTCAATAAAAATAAGTTTGTTTCAGCAATAATAACTATACTTCAGTAAAAATTAGATTAGTGCCCGTGCGATGCATGGTAGTAATAATATTTTTTTCAACAATATAATTAATTTGTGATTAATATAAAAATGAGGCAGCTCATGTGGAATAAACAAATGCAATGCGTATAAGAAAGATGAAATAATAAGGCAAATATTATTAAAACTACAATTGAGAAAAAAATTATTTTTGATTAGTTGTGTTGAAAATATTTAAAAATCGTATACATTATATTACATTAATGATACATGTTATTCCCAATAAAACTATACAATGTAGATGTCGTATGACTTTTTATTAATAATTAATTTAGTTAAAAAAAATACTATACAGCGTAATTCCAAAAATAAGCTAAGTAGAATAATTTTTTAAAAAAATTTAAAAGTTGACATCATATATTGTATCGATGGAAAATTTCTTAATGATAGCTTGACATATGTCCAAATAATCGTTGTAAGCATGACTTGTTTTAGAAATAGTTAATAGATTTTTTGAAGGAAAAAAAAGTTATAAGTTGGTAAATTTATTTCAGAAATGTTTAGCAGAAAGCTAACTAAACTATTATTATATCATAAGATTTCAAATCAACACCATGAATAGAAATGGGTTTTTTTTTTTTTTTTTTTTGAACCCTACTATTGTACAATTATATAATGGTAATTTAAATGTTAATATTGTATTTTTGGCTCCATTATTTTATACTCTCCACCATATTTCAACCTTCTAAATTATAGCTTATTCTCCCTTAATTAAAAGGTCTCAAAATCTTGTGTAACTATTTTAAGCAAATTGAACATGAAATAAAAAGGAATAAATATATAAGATTAGGAATAATATATTATTATTTTTGTATTATACAAATATTCCAAAAATAAAAGATATTTCCTAAATAGGGAGGAGGCGTTTTGAAAAGAAAAAACAGCACCAGGAAGTGACATGTGTCATTCCTGGTGTCTGTTGTTTTAGTATTATGTTATTGATGATTATATGAATCAATTTAATTATTACTTTTTTTGGCTAAACCTTTTAATACTCTGTTTAAAAGATAATAAAAAAAAATTGGAATAACATTTTACGTAAATGTGTATGGAAGATTTAAGGACACCAATTAAATTAGAATACAATTATTATAAAGATAATATAAAAGATTTGGAAAAATATTATTATAGTGATATTAGAAAAATATTCCAAAAAATAACGATTTTGACTAAAAAGGAAGGGGGAGTTTTGGAGGGAAAAAACAGCACCAGGATGTGACACGTGTCACTCCCAGTGTCTGTTGTAGTATTATGTTATTGATAAGTTTTAATTAGTAAAATTCAGCAACTTTGAAGAACAAATATAATAGGAAAACAGTTAAAATAAGTTTTAAACAATAAAATAATTTCAGTTCAGCAATAATAAGTGAAGTTAACAATGCTTAAGCTTTAGTGTAGACTAGCTTTTTAGTTCACTATATAATTCTTTGTTAGTTTGATCATAATTAAGGAACCTAAGTTATTTTATTGAGATGAAAAAATTGATATTTACTACCAGTTATATATAATAACATATCATACCCATTGGTAGTTTTAATACCAAGACTTGATATTTTATTAAAGTCTTGTGTTATGATAATAGTTTGAGGGGGATGCTCGGTCATAAAATTACATCCAATCTTATATTACATCAAGTACATGTATAAAAATATACAAGTGTACTAATTAACCAATCTTTAGTCTTACTATGATATGCTAGCATATTTCAAATACAAAATAAAATTAATGTCATTACTTTGGTGCTGGTTTATGCTCACTTTATAGATCCATTATATTTGATGCACATTTAAGTTATGAATGCTTTCAAGGGTAATCAAAGTTCTAGTGATGACACGCTAAAAGTCGCACAATATATTCCTTTCACTTGAGTAAATCCCCTAAATTAATATTCTAACTTTATATTTTATTTTTTTGGATGAGATTTTTGTATATACTTGTCCATTGATTTAATTTGTATATATTAGCCCCAACTACTAAATTTTCTACTAAGGCCATGTTTTCTTTACCTTAATAAAATAATATGCAAATAAATTTAGTCCAGTTCAATAAAAAATAAGTTTAGTTCGATAAAAATAATTCATTTCAATAATAATAATAATTTTTATAGTAGTTAATTTAGTACCTCTAAAGAGAAAATGTAATAGAGAATCAATAAAAATAAGTTTTAATTTGTAAAAATAGTTTCAGTTGTAAAATAAATTTTAGTTCAATAAAAATAATTTAAATTTAGTAAAAATAATTCAATTGAGTGAAAATAATTTTAATTCAGCAAAAATAAGGTGAAGAGAACATGCCTAATAGCGTGATGAAACAATTTTAAGGGATAAAATTCAGATAAGTATAGGAAAATGTAGTACAACTTTTCACTTATTCCTTTATATTTCTTTGAGCTCATATGCTTAATATATGTCAAATAAGATAGCAAATCAGTGTCACATAACTTGTCGTAATATATATACGAGTATATGTTTCAAGAACATGATATCTTTATGTTGGAATATTAATAGCTAGAGTGATTGTTAACTTAGCTCAAAGGATAATAAAAAGCCATGCAAGCTGCATGCTGCATCAACAGGAGAAAGTGAATCTGGGACTATTTAATTCATAGTTTCATACCACATAATTACATAAAAACTTGTTGATCAAGCTCCTGAGTATCCAGGTTTAATTACAATTTTTTTAATTTTAATTAATATATATATATAACATAATATAATAACAATACTACTTTGTAATATACTTAGAATTCATTTTTTTTATACATAAGATAATGTACGTAATTTAATTTCATTTTCTTTCTCTCTCTAAAACGAGCTCTTTAATGCTCAGAATTTTGAAGTAATTTTACAAAACTTTAAATGTTACCAGAGCGAGTGATTAATTGAATAAAATATGTAATCACTTTCACAAGAAATTATTGTTTGTTTGTTTATTATTCAAAAAAGAAAATATTGAAACTACTAAAAGAGATTTTTTTTATTTTTACCACCTTAAAATAAAAACCCAACTTGCAGGTTGTTTTTTTATCACCCAATTAGATAAAAATTTGTATATTTTAATCATTAAAAAATTTATTTCTAGAATATAAGTAACTGATTAGGTATTGTATTGCTTCTTGGAAATTTTGCGATCTCTTGGAAATCCATGAAACGAGGAAATATATTGAAGGTTTCCTCAAAAGATGGATTTCGGGCAATAGTTCAAGTTGCAAGATGAATTATTTAGGGTTTATAATTTGAGTAAAGAGTAAGAGTTATACGAGAATCAGAATGAAAAGTTAGAGGATATTAGATAAAAAGGGCTCATGAGGTAACCCTTTTTTAAGAGTCCATGATTTGGTAATCCTTTAAAAGCCCGCCCCATTTATATGTTGGAGTGGCAAAATCCGTTTATAAACAAGTTTAGACAGGGCTTTTAATGGGCCCTTGACCCATTGAACAGGTTACTTGAAGAATTGGATGTGAATAATAAACCTAAAGGCTAAAGCCTATAAGGATACATTGTGACTTTGTGAGTTGTGACAATCCATCAGTTTTTCAAATACGTGGTAGCTAAAATTCATGTGTTACATGAAAGAACACATACAGTGGATTGTAACTTTACTAGCTATTGAAAAAGCATTGGGTTAAGCAGCTTAAGCTACATTGCAACTGAACATCAACTTGATGATGTATCTAAAAATATAAAACACAATGATTTAGCAAGCAAATTTGGAGTGGTACACAGGTACCACTATCTTTTACAGTGTAGTAAAGAAGATTGTGGATTGCTGTGTCTCATGCCAAGCCCATGATGCAGCATCAGATAGGCTAGGCTTGGTCCACAGTCGAGCCAGCAGCTATGTAGCATGCCTAAATTTCTAAATATGTGGCTTAAGTATAACCCTAGTCCACATATATTTATTTTAATGAGCATTTTTTTTTTGTCGTGTTGGGTCATGTTTTTACTCTTGTTATCATGGTCCAACTCACATTTTAAATGTTGTATCATGTCTATTTCGTTTTTGTGTTGTATTTTTTCATGTTAGCTCATGTCATGTCACGTGTCAACTCAACCTAATGTCATCTTTACTTTTAAAATTAAAATATCTTAGTTATAATCAAACATTTTTAAAGAATCATGTAAATTTTGCAGGCAAAAGATAAAAATTTCTTCTCCTTAATAGGTGGTGTATCAAGAGCTTACAATACCTTTTTTCTTGGGTATTACTTTACAAATCTCCAGTTGCCCAAAAGTAAAACAAAAAAAGCCTCTTTAAAGTACTACATTATTCACTCACTTGCTGCTCAAAGCATAAGACTCCCGATTTTTTTTAAAAAAAAACAGGCATGACAATTGGTAGATAATAAGTGAAAACATCAACATAATTAAAGAAAAGTAATTAATTATGGAAATGAGCTCTTGCAACACAACAACAAGTGTCAATAGCAATACATCTGCCAGTTGAATGTGAAACTTTGTTCCTGCAGTCTGAAGAGCATTGAGGGATTGAGCATCTCTCCATTTCCACTGTTCCAAATGCACATAACTGGCACTCTCCTGATTTCAACCCTATTTTTGATGTGAAAAAAAAATAAATAAACCACACTATATTAGAAATTTAGAATACATAGTAGTTACTATTTCATTGTTTTAGTTAAAATCATGATACAGTGTGTTATATTCACATGATTTTCATTTTTAAACTTATTAGAATTTACCTTATTGTATAGGTTGGATTTTAGTATTCCTTATTAATCTTTATTTGAACTTTTTTATAGTTTGTAGAATTTATCGACCTTTGCCAGTATCTATTAAAATGATATAAGATGAACATAACATAACCTTGTTGACTCAACTGATGTCCCAAATAGTTGCCTCTCGATGCTCAAATTATGTGAACCTTAAATAGCAAGTGCTAAGTCGCTAAACAATTAAAAGATTTTCTGATGGGCACACAATAACATTTAAAAGATTCCTCATACTATATAAATTTCCTTTAAGATTCATCATTCTCATACCCTATTTTATAGTTTTTCATTTAATTATGGCGAAAAAAAAATTATTTTTGTACTTTAACATGTGTTACCTCATGGGTATACGAGCTACACATTAGACAGACAAAATGATATAAAAGCAATATATCACATCTATTTTACTTTAGAAAATATTTGCAAACAATATATATACATAATAACATATTAAGGGGAAAAAAATGGAAAATTCTCTTTGGTAACACACAACTTTCTCTTTTTCTCTTTGGTAAATTGCAAAAATTCCAATTCTTTTTGGTAATCTTGTATAATTAATTTATTGCTTATAACATTAATAATTATTCTTTTATTAAAATTCTAACCATAGTTAGAGTTGTTTGGTTAATTTAATCAATTTTCAATAATAAAATAAATCATTTTAAAAAAGAATTTTTGTAAAAAAAAAACCCAAACCCCTTCCCCACCTAGCCACCACCACCAGCTCCCTCCCCGTGCCGGCGGCCAGACGCCCCACCTCTGGCTCGCGACGCCCGACCTCCCCCACCCCTGGCCGACGAAACCTAGCCTCCCTCACCCCCACCTCCTCTTTTCCCCCCTTAGCGACCCCACAACCTCCCATTTCCCCCACCCAATGCCCCATCGGCGACCCTGACCCTACCCTAAACTACCCCTAAAACCCGGCCCCCTCCCAAACGACCACTCTCCCTTGTTTGCCGATCCGGAATCCCTAAACCACACCCAAAAAACCACAAAATCCAAACTCGTTTAGGGTTTTAAAACCAGACCTAGAGAACAGGTTTGAGTATTCTGGTGGTTTTGGGTTTCTATAGTGGTCGGCACGGGGACGCTAAGGAGTCGTCGGACAGGGTGGGGGAGGCTGGGCGTTGCCAGTCGGTGGTGGGGCGCCTAGCCACCAGCATAGGGAGGGGGTTGCTGGTGGCATGTGGGGTGGGGGAGGGGTTTGAGATTTTTTTAAAAATTATTATTATAATAATTTAATTATTAAAAAAATAAAAAACTAACTATAGTTAACGATTTTTATTAAAATAACACTTATCAATGGTAACCAATAACACAAGATTACCAAAGAGAATTGAAATTTTTGCAATTTATCAAAGAAAATTTGAGTGTTACCAAAGAGAATTTCCCAAAAAAAAAAAAAAAAAAAAAAAAAAAAAAAAATGGACTTTGTAGCATATTAATAAATAAATTTGGGATTTATTCAAAAAAATAAAAAATAAAGGAATTTGGGTAGACAAAAGAAGCTTGAAAAAAGAAAAGCTATAAAAAAAAATTATATATAGCAATTAAAATGAAACTTACCAAATGAAAATAGGAAGATAGCAAGAAAGAGGAGTGTTGCTATAGAAGAGGTTTTCATTTTTGGAAACATAGATTCACTTTGTTTACATTTTTCCTCTTGTTTGAGCTATAAATAGCAATTGAAAAAGAACTATGTACTAAAAATAACAAGTAGCTCATAATTACTCATATAATGGTTGTGCACTTGTGCACTTAGGCTAATTAAATTATACAAAAGGAAGTTTTGTGGATTTAAGACTATTGGATAGACCTACTTTGTGCGCTGTTAGTAGCATGATATGGTCCTATATATCATAAACGTAATTTTTAATTTAAATTAACTAATTAATAAAAGGTCGCATAAATAACAATAATTGTGGTATTTATGCGGCTAAGTGCCTAATATTGGTAAAACCTTTGTTGTATTCTTGTTGTTTTCTATTAAATGATTATTGTAAATTCTAGGATGTCCTAGTCATACACATGCATTTCGTCGTTTCTTTGAAAATCACTTAGTAGAATATTGATAATTTGATGTGGATAAGCTAAGAAACAAAGAGTAACCATCTATTGCTATTTTGTTGCGCTTCATCTCCACTCTTCTATAGTCTCTATGTGCACCTCTTAGGTGCTTGTTTCTTTCCATTCCCACTTTGCACTTTAGGCATTAAGGTTTCGCCTTATTTGTTTGCGTTTTGTACTTTTTAGTTTGTCTGTCAAAACTACCAATAATTTATAGCCCTTATTTGAACTAATATTTCGTTCTTATAACTTATATATGCAATTCAAATGAAAAGAAAAAACATTTAATCAATCATGAATGATGCATATTGGCATGTGTTTAACAAAATTATACCCTATACTAGGCTATTGTTCATCGATCACTCGTGTAACATTTACAAATTGATAACACCAATCCGCCTACTAATAATTTAAGAAATCATCACTTCGATGTAACATGTTATGTTCTTTTTCTCCAACTTTCTACTCGTTCACCATTTGACATCAATGATACGACTCGATAAGGAAACTAAACTACACTCGATTGTAAGTCAGTCACATACAAGAAAACTGATTCTTGATAAGGAAGAATGGCAATAAGGCTCACTGAAGATCATATATAATTTTTTTTGGAATTTTAGAGAGTCGTAAGAGCAAGTGATGAGAATCGATCACAGGATCCCCTGAAATTGGGAGTGAAGCTTTAACCAACAGAGCAATCTCATACTAGAAGTAACAAGATGAAGCATTAGAAGGATTTTGTGGTGTTGTTAGGGAGTTAAGGTTATGCTGCCACATGAACAAAAAGCCATTGCCTACTTTCAATTAATCATTACATAGGAAGTCACTTAAACCACCACTTAGAAGAATCACCAATAATAATCAACAGAATCAAAACGATATTGACCAAGTAATAAACAACTTTCCACTTCACACATTGTTTTTTGTAGCATAGTTTTTGCTGGCATCTTTGAGCTAACTAATCAGCTATCCTTGGTATAAAATATATAGATATAGTGCTGCTTCCAACTTCAGTTTTCAACGCCCTTTTCTGGGGTCACCACTTCTCTTGGTCCCTAAATTGATCATCTTTCAAGCGCAAAAAGAGCCAATGGTTATGCAGTCAGGTGGCGTACACCTTTCTTCACTGTTTGAGTGGAGTGCGATGAGTCTGTTTATTGTGAATAAAAAGTCTGTACTTTAGCATCTTACTGCTATGGAACTGTTGCAGATGCGTATCGTGGATTCGAGCCGAGGAAACAAAGTTGTTGGGACGTTTAAATATGAAATTCTATGGTCTGAATGAATGGAAACGACTCAATGAGGTTATTGCCCATTAGGACGTTCTTGGAAATCCTATGTTCTGGATGGAGGGATGATAAACCCATCTCTTGCATGAGTTGAATAGACAATCTCGTGGGCAAATTTTTGATATGTTTTACTAAAACTAATTTTGAGTTTTCAAGACCAACTATGATGATATCTTTAGATTTCAAACCCACGAGATTAGACGATTAAGCTCATCCTTGAGAAGGGGCTACGGCTTTACAAACTCAATTCTGAACATATATGGAGGTTTAAAACTTTAAGAGGAATTGCATTAAATTGTTATTGTTTTTATATTGAACTAGGCAACTCTGTTCAAGTATAATAACTAAGTACATTCTTTTACCAAATATAAATTCTACTCCGTATTACAAAATTTAAATCATACAAAAAAGGACAATAATCAAAAGGCATTAAAAACATTCTTACAACCATATATGGTGCTCTTCTTTCAAAAAGCTATGGTGAATGGACTATTATCTTAGAACTATGAACCAGAAAATAAAAATTAGTTAACTAATACATTCTACAGAACTGGAACATTTTTCACCTCTGTGGCCACTTTCTTGTTTGATTTCTTCCTGTTTTTGCGTTTCTTTTGCTTTTCCATAAGCCTTGAACGATCTTTGACACTCCTCTCCCAGTCTTTTTTGTGCCTCTGGTACAGCAACATAGCTGCACGAGCATCTTCAATCTGAGAGACCACAGATAGGAGCAAAACCCAAGTTAGATTGTCACCTAACACGTAACCACAGAAAGTTCATACACAGCTGGATTGAAATCACAATGCTCTAGCAAGCATCATCAAGGAATCCGATCCAAAAATTTATTCTGATTCCTATTTATAATCCTACTCTAACAATTCTGATTCAATATTGCAGTTTCATGGTAGACTTGGCTTCCAACAGCAATTTTTTTTTCTCTCACAAAGTCATATCCAGGAAATTGGGTGAAAGGCAGAAAGAGCCCATTTGATAGTAGCGAATAGCATTCTCAGAAAAAATAAATAAAGGCCCTCCCCACCTAAGAAGGCTATATTTTAACAAGTCCAGCCCAAGAGATGTGTATAAAAGTAAACATTTGCATTTAAGAGGGTCCATACAGAGCAGAGGGCATATCAGCATAAAACTTGATAACATGAAGCTAACTCTAGCAGGGAGCATCAGCAGATGGATCATGAATTATCCCCACCCACATAATTTTTCATGCAATCTTCTATCTCATACGAATATAAGTCAGGCACCTAGTATACTGGATTACTGATATCTTCTATCTCTTACCTTGTGTTATAAAACTTTCCAGTTCTGTTCATGGAACAAGCACCCAAAGAGGCAGTATCCAGTCCGTTGAATCATTCTACTTGTAAGCTACCTTATTATAATAGCAATAGAAGACCAATACGGGTTCAATAAAGAACCTGAAGCACTCATATGCACCATAATTGGTGTTGTATCTTTAAGAATCAAAAGTCAAACTTCCTAATATTTTTGCCAACTCAGCAAATTGAACTTGGCAAGGAGAAAAGTCCTTTGAATCCCCTCCTTGTCATTTTTAATCTCAATTTACCTCGTTACATCCATACGACAATGAGCCTATTAATTTCTCATTAAATCACAAGTTCAAAGGCGCTCGCCTTCACTTTCTTTTCATCAAATGGTCCAAATACTCCCTATACAGTATACACTTTGTTGCAAATATAATGAGTAACAATGATATCAAAGGACGGTTGAGGGTTTCGGGCGGCCGGTGAGGGGTTTTTAAGGGTTTTAGGGGGGAGGGGGGAGGCAGCGCCGCGGCAGGGAGAGAATTAGAAATCTATACTATATATTAAAACGCGTTTATAAAATTGTGTATGTGCCACGTGTATCCCTTCTTACAAGTATGACGCCCACATCATCATTTAACAACCTTTAGCATCATGCCACATCCTCATTCAATGATCGTAATTAAAAATGCATACAAAGAGATTTGAACCCCAAACCTCATTGAATAAAACCACATGCATTACCATCTTAGATAGAATTAAATCATGCACTATTAATCCACATTTATATATAAATACATACATGTATTAGAATGTAGAATCCAAACCCAAAAAAAATCCAAAATAAGCTATTGTCGTCATTGTATTCTTATTTACCCACGTTAAAAATTTAATAAGTCTTTTAAAGCGCTTAATATAAAATTGAAATTATTCAAAGTATCACCTGGAGCATTGCTCGGGTCACATACTAGTTTAGAACTAAAAGAATTAGAATTTTGCACTGTAATATCACAATGCCTTAGAACTAAAAGAATTATTATGTATTGTGTAGAACTCCAATCATCAATAACTCCCACAACTTGCTGAATTGCTAGGGTTATATGTCAATAGATTCTCCCCTCACCTGACTCCACCACCATGAGGTCTAAACCACACCTACTTCACAAGGGGGCTTCTGGGCTTGGAAGAGCCCTAGTGGTTTGAGCTCAGTAGTGCTACAGGGACCCTTGCATCACCTTTTTGATTAAATTCTAAGTAAAGTTATAGAAGTTTGATAGCTTGACTGAATAAACAGCTCATGGAGTTACAAAGCTAATAATATAATTAAAAAAAAATCACAGCTTTCTTCCAGAAACGAGAACTGACTCAAACGAGAGTCAAATAGGCAATCAGAATCCTTATCACAATCCCAGTTTCCACACTGTTTGACTGTAATATAGAATGCTTTTTCTATATAGATGAAGAAGCAGAAGTATTTCAACCAAAAAAACATAGCTACTCTACACTAAGGCAAAATTAAGTAAAAATCAGTTTTTCTCAGTAAAAATCAGTCTTTCTCAGTAAAAATAAGTTTTTTTTTTTTTTTTTTTTTTTTTTTTTTTAGTAATAATTAGATTAAATCAGAGCTTTAATCAGTAAAAAAAAAAAAAAGAATATAGCATTGGTAAATATAAGTTTTAATCAGTAAAAATAGGGTGATGAAAGCAAGTCTATGATGCATATAACAATTGTGACTTAGTGTAAATAGTGAGCACCCAAAACGTAGCCAATGAACAATCAACGAGTTCGTGATGCACATCACTCCATCTCAACAAGAGAGATAGTAGCAAGATTAACATCAGATTGACAGAATCCTTTCCTCGATAGAATAATAATCAGAAACTATATGTATAGAGTGTTGACAGCTTGACAACCTAGTTCCTACTGTCAAAAATAAATTTATAAACTAAGAAGAAGTCATTGGATGGATCAGGAATTCAGGATAAGATACTCACAGGACAATGCTCTCCATTCTGAATCTCTGCACCAAGAAACTCAGCAGCAAGATGCCGAAGTGCCTTTCTACGACTTTCTCTACTCATTTCAAGAAAAGCAATTAGAACTTTTATAGCAAAATCAAACTCACAGATTTAATTACTTATCATGCATTCCAATGGAGCATACTTTTTTAAATAAATTGGTTCAAGATGAGCAATTCAACTTATATGAAAGGAAAAGCCTAGAAAAAGAAAAGAGTATGAAGCAAGAGACATACTTTAGAAATGGCTGGTATTCTGCAGTGTCACGCAGATCTTTCTTTGGATGACTTAGCAAAAGTGCCTGTTAAGAGATGATTAGTTGAGGTTATAGTTTCAAATGTAAGATGCAGATAAAATCAACAAATATTACAAGTGTGGGCCTGTGGGGGGAAGGGGGGAAACTAACCTTTAGATCATTACGCAAAGCATGGCCAACAAGAATCTTTCCTTTGATCAACTCTGCTACCTTTTTTTGAACTGAAGGAAAATCCTTTGCTGTAGAATCATCCATAAGCAAAATGAGGAGCACTCAACAAAAACAGATACAGGACAAATTATGCCATAACTTATTCAAGACCCAATCACATAATCAATAATTAGTATCTGAAAGAAATTTCCAATTATTATATTATTCTTATCCAATTAAAATTATGCTGACTTCTTAATGCTGTTCAAAAGGAGTAACATGAAGGTTTTGGCTTTTTTCAAACTTGGATGCATGCAAACATCCCAGTTGTGCCTGTATTGCACTTTGTGGACTTAACACAAAGGTTTTGGTTTATTTAAAAACAGTCACTAGCAGGATCTGAGTAAGAAGCCTAGATACAAATATGAAAACAACCACACAAGACATAAGGCTTCAACTCTTCAATACAAATAATAGTGATGCAACAAAAAATGCCCAGCATACCTTTCCTCAAGTCACGAGGTCGGATTCCACTAATTTCTGTTCGGAAGTCAACAACACGATCAATAGGCCGGACAAATTCATCATATACCACATTTCCCCATTTATTTACCTGCCAGAAACTGATGTACATTAAATCATTAATAGGGGACCTAGACACGAGAAAACATATGAACAAGAGAAAGACACATGATGGCATATATGACTATATGAGGGGATGATAGATCAAGGAACAAAGTCCATGAGCTACAAAACATCATTCTACTCCAATGATATATTATGTTAAAAATATACGCACTTGAGAACCTTAAAATCCAAACAAAGAATCAAACCGTAGTTGGAAGCTGTAGCTAGTCTAAAATAGTAGCACTCGAAATTCACATAAAGCAACCAGTCTAACAAATTGTTCATCCCTCAAGTTCAAATAAAGTTCTAAAGCAATTTTATTAAGATGGCATGATTAGGCACAGCTATTGTATTAGGTCAGTTTTTGTTTGTGCATTAATAACATAATTGGTAGTAAAGCCGTTGTATTAGCCTATTAGGTCAACTTTTGCATGTGCAATGGTAAATAAATGGTAATAGGCAGACAAATAAATTATTACTACATCCAAATACTGCAAATAGCTGATACTTTCAAATGGAAAATGCATATAAGTGTACAATAAAAAGAGCTAGATGAAACAACAATGGGAAATTGAATGCATCCTAATAGCTCCTCCAGACAGAAAACAAAAGGTGAATCTACTTTTTGCAAAAGTAAGGAACCACAAAAATTTAGGGTGGAATAACACAAATTCACAAACAACCAGTCATGTCAGCTCAATTACTAAATTCACAAAAATAAAATTTGGATGCAGTACTTTAAAAAGGAAGACAACTTTATATGAATGAATGAACAGATGAGCTTGAATGTGAGAATGAGGAATATATAGTACCAGTGTAACTCGCCCAAGAGCACTTTTATTACCCTGAGGACTGACCCCAACCATCTCACAATCCATGGCTACCTCATCTGTCAAACTACAAAAATAAAAATCATTACAACATAAACCAGCAATGAATAAGAACTCCGTCAATAATTAACACATACACTTTAGCTAAGTTCTCCTTGAGAAGAAATCACTATAACAAGTTCCAAGCGAAAAAAAAAAAGAAAAAGAAAGACAAAGGCATGTTGACAGGTGAGGAAGGAAATACAAATCATCAGTTGATACATGGAAATTACAAGACTACAAAATTGACACCAATACCATCAATTCTCCAAATTAATTTTAAATCAAATTCAAATTTCTGTTTCACTTAAATAGCTTGAACATGAATGATAATCCACCAACCTTAAGAAATATCAATATAGATTAACATTAATATACTGTCACATACGAACTAGAATTGCTAACACACTCTCAACTAAGAAAAAGGATTCAATATAACCCATGGGAAACAGAAGTTAAATTAGAATAGTTTTGAACATCCAAACTACTGGTCCAACAACGGTCGAAATATATCATCTATCCACATTACAATTGATATGCATACAGTCAAGTGTCAACTAAGTTCACTAATATCTCTAATATACAGGGGGGTAAAGTAAACATATAACAGCCCCGTTTGGTAGGCGATAATAAATAATGTAAAAGAAACCCGAAAGCGTGAAAGTGGTACCTGCAATCAGAGGAAGTAGGAGCAAGAACATTGACTTGAGACTCATCGGATTCTGAAACAGAGCGTTGTTTCCGTTTTCCTGCAAAAAAGAGAACAATTAAGCAAAGCAAACAATAACATTAAACTACAAACCACAAATTGAAGAGAAAGAGAAAGTGAAAGTGACCTAATATTGTAGGTGAGGAGCCGCCATTAGAGTGCGACGGAAGCTTGGGTTTGGAACCCTGAAGATTCAGTTTCTATGGAAGATAGCAGAAAAACATGATTAGTTTGTAGAAATGGAAATACGAAGAATTGAATTGAATTGAATGCAAAGGAGAGAGAGATTGAGAGATTGTACCTGTTGAAGCAGAGCCCAATTAGGGTTTAGAGGCGCCATTTTAGGGTTCTTCTTCTTCCTTACGACCTCACTCCCCATTTTTTTCTTTTTCTTTTACTTTGTCGGAAAGTTTTAAGTGATGGTGCTGCCAATTAGAGGTGAAATACGGAGTACAAGTTTTGGTACTACGATAAATAGGTCAAGCATGGCACTAAAATGGTCCATCAACTGGTGTAGGGGGACTTGATTGTTGACACCAGCAAGAGGTGATCAAAAAATCGGGCCTATGAGTATTACACCATAAAACTTAGGATTTTTTTTTACAATTATCACCTACAATTGTTGTTGTTTTAGGAATGGGAAATTATCAATGATACTCCGGACTTTTCTCAATGATACACTTCATTAAACTATCATTATCACCGGTACACCTAAACTTTTCCCTAAATACCTACCGTACCCTTTCCGTTAAAAAAAATGTTAGTTTTGGCTTTTTTTCAATTTTTTTAACTTAAAAAAAATTAATTATCTATTTTTAACTTAATTCTAAAAAGAAAAAACCTTCTTTTTCCCTCATCTCCCTTCCATGGCCTTCCTCCAACCACTTCCACCACCTAGGCCAACAACACTGTGGCGCCACCCCCACCACCACCACCACCACAAACCGCAAAACCCCCACAACTTGACAACCAACATTAACTCGACCCCCCAACCACGACCCTACCCCGAATCCACTTTAGCCACCACCGCTAAAAAACCACCAACGCCACACCAATTCAGCCACCACCATCCCCACCACCACCCAAACCAAACCCTAGAACCACCATCCCACTAGACCCGAAACCACCAACCAATCCAACCCCAAAACCCCATTAACCCAAACCCAGCCAACCTCAAAACCATTCAAAAACCCACCAAACCAAACCCGACATTGGGTTCGACGCGAAATCGGGGCAGGGAGTTCGACGCGGCTTGAATCGGAGGATGGGGGAGGTCAGCGACGCCGAAATCGGGGAATGAGGTTGGTCAGCAAGGTCGAAATTTGGGGGGGGGGGGGTGGGTGGGTTTGGATTAATGGGGGAGGTTATTGCTTATTTTTCTCTGGAATAATCATCCAAATCTTCCATCTTTATATGATTTTTCTCACTTTCTCTCTCTAATTGATGTTGACGGTGGTTGGAGATGGTGGTAGCGGTTGCAGTGGGGAATTGCGAAGCTAGAGGCGCTGCTCTAGGCAGTGACGGTGCTGTAATTAATTGAGGTTGATACAGGGGATGCGTGGCTGTTGCTGTTGTAGTTGTTGCGGTGGTGATTGGAGGTGGTCTGGATGTGGGAATGTGTGGGAGTTGGAGCTGGTGATGCGGTGAGGTGGCGAGCTACTGGTTGTGTTTGGTGGATGGGGTTGAAATGGTGGTGGCGCTGTGGGGGCGTGAAGTGGTGCTGCGTGGGTAATTGAGAGGAGCAGGGGAGGTATATTGGTGTGAATGGTGGAATAGGGGATTAGTAGGGAAGGTGAGTTTCGTTGGTTTCGACCATAATTAACGTTTAGTTAACGTTAAGGGTACGGTAGGTATTTATGGAAAAGTTTAGGTGTACCGGTGATAATGAAAGTTTAATGAAGTGTATCATTGAGAAAAGCCCAAACCTGGGGGGTATCATTGATAATTTCCCTTTAGGAATTACCACCTACAGTTTTTTTTTTCTTTTGAAATTTACCACCTACATTTTTCCAAAACACTAAAACTTCCCACCACTTTGACCAACCCCTCAAAGATGACGTGATCCTTGCTATTTCCCTCCGTTTTCTTTCTTCTTCTCTCGATTCTCACTTTCATCTTCTTCCACTTCCATCTAAATTGAGGCATAGCTTGAAATCGAATTGCTAAAAACAAAATTTAGGTTTTAACAATAATTTCTCTTACTTCACCACTCCAATGATTCCACGAAAAAGGTATGTTTGCTTAATTACTGGGTTTAGGTGCTCAATTACTGGGTTGAGGTACTTAATTTAGGGGTTTTTAATTGAATTAAGGGTTTAGGGTTTTCACTTTGAGAATTTAATTATCGGTTTAAGGTTTTTAATTTGGGAATTTAATTACTGGTTTAGGGTTTGGGATTAATTTAGGGGTTTTCAATTGCAGTTAATTTAGGAGTTAGGGTTTTCAATTTGATTACAAATAAATGAAAATTAATTAAACCCTAATTTCAATTGATTGATTTCAACAACATAATCAAATTCCCAAATTGGTTAAATCCTTATATCAATTGAAAAACTCCTAAATTAAGTCGTTCAGAACATGAATTTTGCAGACATACCTTTTTTCGTAACTGCATTGGAGATTCGAAGGAAGAACAATGAATTTTGAAATCCTAACTTTTTATTTTAGCAATTTGATTTTAGTATTGGTGTAAAATTAAAAAGGATAAGAAGAAGAAAAACTGAATATCGAAAGAGGAAGGAAGGAAAAGGAGGGAAAATGAGGGGAAGACCGTTTATGGGCCCAACCATGACGTCATCTTTCAAAATGGTGGAAAGTTTTATCATTTTCATAAAATGTAGGTGGTAATTCCTAGAACAGCAACAATTGTAGGTGGTAATTGTCAAAAAATCCTAAAACTTATGCCTAAATTCGCAAAATAGTATTGGATTTATCGAGCCTTTTTTGGACTTTTTTCAAGTCAGACTTGGGTTTATGAACCAAAAATGTTTTTAGCCTTTTCCAAATCCGCACTTTTTTTGGGTCGGGCTGATCGGGTTAGCGGGTCGGGTCATGGATCAAAATATCATTTCTAACATTAGCATGAATCTGGCACAAGCACAATGAATTAATCTGCATGTTGGCCTACTTATTGACCTTTACATCACAAATGAAATTTATAGTGTAGTCTTCAACAAAGGTGACTATTAGTGTCACATGTTTGTCAGAATTGTCGCACAATAACTTGTAGTGTAAGGCCTTGTTTAGTTCACCTGATCTGATCTGATCTGAACTTATATTTTCTGATCTGATCTGAACTTATATTTTCTGATCTGATCTGATCTAAACTTATTTTTCTGATCTGATCTGATCTGAACTTATATTTTCTGATCAGAACTTATTTTTTCTGATCTGATCTGATCTGAACTTATTTTTTTCTGATTTGAACTTATTTTAATTATTTCAATATTCTACTTTTCATGTTAATCAATATTAATGTTTAATTATTATTGTTATGATTATTATTACTATTACTATTATTATTACTATTATTATTATTACTATTATTTTTATTATTATTATTTTTATTATTATTATTATTATTATTTTTATTATTATTATTATTACTATTATTATTATTATTATTATTATTATTATTATTATTATTATTATTATTATTATTATTATTATTATTATTATTATTATTATTATAGACCTACAAATTTTTTATAGAAACCTATAAGTATTAAAGTTACTAGATCGTATAAAGTAATAGAATTGGAATATTTGATAATTTAATTATTTACAATATCCCACTTCATAAAAGAATTTTTTTTATAAGAAAGTATTAAAATGGGGATCCTAAAAAAACTAAATTACAGATTAAATTTATCATAGATTTTTTCTATATAGAAAAAAGAGATTTGACTTGTTTTCAAATACCTTAATTCTTAAATAATTATATGGATTTATGATGTATCGGATTTGATTTTATCGTTTGTTTGAACTAGCAACATTTTCTATGTTATTTTGTACTAATTGTAATTAAAGTAATGCGTAGCTATTATTATTGAAAACCTTATACTTATACTCCCTTCGATTTTAAATACCTTCTCCATTTCTACATGTGGGGAGTTTTAGGACAAATTGGTAAACGTAATAATATATGGAGCTTGTGGGGTAAGTGGAAGATTAAAAAAAAATGTATAAAGCAAAAGTATTTAATAGAATAGGAGGAAAGAAAATATGAAATTTAAAAAATCTTATTTATGGGAAACGTTAGGCTTGTTATCAAAAATATGAAATTAAAAAAAATGAAAATATACATAATATGTTGTACGAAGATATTAATTTTTTTTGTATAGGGAACGTTAGGCTCGTTTATTATTGCTTTTTTTTTTTTTAGGGAAAAAGGTAATATTTTGTAAGAAGATATTCAAATATTTTTGTTAAAACCACTTGATCAAGTATTATTGTTTTGATTTGAAGAGGGTGTTTCTAGGAAAAAACAAAGTATTATATTTCCCTCCGTCCCTTATTGATAGTCCTTTTTGGCTAAATTTTAGTCCCAAAATGTTCATCCACCTCCAGGTATAATTTAAAATAGTGTAATGAACGAAGTACAACTTAATACAACGAAGGAAATTTGAACTTCTTGTAATGAAAATTATATTTGTAAACGTTTATGATTTGGAGCTTATAATGAAATTTTAATTATTATCGTTTATTGTTTGTGCTATTTATTATAATAATAATAATAATAAATAATAATAATAATAATAATAATAATAATAATAATAATAATGACCATCATCATCATCATCATAATAATAATAATAATAATAATAATAATAATAATAATTTGTGTTTGATCTGAACTTATCTGATCTGATCTGAACTTAACTTATTTTTTCTGGTCTGATCTGATCTAAACTTAATTTTTCTGATCTGATCTGATATGAACTTATTTTTTCTGATCTGATCTGATCTCATATGAACTTATTTTTTCTGATCTGATCTGATCTGAACTTATTTTTTCTGAAATAAGTAAAAATAAAGTGAACTAAACAAGGCCTAAACATGAATAAGTTTTTGGGGTTTTTAATTGTGATAATATTTCGTGTAGCTAGATAAGCAAGTATTAACATTTTTCTTAATTATCTAACAATTATCTTGAAAGTGTCTTTGAAAAACCAAAAAAAAAAAAAAAAAAAAAAGTAAGAGAAATTACTAGTGGTATACTCCAGGTTTTGACTTTTATCAATGATACACTTGCTTAAGTTTTAATTATCAGCGGTACACCTATACTTTCAACTAATTAATTACCGTAAGCATTCCGTTAATTAAACGTTAGTTGTAGGTTAATGACTTGCAAATTTGACCAATTTTAACTCTCTCATTAGTTTCCCTCCTATATTTAGAGTAACCCACCCACCTTTGTCATTATATAAACGAAGTGCGCTCATTTTCTCTGATTTATGCAGCTTCTTCTTTATTTGGCTTTTTCTTTTTTTTTTATTATTATTTTCTTATTTCTTCTCTATTTTTTCTATTAAATACTGTACTATGATTAACATTGATGTCAGGAAAAGATACCAAATTTAGACGAAATTTTGGTAGTTACATATATTATTATATAACTAAAAACTAAATTTTGAATTTGGTTTCCTATAGTTCTACGTTTTGGAATGAGATGTTGGAATGGGAGAACTTATTTAGATCACAAATATAGATTATGTCTTTGGTTTGGGAGGTGAATATCCACATTAAGTTTGTGGGTGGACCGTGAATATCTACAGAACTATCTCGACCTCTCAGGTTATGGGAGATGATGATTAGATGGGAATTTGTTACGGGTGCAGTGGTGCACTTACATGCTAAGGGATATTGCTATCTTATTTCACACTCTTAGAACATCTGTCTAAGATAGAATGGGATTTTGAATATAGCTATATGCTCGACTTGTCATACTGAATGTCTAATGTCACTACATATGGGTCTCACTAGAGCTATGTCTTTCATATTTGGGGTAGGATCAAGGTGAAACTACTCAGCTGAATTATCCACCCACACATTTACACACAGAAAATATAGAGGCCAGAATGTTTTATTTCATAGTTTGATGTGGAAGAGATATATTGATCGCTTGTATTGATATGTCTAACGGTAAAGAAGAATGAAGTTAATAAACAAAATAAAGGCAAATGAAGATGAAACAGCATATATCAGAGTAAATGAGGGGACTTCGTTTATATAATGACAAAGGTGGGTGGATTACTTTAAATATAGGAGGGATATTAAGGAGGGAAAAAAAGGAGGGAGTTAAAAATTGGTCAAAATTGCAAGTCATTATCCTATTACTAACGTTTAATTAACGGAATGCATACTGTACTTAATTAGTTGAAAGTACAGGTGTGTCACTGATAATTAAAACTTAAGCAGGTGTATCATTGATACAAGCCTAAACATGGGATGTATCAATGATAATTTTTCAAAAAAATAAAACTAACGTATTTGGTACATCTGTTTTAGGTGACTTGTTGCTACTAGCTACTCAAATTTTTTTTTTTTTTTAAAGTAAGATAAAGGACCCTACTAAACTAGTACCTACAAGTTAAGTCAACCCAGCTATGCAAATCAACACTTAAAAGTAGAGGGGGAGGTAAGGTAATCCTCATGTGGCGTATTTCCAAGCATATGTAGTTGGCGGGACTCGAATTTGTGACCTCAAAGTCACAGGGTGAGTTCCCCACCAACTCTACCTAACATGCTTGATTCATGACTCGTATATTCAATTATGAATGCTTTTTAATATATTAGTATAGATTACTTCGTACAATACGCAGTGTATATGTTTTTAAGGTTTTGAAGGATGTTTAAATATATTTAAATGCTTATGAATTATTGTTTTGAGTGTGTTATATATAAAAGTAAGTTATATTTGTTAATTAAAGTTTGAATTTTTATAAGCATGATAACATGATTAATTATTTTTTAAAGGAGAACACTATTATTAGAATTATTTATGATCTTCTATAATCAATTCTTATCATAGACATCACTTGTTGAGTGAGTGGTCATTTGTTGACAATGACTCCAAACAATATGATAAGGATTGCATTTCACAATCATAAAGTTGAATAAAAAATTGTTACAATTTCAAATAATAATTACTTTAAAACAAAATTCTACGTATGTGGGTGAAATAATTCTCAACTACGTACTTCTTATCCCTTACCATTATTGTTACAGATTCGATATGAATATCCTTTTTAATTTATCTCATGACACAAACCGTAACTCGAGATATGACTGAAATTTATTGTTCAAATTTGTCACCATTTGAACTACAGAATCAATTTTCCTCTGATCTTTGTTATACTCCTCCAAATTCTCCTTCACTATTTTCTTTGAACATTCATAAGGGGAAAAATACCTCTATGGGATTCACTGTTGATTATCTTCACTTCTGATCTAGCTACTACACGTACTAAAAAAATTCTATGACTAAAACTTCATACGTTGTAGGACCAATTTTCCAGAGTAATGGAGAAATCATACTCTGATTTTCAAACATCGCCAAAACAATCTCTGATGGCCCAAAAAAGTCCGACTTAGTCTTTACCTACCCTTTTTGAGTCATCAGCGCTCATGTCTTCACATCATCATTCTTTGCACCGTCAGTGCCACTGTGGTTGGGATCAACTAGTTAAGGGATATTAAAAAAAAAAAAAAAACAATAACATCAATGATACAAAAATAAATTATGTGTAATCTGTCAATACACATAATTATATGCGTCAACAATGTAAAATAATATACATATAAATACATAGTTTGTTAATTTATAAATAATTTTAATATAATTAGTTTCATGTAAATTTAAACTTTTATAAAAAGTGTTAGATTTGCCACTATAGATAAGCTAGAACATATATCTGCATGCAACACTAAATAAAATGTTAACATATGCAATTTTTATTTGCTTTGTAATTCAAGAAGGAACTTAGTAATAACAATATACCTTCAAAAAAACTTATTATATTCTCACATTAAAATTTAGTTTTAAGCAAATATTCATAACTATCAAACACATTAAATACGATTATATCATTACGACTATATCATTCAAAATATAACTCATAATAAGATAATTACATCAAATAAAAAGGAGGGTTGTCCTAACTATTATAGATGCTCTGTGCTATTAGGATAAATTTAGGCCCTTTTTACTAAAAATAAAATGTATAATAATTTCAAGTTTTTTTTTTATCAAGTGCTCAGCCTTTGATTTTCACGGAGGTTTAAAAATAATAGTTGCTAAATGTAACCCCTCTTTACTCAACACATCCCACAAAAAAAAACCCAAATTACATATCCCTTATTCCTTTTTCCCATTTCTCATTTCTTTCACTTTTCTTGCTTCACTGATACCAATCAAATTGAATCGATATTTATTTGACAACATAAACTTCAAAATTCAAGCAATGCCATTAATTATTGTCATACTTATCCAAATTATTTAAACACTAAATTTGTTCTTAAATTTTCATTTGTGGCATAACTAAGATCTCCGCCTTAGCGCTGAGCCACAACACTTATATTACACCTTTACTGTTTCGGGGTTTTCTGATGTCCTGCGGGAGAGTTACAATTCCGAGACTGGAACCGGACGCCTGTACCTGCAAAACAAACGGATGCTCCAGACGATTGGAGATCCGCCTCCGACGGTCAAGTTAGTACTTGATTAAGGAGTAATTAATGCGGAAATAAAAGTAATTGAGTCTCTCTAGGTGAGAGTGTTAAATGTGCGTAATCCCCCTTAATGAGGATTAATGGGCATATTTATATGCCTTGGGATGCGTGCCAGTACTAGGTTTAGGTTAAACCTAAGGCTGACTGGGCCTCCCACAATGATTGGGCCTTGCTGGCCGGTTTTCCCATTTGGCATGGGTGGACACGTGTCACATTGTAATTGGTCCAAGGAGGACGAATCTCTTGATGACACGTGGCAGGCTCCTATTGGCCTACATGAAGGACACGTGGCGAAACCTGGCTGGCCCACGTGTCAGATGCTGATTGGTGGATAAAAATCCCCTAATCATTTGCCCCTCACAGGTGGCACGTGACTGGTCACGTGTTACCTGTGACAGGTGTCGCACCGTGACAGGCGACGGCCTGCTACAGATGTCACTCGGTGAAAGGCCGAGAGATTCTCCCGCCCAAATTTTGAATTTTGGAAGTGACCCTTCGCCTTCTCACTTCGCCTATATAAGGGTGTGTTGACTTCAGTCATTTTCACACTTGAGAACTTTTTAGAGAGAACATTCGGACCCCTGAACTTGCTCTGACATTTCGGACTCTTTCTGCCTACCACCTGCTCTGACAAGCCGACTACATAGGATTTCCAGAACTCCGTCAACTTCACTCGCCAGATGTGGAAGTGAACCAAAGCGGCTTGAAAGCCGACAGTTCTGAGGGAGGGGTCAAAGTGACCCCTTCCCATTTTACAGTTGACAAGTCTACATTCTCTCCTGCTCCTTTTGAAGGAGAGAAGGCGGGCCCCTCTGGGAGAGGGGAGGAGTCGTCCTCTTCGGACTCGTCAGAGGACGAATCCGAGTCTAGTTCTTCTGGTCATGCCTCTTTGGACACGGAAGAGAAAAACAGCCGCCTACAAGAGGCGAGGCTTTCTCACGCAGTTGAGAAGGGGGACAATTGGGCGGAGCCATCCGCCTCTTACCGAGAGCAAAATACCCCTTACTACTGCACTGTCCCACGGGGCCGGATCACGGCCATGCAAGAGAGAGTGGGGAGCTTTATTGCGAACCACACAATGGACCCCGACTTTTTAGTTTTCGTGCCGGATCCAGAAGACACAGTCGTCTGGCCGGCTGGTACTAGTTATGATAGCGCCTGCTTTGGCTGCTACGAGGCGGCCATCAGGGCTGGGCTGCGCTTCCCACTACATCCGGCTGTTCAGCGGATCTTGGATGGGTATGAGTTGGGGTTAAGGCAGTTAGCCCCAAACTCCTGGGTCAACGTACTCGGCTATGTGGCCGGGTGCGAACTGCACGGGGTGGAGCCAAACTTCGAGGCTTTCGCCCACATGAACTACCTCAGCCGGACCCCTAAGGCAGGCGGTACCGGCTGGTATCAATTGACGAGCCACAGAGGCTACCTCATGACAAGAGGTAAAGCAAACAAGTGGAAGGATTGGCGAAGCACCTTCCTTATCATTAAAAGTTCAGACACAGAGCTGAACAAGCGCTTCAACAGGTGGAACAGGAATCCGCCTCTTCTTGCAGGCGGCCGCAGCATGCCGCCTGTTCCCCCCAAAGCCAAGAAAGAGATCCTGGATAAAGGACTCTTTAAAGTAGAGTCGAGGGTCGACTCTACTACAGGGGTACGAGAGCAAGTACCCCTGCACTGCGTCCCGAGCTTCAAATGGCTCTATGACGAGTACTTTCTGGCCGCCTGTGGCCTTAGCAGTCGGTGTTCAAGAGGTAGCCGGCCTGTCGAATACTCTTTTTTTTTGCCATGAGTTACTGTTATGACTTTTTATTAACTTTGCTATTTGTTCTTGCAGCGGACGCCATGAGCAAAATTACCGCCTCCAAGACTGCGGCGGCCATGTTGCGAGCCTCTATTATGCAACAATCTTCAACCGACTCCCCAACAAGGGGGCGCCCTTGGTGAGCTCCGAACCTTTCACTCTCTTTTTGGAGTTGGGTTTATGCATATACTGACCGAGTGCTTTTTTTTTTTTTTTTTTTTTTTTTTTAGACGGGCACTCCAAGAGCCTCTTCTTCCCAACAGCCGGACTCCAAGACCCGGAGGACGACTGTTGCGAGCTCTCCTGGTACTGCCAGGAAACATGCGGCGGTTGAGAAACAGCCGTCCACTCCTTCAAAAACTCCAATCGGGCCGCCTAGAAGTATGAAGCTGTCCTTATGAATTTAGACTTGCTCCCTTCTCTACTAGGTCTAACCCGTTTGTTTATGCTTGATGCAGCCGGCCCTCAACAATCTCAAGGCCGAGCTGAGACCTCTTCGCCAAAAAATGTCCTCATACGACACCTTGGAGAAATCCTTGGCACACGTTAAGGAACGCCTGGTGACCCAGGAGAAGAGTCTTACTCAGGAGCTCTCGGCAAACGCCGAGCAAGAAAAGAAGGAGCTGGTCCGAGAGATGATGGAAGACTCTGCTCAGATCCAGCGCCTGACCTGGGGCCGCATCTTCCCCAATGCCGACTTTTCCTCATGGGAAAAAACGTACCGCCAGTGTTCTGATAGATATAATCAAGAGATCCTGGCGGCTGCTGAGGACGAGGCGTTGGAGGAGGAGGAGCCGGTAGTGGCGCTTGTGCCGCTTGGGGTGGATGCATCGAAGAAGGATGCAGCTGAAGCCGAGTCCAGCAAAAAGAGTGCTGACCAGGCGGCAGCTGCTATTATTGAAGATCTGCCCCCTTCTTAAGCTTTATGTCTTCTTTTTACGGCCTGCGTGCCGTTTGTTTCTGTTTACCCGGCCAGGGGGCCGGGGTTCTGAATATTTTGTCGGTCTTAATGACTGGCTTCTTTTTGTATCTTTTACCCGGCCAAGGGGCCGGGGGTATGAATATTTATGCCAAAATGTTCCGTTTTGAATTTGTTTCGACTTTGCTAAGTATCGAAACTCTGATATCCAATTGCATACTATACCGACTGTTTTGCATGGCCGATAGTTGCGGACAGGTACGAGGTAGTTAGTCACGCCACCTATGCCCCTGGACGACTGGTTGTCTGTTTCCAGGCAAAGCGATCAGTCGGCCACTTTAAAGACTGGATCCCCTTCAACCAAGTAGGAAGGTGGTTTCCTACCTGCCTTGTTTGTTTTTTTTGTTATTTAGGCTAGAGACTCTAGTCGGTCCAGGCCGACTGTTCCCCGCCACATTTAATCTAGTGTGATCAGGCGCTGTATGAACACCTTTTTAGTTTCATACTAAATTTTTAAGGAGTGACCAAGTAAACATGATTGTTACCTAGTCGCCGAGTGACTGAGTAGTAGAGGTTTCAAGCGGTGGGTACCGGTTGTTCCCCTTTATTCGCCAATGTTTGTTGGCTATTAACTCATAAGATACCGACTATTCTTATCCCAAGTAGTTCAGTTGGTTGGTTGACACGGATGGTTACTGCGAACACTTGTTTAACCTGATTAGTCAGTTAAGTGAGAGGTATCCTTGTCCGGGAAACGGCTACGTGGTTGTCTTGGTTAGACAGTCGTATAGGTGCCGTGTAATGATTTTATAGAACAATGTTCCACCCAAAAGGGAGCTGCTCTCTGCGACGAATTTCATCCGGATGGATGCCGTCGGACGCCTGCTATAATGTTGGGACAGGTCGAATTAAACTTATATTTGGATCAGTTGGCTTGGCGCCTGGTCCGATCATTTCAGCCATGAGCCTTTGATAGTTCTTGGTGAACTGTGTTATGGGAGAGTAGCCGGTTGTGTGGAACAAGCGGCGTGCCCCTCTTAAGTAAGAATGAAAATTAAACATGGAGAGTAGCTGACTGTTTGTCAGTAGGCATGCCCCTCTTAGTACAAAATTGAATGAAACAACAAACTTTTATTAAGTAGCCCTCGACTATTTTCATCATTCAAAAGAAATATTTCTTAAGATTATCTACATTCCAGGTTCGAGGCAACGGTTGGCCGTCTGGTGTTTCCAGACGGTAGGTACCGTCCCTGACCTCTTCATAGATTCGATAGGGTCCTTCCCAGTTGGGAGTTAATTTGCCAGACTCATTAGCCCTACCAACTGCTTCCATTTCTCTAAGTACAAAGTCCCCCACTTTGAGTGGACGCCTGTGTACTTTTTTGTTGTATGATCTGGTCATTCTCAGGCGGTAAATTTCATGGCGCAAGACAGCATTGCCCCTCCTTTCTGGGAGTGAGTCTAATGCCAGGCGCATGGCTTCCCAGTTTGCCTCTTCGTCATATAGCATTACTCGAAGAGTCGACTCGTAGTGTTCAATTGGAAAAACAGCTTCCGCACCATAAGTTAGGAGGAATGGAGTTTCTCCAGTCGCCCCTTTTTCAGTCGTCCTAATGGCACAGAGAACATGTGGTAATTCATCCGCCCATAGGCCGCCTGCTCGTTCAATCTTTTTCTTGAGACCGTCTGAGATGATTTTATTAAAGGCTTCTACCTGGCCGTTTGCTTGTGGACGACCGACTGATGCAAAGTGGTGTGCAATTCCTTGGTCACCCAACCAGCTTTTGAGAACAGGCGTCTCAAATTGGGGACCATTATCAAAAACCATAGACATGGGAACCCCGAACCGAGTGATGACATTTTTCCAGATGAATGAAATTACATCCTTCATCTTGATTCCCTTTACAGCCTCCGCCTCCACCCATTTAGTGAAGTAGTCGACTGCAACAAGTATGTACCTCCTTCCTCCTGTAGCAGGCGTATAGGGACCCAGAATATCCATGCCCCACTTAGCAAACGGTAGTGGGCTATGAATGGTAGTGAGGTCAGTAGCCGGACGGTGAATTAGTTTGCCAAACCTTTGGCACTTGTCACATTTTTTCACCATCTCCATTGCATCTGCTTCTAAAGTAGGCCAAAAGTAGCCCTGCCGCCTTGTCCGTTGAGCAAGCGACCTGCCGCCTATATGGGAAGCCCAGTAACCAGAGTGCAGATCGTCTAGTATCTCTCGTCCCTTTTTTGGAGTAACACACTTTAAGTAGGGTTGAAGGTACCCTCTTTTGTGAAGTTCTCCCCTTATCATTTCAAAACTGGCTGCCCGTTTTTTCAGCGCAGCCGCCTGGTGATGATCATTCGGCAGGGTACCGTCTGTCAGATATGCCCTGATTGGATCCATCCAGGTTGAGCTTCTGTCTAGGATTCCAATAGGGTCTTCCTCGATGCTTCTCTTCTCCATTACTTCCCAAAAAATAGTTCGAGGAGTATCGCAAGAGGCGGATGATGCTAATTTTGAAAGTGCATCCGCCTGGTTGTTTTCTGATCTCGACACTTGAGTCAGATGAAAATCTTCAAGGGATCCGACTGCTTGTTGTACCGCCTGTAAATACTTGATCATGGCCGGATGGGTTTCTTCGTATTCGCCATTATACTGACTCACTATCAATTGTGAATCGGAACAAGCGTCTATCTTTCGTGCCCCTGCCGCCTTGCACATGCGGATTCCGGCTAGTAAAGCTTCATATTCTGCCTCATTGTTTGAGGCCTGAAAACTGAAGCGTAGAGCATACTCGTACCTGTCGCCCTCTGGCGACTCACATATGACGCCTGCTCCACAACCATTTGAAGTAGAGCTTCCGTCCACATATACCTTCTAGACTTGGTCTGGATCTCGAGAATCAGGGGGACGAGTCATCTCAACAATAAAGTCAGCAAAGGCTTGCCCCTTCACTGCTTTTCTAGGCTCGAAAGTAACTTCGAGGCTCTGTATTTCTATGGCCCATTTGATCATCCGGCCTGACGACTCCATGGTAGTCAGTGGCCGCTTGATAGGTTGATCTGTATAAACGACGACTGCATGTGCCAAAAAGTAGGGCTTCAATTTTTTAACAGCCATGAAGAGTGCAAGACCAAATTTCTCCACTAAGGGATACCTTAACTCGGCATTTTTCAATACATGACTGACAAAGTAGACCGGGAGCTGACAGCCGTCCCTTTCAGCAAGAAGAACAACGCTTAACGCATGATCAGAGACGGCCAGGTACATGTAGAGTACTTCTTTGGGCAAAGGGCTGACCAGCCTCGGCAAGGAATGCAAGTGAACTTTCAATTTCTGGAAGGCCGCCTCAGCATCCGGCCCCCATTCAAACCTTGCCTTCTTCTTAATGGCCTGGAAGAAGTATAAGCATTTGTCGCCTGATCGGCTTAGAAATCTTCCCAAGGCCGCCAGACAACCTGTTAACTTCTGAACCTCTCGGACGGTACGAGGCGACTGCATGTCGATGACCGCCTGCACCTTCTCAGGGTTCGCCTCTATTCCTCTCTGATTGATAAGGAATCCGAGAAATTTCCCAGACTCAACTCCAAATACACATTTCTTGGGATTGAGCATGACATGGTGCCGCCTGAGTGTGGCGAAAGTTTCTCGGAGGTCCGACAGATGATCTATCTGAAGCTTAGACTTGACAATCATATCATCAATGTATGCCTCGACGTTTCTCCCAATCTGATCAAAGAACACAGTGTTTATCATTCGCTGGAAGGTGGCCGGGGCATTCTTAAGACCAAACGGCATGACCGTGTAACAGAATAACCCTTGATTAGTGACGAAGGCCGTCTTTTCCTGATCTTTCTTCCATAAAGGAATTTGATGGAAACCAGAGTAGGCGTCCCTAAAGCTCATCAAAGCATGGCCGACTGTTGAGTCGACCAGGTTATCAATTTTAAGCAGAGGGTAACTGTCTTTTGGGCACGCCTTGTTTAAGTCTGTGTAGTCTACACACATTCGCCAGGTGCCATTCGGCTTTTTAACAAGCACCACATTTGCAACCCAGTCTGGGAAGTAACATTGCCGAATGAACCCTGCATCAAGTAATTTTTTTACTTCGGCGGCTGCCGCCTGACTTCTTTCTTCGCCATGGTTCCGCTTCTTCTGCCTTACCGGCTTCTTTTTCGGATCCACAACCAGTTTATGTACCGCCAGGTCAGGACTAATGCCTTGCATTTCGTGGACTTCGAATGCAAAGATGTCCTTGTATTCTTTCAATAGTTTGTGAAAGTCGTCACCCAGGACTCTCAGAGCAGTCGTCCCAACTTTGACTGTTCGGTTAGGACGCGAGTCGTCTAAGATCAGGTCCGTATGCTCACCAGCCGGCTGAGGGCGGAATTCATCCGACCGCTCCTCTATCAATGATTGCTATTTTCTGTCTTTTCTTACGGCCCCCGTCTGGGCTGCCTTTCTCTTCTTGCCGCCTGCGTCTTGAACATGCGCACTCACCTTGACATTGTCAAGGTCTGTTTTTCCACCACTTGACCCAGCAGCCATAACAGTGGGCTTGATATCCGAGAGATAGCACTCTCGGGGCATCCTCTGATCTCCCCTTAGGGACCCGACTGTTCCATCATCCCTCTCAAACTTGAGCAACATAAGAGATGGGATTATAACAGCCTTGGAATTATTCAGGGTTGGTCGTCCCAGAATCATATTGTAGGCCGAGAGTTCTTCTACTACCAGGAACCGGACTACCATGTGTCGTCCTTCCCCTTTTTCACCCAGGCGGATGGGTAAATCTACTCGTCCCACTGGGTGGACGACTCCTCCTCCAAACCCTACTAAAGGGTGGGATGCCGGATGTATGCAATCAGTCTGATATTTTAGTTTTGACAGACATTTGCTACTGATAAGATCTGAGGAGCTTCCGGTATCTATAAGGATTCGGCCAACTCTCTGGTTGGCCACTTTACATTTAATAACGATAGGGTCGTCATGCGGCCCCTTACCCTCCTAGATCTTCTTCAGTGATGACAATTTCAGGAAATGAATATTTGGAGGGCCGTTCTTGGTGAACGGAATTTACGCCTAGCCGCCTGATATTGTCTTTGTTGCCCCTAATAGTGGGGCCGCCTCCTGAGAAGCCGCCTGCAATGGTGTAGACGACTGCATCATCTGTATCAGAGTTGTCGGCCTGTTGACTCTTTTTGGCCGACTGCTTTTTCGAGGAAGTGTTCCCCCGCAGATTTCTTGACATAAGAGTCAAGATCGCCTTACTCAGCCAGGCGGTCCAGATACCGCATAAGACTGATGCATTCGTTGGTGTGATGACCAACATCTTCATGATAATCACAGAATTTTTCTTGGTTCTGGTTGCTTGCAGAACCCTTCATGGGGGTCGGCTTCTCAATTGAGATTCGTCCCTTGATTTCCTTTAGGATAGCTTGGCTATCCTTGTTAAACGCATACTTTGGGGAGTATGGTTTGAATTCTTTCCTCTTCTTCTGGGCCGGCTGTTTAGAGGAATCAGCCGCCCAAACCTCTTTTCTCTTCTTCTCATCTTTGTTCGACGACTGTTTCTGTCGTCCTTCTCTTTTGTCGAACCTTTTCCCGTCCGACTGTTTTCCTGTACTACAAAGATCAGTCGCCTGTATATAGGCTTCCGCTTCAACCAAGGCCTCTTGAAGAGTCGCCACCCTCTTTCGAACCAAATCAAATTTGAATGTCGATCCGTCTTTGAGGCCTCTGAAAAAGACAGTATAGGCTACCTTATCCGGTAACCCTTGTATCTGTATTCTCATCAGGTTAAACCGCCTGATGTAAGAACGAAGCCCCTCCTTCTTTCCCTGCTGAGTCGTTCCTAAATCAAGGGTCGTCTTCTTCGCAGGTATGTTCATGGAAAAGTTGGAGGTGAATAAGTAAGCAAGCGTCCTGAAGTTATTTACACAACTAGTCGGCAGGTTGCCGAACCATTGTTGTGCGATTCCTTTGAGAGTCGCTGGAAAACACTTGCACCAAGTGGGATCATCCAACCCTTGAAGGTACATCAGGTTGGTGAATGCCATCAAATGGTCTTCTGGGTTAGTAGTGCCGTCATAGGCGCCTACTAATACATTTTTCACTTTGGCCGGCTGAGCGGCTTCAGCAATTTCCTTGGAGAAGGCCGACGGCTGTTCCCCAAGTCTAAGCAACCGTAGCTGCCAGCCCATAGGTTGGACATTCTTTGCTGCATGCCCACCAAACAGAGGTGGCTGCAAAAAATATTGTTGTTGCGGTACAAATGGTAAGTTTGGTACCGCCTGGTCACTATGAAAGCCGGACAGACGGGAGGTGCCGCCTGACTGAATCTCATGATGCGACTGAGTATACTTCATCGAGGTATTGCATAGACTGTCTTGGAAGTCTGAAGTAGAGGCCGACTCTGACAATCGGTCATTCTTCTTCTGCTCTAGCAATAGCCGAGCATTTGTGTATGTTTTCTTCGACCCGTCCGCCTGAATATGACGAACAGGTTTCCTCTTTCCTGGAGTAGGAAAGCGGTACTTTGTGAAATCAAGGACAAGCGGCTCCCACTTCCTAGAGTTAGGATGAGGGGTCGCCTCTCGCCCTCGAACAGGCTTCCTCCTCCCTGAAGAGGAAGGTTTCTTAGCCGACTGCTCCTTGGCCAGAGCAGGCGGCTTCTTGTTGAGCAACTCTTGAATCTCTCCCTTAAAGCCCCTCATGAAGGTCATGAGTTCGTTTCTTGTAATGGGAGCAGACCCATCAGCCGGCTGCTGCTGAACAGGCGGTGCGCCGGCTGGATCACTAGTCCAGTTTGAAGATGTTCCCGTTCCCTCCTTTCGGTATGACGGGTGCGTCGGGCCCTTAGGGTCCCGTCTGAAGCTGTGTGAGCTTCAACCTCAAATTCTTCCTCAGTATCATGGTCCGACTGAACTTGAGGGTCGTCCAGTGGACGCCTTTCTTCAGGAGTCGGTACAGACGTGGATGCCATCTCAGAAGTACTCTCCCCACAGACGGCGCCAAAATGTTTCGGGGTTTTCTGATGTCCTGCGGGAGAGTTACAATTCCGAGACTGGAACCGGACGCCTGTACCTGCAAAACAAACGGATGCTCCGGACGATTGGAGATCCGCCTCCGACGGTCAAGTTAGTACTTGATTAAGGAGTAATTAATGCGGAAATAAAAGTAATTGAGTCTCTCTAGGTGAGAGTGTTAAATGTGCGTAATCCCCCTTAATGAGGATTAATGGGCATATTTATATGCCTTGGGATGCGTGCCATTACTAGGTTTAGGTTAAACCTAAGGCTGACTGGGCCTCCCACAATGATTGGGCCTTGCTGGCCGGTTTTCCCATTTGGCATGGGTGGACACATGTCACATTGTAATTGGTCCAAGGAGGACGAATCTCTTGATGACACGTGGCAGGCTCCTATTGGCCTACATGAAGGACACGTGGCGAAACCTGGCTGGCCCACGTGTCGGATGCTAATTGGTGGATAAAAATCCCCTAATCATTTACTACAACAATTTCTATATATTGTTTTGTATTTTTTTAAAACAAATATTTTTCATTATTTATATATTTAGATAAAAAATTTAATCTCAAAAGATAATATTTTATATTTAATTAATTTAAGTTTAAAATATCATTCGTCAATTTTGCTTACGTGGCATTTGAATTATTTAATTATAAAATAATTTACAAATCTTTATTTAATTGGCTATAACTAAAATTTATAATCCTACATGGCGCATTAAGAAAATTTAATCCTACACGGCCCTCTAAAAACTCAGGAAAAAAACTCCCCTTTATATATATATATTAGATAAAGCTCGTGCGATGAACGAATTGTTTATATTTTTTAAAACAAATATTTTATGTATTTATGTGATAAAATTTATTATTTAATTCGTTGTATGTAGTATATCATTTAATATTTTATTTTAAAATAAATTATGAAAAAATATAGTACTACCACTCATAAAGATATGGGTGGTTTTAGGAAAGAGTTTGGGCTATCCGCTAGTTCTTGAAAGTAACACAAGTAGAATGGTAAGAAAGATATTGTTGGATGAAATTTCTAGGATAATTGGGTTTTTAATGTCTTTAATTTTAGTTAAGATGGGAGAAGTGTTTTGGATATGAGTGTATTGGATAGAAAGAAAAATGAAAAAAAGTAAGAAAAGAAAGCAAATACATAGAATATTGGGTTTGGCAGAAGTGTAATGTAGTATTGTATGAGTAATAATGTACAACTAAAAAGAACGGTTGGTAGAGAAAGGCTGGTTGCATATTAAGATTTAAGAGACTGGTTATAGTATGTAATAACAGGTCTATTTGATTTTTTTTCCCTTTTTTATTGGAAAGGAAAATGGGGTACAATTGTACCTCTATATACCCCTTAAGATCCGCCACTTGTAATATAACATATTGGTATTTTATTGAAAATAGAATTCTAAACCCAAAGTTTTGTTTTAAAAATCTATCCAAATTTTATTGAAAAAAAGAAACTATAAAATATTTTTTTATCCTTCAAATCTATCTAAATCTAACCATTTTTTTTTGCTACAAAATCTATCTAACTTTTTTTTTTTATTTTTTTTTATAAATTTTTTTATCCTATATTACAAAATATATATATATATATATATATATATATATATTCAAATAAAGCATACACGTCATACTAATTTATTGTCACCTACGTGGTGCGACTGTTGGCGAAAAGTTGAAACGTCAAGTTTTGTTATCTCGTGGCCAGGTTTAAAATTTAGCTTTATGTATTAGTTATATTATACTAGTTTTGTGCCCGGACGATGCCCAGATTGTTGATATATTTTATTTCTTGAATTTTAAATACGGTCCTATAATTCCTTCTAATAATGCTAGATATTTTGACATACAATATCATATTGCTTATTTATATAATAATTGCAGCGCATCCTGTGTGCGGTTCTACTTGTAAAATAACAAAGTAACCCTTATAACACTGATCGAGTTACACTTATAATACTAACCGAGTAACCCTATAACACAAACCAAGTAACCCCTATAACACTAACGATTAAACCTCGTGATGATTGGCCACACCGTTTGGCCAGCCACTTATAAGAATTTGTGTTTATTTATTGTACTTTTTGTAGTTTAATTTGTAAATAAATACCTATGTTAGTGTAGACTTGAAATTATTTTTATTGAACTTAGATTATTTTTTACTCAATTGAAAGTATTTAATTTTTACTAAACTAAAATTATTACTAATTAAAACTTACTTTTATTGATTTCCTATTATTTTTAAAAATAAATTAAAATATTATAAATGGATCTTATTTTAAAAAACTTTTTAAAACAAATTTTATGATGGAATTAGAACCAAATTATATGATATTTATTAAAAGTTATGATTAATTTTGTATATGTGAAATATTAGAATTATATCAATAATAAAACTCTTTACAACATTTTTATCTTAAAAAATCTATCCAAAATTCTCTTCCTTACCATCATATGTGTTATAATAATATCTATTTGTTGCCTACGTGGCTCGACACTTGGCGAAAAACTGGACTATCAAGTGTCGCTATCTCGTGACCTGGCTACGAGACCAACTTTATTTATTGATAATTAGATTGTAAGAATTTGAGGCTCTAAGAAATAATGGGCCCTGTACTTTTGTGCAGACCGCACCGGCTAAGGATCGGGCTTGCTAAAAAGTTATTACAGTATATCATTGTGACTATATTATATGATAGTGTCAAATTAATGGGTCTACAGTAAATTTAGTGTAGTTCGGGTCCATACAAGACTTTTTACAAAATATAAAGTCGCATGTTCATCTTCTTTAAATTTTTTAATGGATTACTTTTTCCTTAATCCTCTAACTTCTTTTACTTCCTAATTTCTCATCTCCCTAATTTGATACAGTTCGTCTTGTGTGCGGTTGACAACACCATGTGACCATTTTTAAAATAACAAAATAACCCCTATAACACTGACCGAATAACCCCTATAACATTGACAAGGTAACCCTTGTAATACTGATAAAGTAACCCCTTAAACTCTGATCAAGTAACTCCTGTAACACTGACCGAGTAACTCCTATAACACTAACGAAATAACCCCATGATGGTTGACCACACCATGTGGCCAGCCACATATTAGAATTTGTGAATTTGAAATACGATCCTTAGAAAGTTTCAATTATTGTTCATAATTATTACCCATCTATACCATATATTTAAGTAATCACCGGATAGGATACTTGACATAATTTTGTGAAAAATTTTCCCTCAAAAATTCTAAACGCAAGAGTTGCATGAGTAGTGTGATCCAACCAAGTTATTTCCCATATCTATGGGTGCAGCTTCAATTAATTATACTTGTTTGATTCATAAGTTGAGCCATGGTCTAGCTGGCCACCCTTGGATCCATCATAATCACTTTTTGGATGATATACTTATCTTTTAAATGTTATAATTAGTGGCGGAGCCACTTTGTGTTTTGGCTACTAGATTTACAAAAAATTTGTGTTTTGGCTACTAGATTTACAAAAAAAAAAAAAAAAAAAAAAAAAAAAAGTTAGTAAAAATTTATTTAAATAGAATACAAAGTGTATTATAATGTTTAAATTTACCAGCAGCTTAGTGGTTAGAACATTACTTTGTCTACCAAAGGTCATGTTTTTTTTTGTCTTAATTCCTATTGTAATACGTAGATGTGTCTTGATAAAAAAAAAAAAAAAAATCTCTATTTTTTTTTCTTAATGTTCTTATTTTTTTCTTTATTTTTTCTATTTTTTTTTATTTTTTTTGGCTTAATGTCCTATTGCTGTACGTAGGTGTGTCTTGATTTTTTTTTTTAAAAAAAAAACTTAAGACCTTGATAAAAGTGTTCCTGTAGTACGGTGCCCTACCATTGTTAAATCTTGGCTCCGTCACTAGTTATAATCGAATCACTTTTCAAATAATATAATCACTTTTCGAATGATATAATTAGCTTTTGATTTCGGGTGATATAATTACCTTATTGCGTGATATCATCACTTTTTGGATCATTGTAAAAGAAAGAGAAAGTAGTTGGGAAGATAGTTTAATTTGCAAATGAATCTAAAAGGTGAAATGTTTAATAAAAATGGTTGGATGCACAATAAGTTATTGTGCATCGGGTCTATTCTAGAGTTTTTTTTTTTTTTTTTTTTTTTTTTTTTTTTTATATATTAGTTTTTTTAAAGAGGTGGGCCCCACAAAAGGGAGGACCGAGCTAAAGGGCCATATTTATTGTTTATTAGAAAATAATGAAATTAGTCTTTTATTCACGCATGATTTAAAATGCGTATAAATAACATCAATTGGATGTACCCTAACTTGTGAATAAGTACCCCTCTTATAAGCTTTAATTACGAATGACTAATTGAAACATTAAAAGTTAAGATTGTTGAAAGGTTCTATAGAATGAATGAAATTTATTCTTATAATTTAAAATTTTAACAGTAAATTATTTATTTCAAGTTTAATAACATGCATCAATCATGTATAAGGTCTAGGGGCCTAGCCCCTCTCTTTCACCAAATAAAAAAAAATAATAGTAATAAAAAAAATCATGTTTAAGGTCTAAAGAATAAATAATGAATTAAAAAATTTATGCAAAATCTAATTTTTCTTTAATCACATACTACTTTGTACTTTATATTATATTAGTAATAATGTCCGCGCGATGTGTGCGCCGCGCGGTCTTATTGGTAATATATTTGTGATGATTGTAAATCGGAATTTATAGAAGCTATTTCCACAATAGCAATCCGAACAACTCATAATGTGGATGTGTTGCAATTAAGTTTTAAGTACTGTTACATAAAATTTGTTGATCTTTTAAAAGAATAGTGGGATGTTTAGCTAAATTTCATTTTGAGAAAATTTAATAATTGAGGTATGACGTTCGATTCTAATCGGTAATTTATGTATGATGTTTGTGAACCGAGCTTTACAGAAGCTAATTCAGCAAGAGCGATTTCGAGCCGGTCATTCAGATATTAATCCTTGTGATGGTTTGAATAAGCATTTACAGAAATTGAAAAATGGATGTGCTGCAATAATTGAAAAATGTTCCATTCTAACCCGATGCAACAATTGAACATTCTAATGAAACGCAGCATAGGATGATTTGAGGCACAATGTCCATTCTAATGAAATAATAGTTGAGGCACAATGGCCGAAAAGCATCATCGTACATAATTGAAACTGAAAGCCTTTCATACAAACTCCATAGCACCTAATTATAACTTCGGCTGGTTTACTAATAATAATTAATGAAGATAAGGAAACATCGTTGAGGCTCATTTTGCATCCTCTGGTAGATCAAACTACACAAAATAGAGCCTTATCATCAATTTAACTAACAACACAAAATAGATTCAAGCAACTACAGAGTAAAATAGAACGAAAACAATAATAATTAAATTAAACGGATTTTTTCATCATATACCCCTAATTAATTTTTTTATTCATCAAATACCCATGAAAATTTTCAAATTCACTATCGTATGGAATATTTCAAACATCAACTTTGAGCCCCATTGTGATCATGCATTTAAGCATGGTGGCGTCCAAAGGGAAGGAAGCTAGAGATAAAAGAGTCGCCAACAAGTTTTAGGAACTTGTAAACCGTTCACGGGGGTGAAGGTTACACCCCATTCACGATCACGGAGATCGCTAACTCCATAGTGGTCCATAAACATGACTGAATATTCGGGGACGATGGTACGAATCCAACCTAAAAGAGATTGAACCAGCCCTAAATTGGCCTCTACTTAATTCTTATGGTATTCATGTGCGCTTTCCGATCAACATACATACAACAAGTTAGTCCTCAACCCGTTTAATCTATGTTGGTTGATTATTAATGCACAAATAAATCTATTATTGGCGATCACTTGAATTAAAACCATATTAACCCTAAATTAAATTATTAGTTATCTTATTAGACGTGATTTCAAGTACAAATTCCCTTTAAACCTGCAAAAAAGGGCGTGATCAAGCAATAACAATAAATCATGAATAATCAAGCAACATATAATTATTGACACAACAATTATCATCATAATAATATCCTCAAAACATTATTAGCAAGATCCTAGGCATGATACTAAACAAATTAATAACAAACCCTAGCATGTCACTAAAAACAAAGATCAAAGCTTTATCCTAAACATGATACTAGAAACATGATATTAGAAATACCCTAAACATGATACTAGGAAAAGTCAACATCCTAACACGTTTTCTATATCAAAGGAATAAATAAGTAATCGAATTACTTACTTTGATGCCTCGTACTTCTTTCTATCAAAACAATGCACACGTTAGTAACTTCAAGAAAAATTAAAATCAAACAAATAAATCAAATAGTTGAAATATAGATCTGGGACCAAACCCTCATAACTATCAACCTTTCACGTCGAGGTCGAAGGTAACTTCGAGCTTGGCTTGGAGTATTCGAAGCTCGTGAAGGAGGTATGGTGTATGGTGTTGGGATGTGATTAGGTTAGGTTAAGAAAGAAAGAGAGAGAGAATAAGCTTTTAGCTTAGAAAGAGAAGGGATTAGATGATGATTGTTGGTGATCAAGCTTGTTAATGATTGAAAATGGGGTGAAACGACCTCTATTTATAAGGAAAAAAAAAGGGTCGGAGTTCAGAAAAGAGTTAGAATTCGACTCAGAGTAAAACAGGTTCCATCGCGGTGCGACAGGCTTATCGCTTAGCGATGGTTTTGGAAGATAGAATCCGTACGAAATCCGAATTCCAAGCAAATTGGATTAATCGAATTTCCGTACGTATTATAATTTTATCAGAAATAAAATCATTGAAAAACAAGTGTTTTATATGATGTAAAATTCTTAAGTCTTTATCTTTTCAAAAATTGGATAAATTAGAACCTTCTAGAAGATTCTAGAAGCTCATAATAAATCCTAATTGGTTTAGGAATGTGGCTAAGGTTAATGGACCCTCCACACGGTCATTGGGTCGTAGATAAGGCTCAGTTTAGTATTTTGGCCATAACTTCTTCGTTATAACTCGGATTTGGCTTATAATATATCGTTGGAAAGCTCTTTTCAAGCCCCATCCAACTACACAATAATTGGACCAGTATATGGACCAAAATAGACAGGTTTGGACGCTTTTATAAAGTAGACACGAAATGAACGATTTTAAAAGACACGAAATGAATGATTTTGGGTTTAAAGACACGAAATAAATGATTTTGGGTTTAAAATGTTTAGAGAAAGGTTAGAAATGGTTAAATCCTAAGGGAAATTCATGAGACTTTTCAACTCTTCACCTAAATCGATAATCAAAGACGTGAAAGGTGCTCATCACTGGGTTTGGTTTTTGGGGAGACATAATCAGGTGTCTACAAAAGCCCCTACTTTGACTGAGTTTGGAGAAACGTAAGTTTCGAAAACAAAAGTCAAAGTAATTTGATAGCGATGGAGAATGATTCAGAACGGTTTGGCGATCCTAAAATCATCCTTTTTAATGCCAGTACCTGCATAAACTGTCAGTTCTATAGATAAAAGAGTTAAGAAATGCGTATCTTGCACCGTCGAATACACGCCTCTAGGTAACATAAACTTTTCTAGAATCAAACTCCAAATTATCAGGGAGTGCTATCGAAGATCGCTGTGCTTCGCCATCTTCTCAAATCAAAGTGACAACCTCCAAATCATCAGGGAGTGCCGTCGAAGACCGCAGTGCTTCGCTATCTTCAAATCAAAGTGACAACCTCCAAATTATCAGGGAGAGTCATCGAAGATCGCAGTGCTTCGCGATTTGCAAATCAAGGGGGACAACCTCCAAATTATCAGGGAGAGTCGTCGAAGATCGCAGTGCTTCGCGATCTTCAATTTAAGGGAGACAACCTCCAAATTATCAGGGAGAGTCGCTGAAGATCGCAATGCTTCGCGATCTGCAAATTAAGGGGGGACAACCTCCAAATTATCAGGGAATGTTATCGAAGGTTGCAGTGCTTCGCAATCTGCAAATTCAGGGGGACAACCTCCAAATTATTAGGGAGAGTCGCTGAAGATCGCAATGCTTCGCGATCTGCAAATTAAGGGGGACAACCTCCAAATTATCAGGGAATGTTATCGAAGATCGCAGTGCTTCGCGATCTGCAAATCTTCTCGCCTTCACTCCTGAAAGTGGCATCCTCTCTAGCTTTGGAAAATCTGACGTAAAAACCCCATCTCTTAAGGTTTTACCGACCATTAAATTAATTTTTATAGAAATCTTCCATCTTAAGAATTCTTCATGATCACTACTCAATTAATGTAATCCACCAATGCTCAGGCAGACTCAACCAATGCTTAGGTGTATTGAAATGTGCTCAACCAATGCTTAGGTGTATTAAATATGCTTAGTCGATGCTTAGGCGTTCTTGAACTTGCTTAGACAATGTTTAGGCGCTATCAAATGTGTTTAGCCAATGCTTAGGCATTATCAAAGGTGCTTAGCCAATGCTTAGGTGTACTCAATCAATAAAGTGATCGTCATCAAGCCGATCATCAATCAAAATTGTAATCGGGCTGATCTCTTTTCAAAGGTGTTCACTCAATGTGTAATCAAAATGTGATCGTCATCAGGCCGATCATCAATCAAATCTAGATCTTTGGTAAACTGCTCATCACGAGGCTTAAGGAAGAACGATTTGCTCATCACGAGACTTTGGAAAGAATCAATTGCTCATCACGAGGCTCGAGTATATAATTGTCATCCAGCAAATCGATTTGCAGGAATTCAAGTCCAACGTGCCATGTCAGGTTTCGTGTATCGCGCTGCGTTGTTTTTGTTGTGCTGCGCTGGAATTGGGGTTAGAGTTTTTTAAAATCATTCTGATTGTTCGGCTTCTTTGTTGTTGCTCACACCTTTTGCTCATTTGTACTCAATTAAATTGCCTTCAATCTTTTGTAAAGATTACTCGTCCGCTAGGGACTTGGTGTAATTTCATCTACATTTTGAGCTATAAGACTTTGCTCATATTATTGTTTCTTGAGGTTGACCCAAGGCTTGGTGTTACTTGACTCTTTGTGGTTGGTTAGCTTGAGGTTGACTCAAGGCTTGGTGTACTTGACTCATTGTGTGACTCAATGTGTTTAAATCAACTCGGTTCAATGTGTTTTGACACGTGTGTGCAAACTCAACTCGATGTGATATGACTCGATGTGTATGTCGTGTGTATAGAGTGTTGACTCAATGTGATGGTATGACATGACTCAATGTACATGACTTGTGTGTGCATTGTATTGTGATTGTGCTCGTGTGACTCAAAAATGCAGAAAAAGCAAAAAAAAATTCGTCATTTTTGTGGAGGGTACCGACTCTCTCTCGAAAAGAAAGACGTGAAAAGGAAAAGTGGTAGAAGGTAGGTGAAGTTTTGAACTTCCTCAAGAGGAAAGAAGAGATGAAAGAATGAATCGAGTAATGATGCATGTTGAATGAGCTTAATCAAGTGTATGCAGTAATTGTTGTATCTCATAGTGCAAGGATTGTAGCATCCTAGACTATCCCTGTTGATTACTCGATAGCGAAAGTATTTAGGTAACTTAGGCGCGGAGGCTAAGTACTTCATACTTTGTGATGCAATGATGATTATGATAATGAGTGATCTAAGATGATAAGGCATGCTTCAAGGTTGTATCAAGATTTCATGACAGAGGGTTCCTTAGGGAAGGATTATTTGGCTATGTATGTGTGACGTGTGTGAAAGTGACACTAAGGTTAGGCTGCAAAGGCTAAGGGTGTGGAAATATATATTTTGAGAAGAGTCAAATGATGGTGACTCTTAGGCTCGTAGGCTAATGAAGTAGGGATTAAGCCCCCAAGTCTAGCTCTAAATGGATAGGGATGAGCATTGGAGATTCTTGATATGATTACGCACGAATGTGAATATGAGTGAATGCATTTTTATTACGGCTGCACCCCAATGTGAGGTTGCCTACGTATCCGTTAGGAATCAGGCCCAACGTAGCTCTAGCCGAACCTCGCACAAGTGTGTATATCTCAAGGAGGTCTTTCAAGGGTTGTAACGGGGTTAGACTAAAGGTAAAGAAGAAAGGATAAAGGCTTAAGACCCAAAATAAGCCCCCAAGGTGTGCAACCTTGCATTTGAATCTTGGTATTTGTACGCTTAAGATTTCTCGCTTTTGAATTTGTTTTCTTATTTTGCATTTGAGATTTGTTTTTGAATCTTTTTAGATAAGTGTGGGCAATCCCGATCATGCGGTCTATCACTCACTTGGCATTCATGTTTCTCAGGCACGGTGTCGAGAACTCGATAAGAGACGCAATCTGAAACGTGTTCATATCAAAGACATTGGAACACTTGCCCTTTTGCACAGTTTTGTTGCTTTTTGAACTTTTGAAATTTTGGTAAAAATCACTCAATATTTTGCTTTGGAAATTGCATAAGTCGCACACCATCCCATCCCAAGGTTAGGTAGATGAGGGTTGAAAAAAGAAAGGCCAATCCTTAGATGAGGCTTAAAGTGTTTTGTCAAAAGAGAATCATGTAACTGAAAGGGTGAAGGTGATATGATATGGCTGCAAGGGGTGCCTCAAATCATTGGTATACCTTGTGCTTAGTTCGACAAGATTTTTTTTTTTTTTTTTTTTGGAAATGCAATGATCATATGCAAGGAAATAAAATGCTCATTTTATTGAAATGGAAAAAGTAAAGAAATCAAACTCATGAAATAAATCTAAGGAAGATGAAGGGTGCCTATGCTAGACTTATTAAGGGAAAAGGGAAATAAAAAATAAGAAAGAAAAATCATGAAAATCCTAAAGATGTAGCGCCTTGTGCCTTGTCACATTATCACTCGGTCTTCTTGCCAGCAGGGGGAATGGGAAGCTTGTTATTATCGATCAAATATTGGATGGTCTCTTTTAGCTTTCAACAACTATCCGTAGTATGACCCCTACCTTGATGGTGCTTGTAGTGTGCATCTGGATTCCACTTGGATGTTCTCCTTTTAGGTGGAGGATCCTGCATAGGTCCAATGGGAGTGATGAGTCCCTTGGCATGGAGTCGATCAAAGGCGGTATCATAGCTCATCCCAATAGGGGTGAACTCCTTTATTAGTTGCCTTCTCGGCTTGATTATCCATGGCTAAGACATCATTGAGGTTAAAGGTACTAACATTGTTATTAGAGTGGGTGTTTTCGGAAGAAGAAGGATTGCCATTCTTCTTTCCTTTCCAGCCACTATTGTTACTATTGTTAGTAGCTTTCTGTTTTTGCAAGGTCATCTTCAATTTCAATGCCTATGTTTAGGGTTGTACAGAGTGCGGTTTAGACCGCACCAAACCGCAAACCAAATCGCAATTTCACGGGTTGGTGCGGTTTGCGGTTTGAAAATTTCGGTGCGGTTTTTGAAAATGACCAAACCGCGGTTTGCGGTTTGGTGCAGTTTCAAAAAATATTTAGACCAAACCGCAATGCAAACCGCACTTTAATGCAATTTGCGGTTTTTATACTATATTTAAATTAAAAAAATATAAAAGAGCTAAAATATATGAGCTAATTCTTTGACTATTAGTTAATTAAAGGTTAAAAAAAGAGTTTAATATTTGAATTATAAATGAATAATTACAAAATAAAATAAAAGTTTTGTTTTAAAAAGAATAATTATAATATAAAAAAAGTATGGTTAAACCCCAAACCGCACCGCACCTAACCGCATTTTACGGTGCAGTTTTTTTAGAAGTGTGTTTTGAAAAAATTATTGCGGTTTGGTGCGGTTTAGGATCCAAACCGCAACGTGAATATCCCTACGTTACCTATGTTGTAGACAGCTTTGAAAGTATTTAGGTTGCATTGATATTTCAAATGTTTTAGTACTTCTCTTGGAGGTTCTTAATGAACATCCTTACATATTCCTTCTCACTTGGAACTTCAATCATTCTAGCGGAAGTTTCCTTCCACCTATTGTAGAAGGTAGTGAAACCTTCATTCTCTTTTTGTTTAAGCATTTCAAGTTCCCTATGATCAGTTTCTACTTGAATATTACAATTGTATCTATCAATAAAAGCATGTGTAATAGACTCCCAAGTAGCGATTTTCTTAGTGCCTATGGAAAAAAACCATTGCTGACATTACTGGCTCAAGATAAAGTGGGTAGAGCGAGGGGAAAACCTTCTTGTCAATCCCCTTGATCTCCATGATTGTTTCAAAGGTCCTCAAGTGGAAATAAGGGTTGTCATTAGCTTTGAATTTAGAAATGTTATTGGCAGAGAACTTTTGCGGAAGAAGTTCCTTATCCACTGAGACTCCCTTAGAGCTTATTCCAAAATAATTATAGTCATTAGAGATTTGACTCAAGCTATCCTCCATGCGCTTGATGTTTCAATGGGTACTTGCTTGTTAGGGTCTTCGACTCGAGTAGTGAGTCCCTTGAGCATTTCGGCAAGTCCATTCACTGTTTCTTTAAGTTGGTCGACTTCTTCTTGACTGACCATTATTACGAACTTTTTTCTGCGTCAAATCGGTTTATCTAAGAGTATTACTTGAACGAAAGTGTTGTCCTTGATAAAACGCCCTTCTCTCCTTGACCAAGCGCTGTAAAATTAAACCATTGACTCTTTTAATGACTTGACTCGAACTCGATTCAACATGCATAGATGGGGAAGAAGCATAGTGTATAAGGTGAATGAAATGTTTGGGAAAGCATGTAAGAGGAAGGTATGTGAATGTAGAAAGTGTATTTATGGTAAGGTATGTGATGTATGGAAGGTGATGTAGAAGGAATATATGTAGAAGGGTATATGTGTGCAAGGAAAGTATGTGAATGTGGAAGGATATGAAAAAAAATCCTAGAATAGGATGGACCCTCAACTCGAATGACGGAAAGTACGACTCATGCATGGACCTAAAACATGGTCATGGTATGTAAAAAGTGTGTGCAATGACTCGTGAGTGAAAGTGACAAGCTCAAGACTCGTGTAATGACCATGGACTAGATATGTGATTAGGCTCAAACAAGAACTAGGTTAGGACCTCGGTTAAACATTAAATTAATTAATCATGAAATTTAGACTCGATGTGAAGACTTGGAAAGAAAAGACCGAACAATCGCGTGGCGATGGAGTCGTCGCGGCGCGCTGGCTCCATCGTAACGCGATATGACTATCACGTCGCGATAAAGCTGGCGTTTTGCGGCACAAACCAAATTTCCGCGCCAAAATTAGAGCGTCAGTTTAATTTGTTTTCGGTAATTCTTTCGAAGGTATAAGCCTATAGTCTCACTAAGTCAAGTATATTTAGACTTTATTAATTCAAATTAATTAACCAATTAATCAAGCAAATTCCTTTTAGTCAATGATTAGTTTGTTAAGACTTTATTTACAAACACAAGTCAACACAAGAGGTTAGTTCATCACAAGTAAGGTAGGCACAAGCAAGGAATGCACAAGTAGTCAAATAGTCAACCCATGATGCAATGAGTTTGTAACCTAACTATGACTCTAGTTCTCTAAAGTTTAAGGATTATGGTAGTCAAAAGAGGGTCCATGGTTATGAGTCCGGATGCATCGCACGAAAGCCTTACCTTTGGAAGGGTTAGCGCGAATGGATGGGACCCAACAAGTTAGACTTGCTTCCATGGTTTGGTGAATTCACAAACTCGGATGTACCCGTCGTTGCACGGATCGAAGCGTTCGATTGGGTAGATGGAGCGTGAATTCCCAGGGGCTAAGACCATATGTTGAACACATATGGGTTCAGAAAAGTCGGAAAAAACTCAAACAGGAAGTAGAATCGGCGAGACAGTACTAGAATCGGTCAAAACAAGAAGGCAGAATCCTGGTTAGATGTCGCGAGAACTCGGCACGAGCAAACAGGAGCCATCGCGCAGCGACAGCTCTATCGCGTCGCGATAAAACTGTCGCATGGCGATGGATCCTGTCATCTCGCGACAGTTATTGTGTGTCGTGACAGTTTTATTTTTTATTATGTTTTTTGCTATTATGATCCATATACTTCCTCCACTAACAGTTATTTGCAACATTTGCCATAAACGGATGCTATCTATTATGTGCAAACAAATGTTTTTTTTCCTCTTTTAGTAAGTTTTTTGTATGAGATGACCAAACTGCCCTCACTTAACCAACTTACTCCCTTAATCATTTCACTAACCATACTCTATTATAAGCCTAACTTAACTCATCTAATTGTAAAAAAAAATTAAAAACATAAAAATCAAATCTCTCAACATTCATCTTATTCATTAAATTTCTCTCTCCTCCTTCATCATCAAAATCTCACTCATCCTTCATCTTCCCCAACTTATGTCCAGATCTGGAGGAGGTCGCTCGTGGGTTTCGTGGGTGTGGTGGTTCTGGGCGGCACGAGTTTCGTGGATGGTGGTCTAGGTTTTGTGGGTGGATCTAGATGTCAGGGGTCGTGGGTCTGGGTCTAGGTCTAGGTTTTTTGGTGGTTGATTTCCGAGGGTGGTAGGTGGCGTGGTATTGGGTTTCGTAGGGTAGTGGATGGCGTGGTGTTGGGTTTCGTGGTGGTGGTGGTTTAATTAGGATTAATTCATTTCGTGGTGGTGGTGGTTTAATTAGGGCTTTCGTGATTTTGGTGGTTGTTTTCGGTGGGTTTTGGTGGTGGTTTTCGGTGGATTTTGGTGGTTTTTAGTGGGTTTTGGTGGTGGTTTTCGGTCGGTTCGTGGGTGTTGGTGGTTTTCGGTGGGTTCTGGGTTTTTGGTGTTGGTGATTTTCGATGGTGGCGGTGGTTCTGGGTTATGGGTTTGGTGGTTTAGTGATTCTAGTTAATTGTGGTTTTTTTAATTGGATTAATAATTAAGTACATGCTCTTATATTTCAATAATCATGTTTAAAAACTTTTACGTAGGAGTCCGTGTGCAGCCCCTTTGTTGCAAATAACCATTAATGGAGGTAGTATAATTTTTTACATTATAATCAAAAGTTTTGCAACAAAATTTAAATTTATTTTTATCATATGTTATTGTTAAGTTGTTCATTGACGCTATGTTACTCCTTCTATTTTTTTTGTTTGTTTATATCTATACTAGGAACTAATCTGGACTGTCATATCTAAGAGAAGAGGCGCGCGATCTAACGGCCCAAATTAATTCAGACAAATTAAATGAGGCACGAAAATTTCAGGCGCCATTTTCTCTTTCTTCTCTCTCTCTCTTTCCTCCGCCATTTTCAACTGCTCAAAATCTTCGAAAAACCACCATAACCACAATTTCCAACTGCTTAATTACTCTATATAAGCACAATTCAAGTTCTATAATCTACATTTCTTCAGTTTCGAAATAAAAATTGCGATAATTAGCAAAAATTGGCGAAAATTAGGTATTATTTCAAAACTTTGAAGTTCATACTCTTTTGTCTAATTTTGTTACAACTTCTTACTTATTTGTGTGTTTTTTGCTTGAATTTGTTGAATTTGAAGAAGCAAAAGTTGAATCGGAGTTGATTAGGGGATTTTTATCCTCCAATCACCGTCTGACAAGTGGACCAACCAGGTTCCGCCACGTGTCCTTCACGTAGGCCAATAGGAGCCTGCCACGTGTCAATCACAGATTCGTCCTCTGCGGACCAATTGAGACACGCCACGTGTCCACCCGTGCCAAATGGGAAAACCGGCCATCAAGGCCCAATCCAGTCTAGAGGCCCGATCAGCCCTAGGTTTACCTTAAACCTAGAGAGTGGCACGCTTCTCAAGGCTATAAATACTTAACTAATCCTCATTAGTTGAAGAGATAGAAGAAAAAAATACATTAATTACACACAGTAATAACCGGCTGATCTCGCTAACAAAGCAGATTACCAACACTAAGCACTCTCACCTAGAGAGACCTTATTACTTTAATTTCCGTATTAATTACTCCTTAATCAGGTACTAACTTGACCGTTGGAGGCGGAGCTCTCAGGAGTCTCCGTTATTTTGCAGGTACAGGCGTCCGGTTCCAGTCTCGGAATTGTAACTCTCCCGCAGGACATCAGAAAACCCCGAAACATTTGGCGCCGTCTGTGGGGAGAGTACTTCAGAGATGGCATCCAAGTCTGTACCGACTCCAGAAGAGAGGCGTCCCCTAGACGACCCTCAAGTTCAGTCGGACCATGATACCGAAAGTGAATTTGAAGTTGAAACTCATACAGCTCCAGACGGGACCCTAAGGGCCCGACGTACCCGTCATACCGAAAGGAGGGAACGGGAGCATCTTCAAACAGGAAGCGAGCCAGCAGGCGCACCGCTTGCTCGGCAACAGCCGACTGATGGGTCTGCTCCCATCACAAGGAACGAACTCATGACCTTCATGAGAGACTTCAAGGGAGAGATTCAAGAGTTGATCAACAAAAAACCGCCTGCTTCAGTCAAAGAGCAGTCGGCCAAGAAACCTTCCACTTCACTGAAGAGGAAGCCAGTTCAAGGGCGAGAGGCGACTCCTCATCCTAAATCCAAAAAGCGGGAGACACCTGCTCTTGATTTCACAAAATTCCGTTATCCTACGGGAAACAGGAAACCGGTTCGTCATATTCAGGCGGACGGGTCAAAGCAAACGTTCACAGATGCTCGGCTCCTGCTAGAGCAGAAGAAGAGTGACCGATTATCAGAGTCGGCTTCTACTTCAAATTTTCAAGACAGTTTGCGAAATGCCTCGATGAGGCATACTCAGTCGTACCATGAGAGTCAGTCAGGCGGCACCTCCCGTCAGTCCGGCTTTCATAGTGCCCAGGCGGTACCAAACTTACCATTTGTGCCGCAACAACAGTATTTTATGCAGCCACCTCCATTTGGTGGACCTGCAGCAAAAAACGTCCAACCTATGGACTGGCAGCTACGGCTGCTTAGACTTGGTGAACAGCCGTCGGCCTTCTCCAAGGAAATTACTGAAGCCGCTCAGCCGGCCAAAGTAAAAAATGTTCTAGTAGGCGCCTATGACGGCACTACTAACCCAGAAGACCATCTGATGGCATTCACCAACCTGATGTACCTTCAAGGGTTGGATGATCCCACTTGGTGCAAGTGTTTCCCAGCGACTCTCAAGGGAATTGCACAGCAATGGTTCGGCAACCTGCCGACTGGTTGTGTAAACAGCTTCAGGACGCTTGCTTACTTATTTGCCTCCAACTTCGCTATGAACATCCCTGCGAAGAAAACGACCCTTGATTTGGGAACAATTCAGCAGGGCGAGAAGGAGGGGCTTCGTTCTTACATCAGGCGGTTCAACCTGATGAGAATACAGATTCAAGGGCTACCGGATGAGGTAGCTTATACTGACTTTTTTAGAGGTCTCAAAGACGGGTCTACCTTCAAATTTGATTTAGTTCGAAAAAGGGTGGCGACTCTTCAAGAGGCCTTGATTGAAGCAGAAGCCTATATACAGGCGACTGATCTGTGTACGATAAAACAGTCGGACGGGAAGAGGTTCGACAAAAGAGAGGGACGACAGAAACAGTCGTCCAACAAAGATGAGAAAAGAAAAGAGGTCTGGGCGGCTGATTCCTCTAAACAGCCGGCTCAGAAAAAGAAAAAAGAATTCAAACCATACTCCCCAAAGTATGTGTTTAACAAGGATAACCAGTTTATCCTAAAAGAAATAAAGGGACGGTTCTCAATTGAGAAGCCGCTCCCCATGAAGGGTTCTGCAAGCAACCGGAACCAAGACAAAATCTGTGCTTATCATGATGACGTTGGTCATCACACCAATGACTGCATCAGTCTCATGCGGTACCTAGACCGCTTGGCTGAGCAAGGTGATCTTGACACTTATGTCAAGAAATCTACGGGGAGCACCTCCTCAAAAAAGCAGTCGGCCAAAAAGAATCAACAGGCCGACAGTTCCGACACTGATGATGCAGTCGTCTACACCATTGCAGGCGGCTTCTCAGGAGGCGGCCCCACTATTAGGGGCAACAAAGATAATATAAGGCGGTTAGATGTAAATTCCGTTCATCAAGAACGGCCGTCCAAATATACTTTTCCTGAGATTGTCATCACTGAAGAGGATCTAGGAGGGGTAAGGGGGCCGCATGACGACCCTCTCGTTATTGAATGTAAAGTGGCCAACCAGAGAGTTGGCCGAATCCTCATAGATACCGGGAGCTCCTCAGATCTCATCAGCAGCAAATGTCTGTCAAAACTGAAATATCAGACGGACTGCATACATCCGGCCTCCCACCCTTTAATAGGGTTTGGAGGAGGGGTCGTCCACCCACTGGGACGAGTAGATTTACCCATTCGCCTGGGCGAAAAAGGGGAAGGACGACACATGGTAGTCCGGTTCCTAGTAGTAGAGGAACTCTCGGCCTACAACATGATTCTGGGTCGACCAACCCTGAATAATTCCAAGGCTGTTATAATCCCGTCTCTTATGCTGCTTAAGTTTGAGAGGGATAATGGAACAGTCGGCTCCCTAAGGGGAGATCAGAGGATGGCCCGAGAGTGCTATCTCTCGGATGTCAAGCCCACTGTTATGGCCACTGGGTCAAGTGGAGGAAAAACAGACCTTGACAATGTCAAGGAGAGTGCGCCTGTTCAACAAACAGGCGACAAAAAGAGAAAGGCGTCCCAGACAGAGTCCGCAAGAAAAGCAAGAAAATAGCAATCATTGGCAGAGGAGCGGCCGGATGAGTTCCGCCCTCAGCCGGCTGGTGAGCATGCGGACTTAATATTAGACGACTCACGTCCTGACCGAACAGTCAAAGTTGGGACGACTGCTCTGAGAAACCTTGGTGACGACTTTCACAACCTATTGAAAGAATACAAGGACATCTTTGCATTTGAAGTCCATGAAATGCCAGGCATTAGTCCTGATCTGGCGGTACATAAACTTGCTGTGGATCCGAAAAAGAAGCCGGTACGGCAAAAGAAGCGGAACCATGGCGAAGAAAGAAGTCAGGCGGCAGCCGCCGAAGTTAAAAAATTACTTGATGCAGGGTTCATTCGGCAATGTTACTTCCCAGACTGGGTTGCAAATGTGGTGCTTGTTAAAAAGCCGAATGGCACCTGGCGAATGTGTGTAGACTACACAGACTTAAACAAGGCGTGCCCCAAAGACAGTTACCCTCTGCCTAAAATTGATAACCTGGTCGACTCAACAGCCGGCCATGCCTTGATGAGCTTCATGGACGCCTATTCTGGTTTCCATCAAATTCCCTTATGGAAGAAAGATCAGGAAAAGACGGCCTTCGTCACTGATCAGGGGTTATACTGTTACACGGTCATGCCGTTTGGTCTTAAGAATGCCCCGGCTACCTTCCAACGAATGATAAACACAGTGTTCTTTGATCAAATTGGGAGAAACGTCGAGGCATATATTGATGATATGATTGTCAAGACTAAACTTCAGAAAGATCATCTGACGGACCTCCGAGAAACTTTCGCCACACTCAGGCGGCACCGTGTCATGCTCAATCCCAAGAAATGTGTATTTGGAGTTGAGTCTGGGAAATTTCTCGGATTCCTTATCAATCAGAGAGGAATAGAGGCGAACCCTGAGAAGGTACAGGCGGTCATTGACATGCAATCGCCTCGTACCGTCCGAGAGGTTCAGAAGTTAACAGGTTGTCTGGCGGCCTTGGGGAGATTCCTAAGCCGATCAGGCGACAAATGCCTATACTTTTTCCAGGCAATTAAGAAAAAGGCAAGGTTTGAATGGGGGCCGGATGCTGAGGCCGCCTTCCAGAAATTAAAGGTTCACTTGCATTCCTTGCCGAGGCTGGTCAGCCCTTTGCCCAAAGAAGATCTCTACATGTACCTGGCCGTCTCTGATCATGCGTTAAGCGCTGTGCTCCTTGCTGAAAGGGACGGCTGTCAGCTCCCGGTCTACTTTGTCAGTCACGTACTGAAAAATGCCGAGTTGAGGTATCCCCTAGTGGAGAAATTTGGTCTTGCACTCTTCATGGCTGTTAAAAAATTAAAGCCCTACTTTTTGGCGCATGCAGTCGTCGTGTATACCGACCAACCAATCAAACGGCCCCTTACCATCATGGAGTCGTCAGGACGAATGATCAAATGGGCCATAGAAATACAGAGCCTCGAAGTTACTTTCGAGCCTAGAAAAGCAGTGAAGGGGCAAGCCTTTGCTGACTTTATTGTAGAGATGACTCGTCCTCCTGACTCTCAAGTTCCAGACCAAGTCTGGAAGGTATATGTGGACGGAAGCTCTACTTCAAATGGTTGTGGAGCAGGCGTCGTATGTCAGTCGCCAGAGGGCGACAGGTACGAGTATGCTCTACGCTTCAGTTTTCAGGCTTCAAACAATGAGGCAGAATATGAAGCTTTACTAGCCGGGATCCGCATGTGCAAGGCGGCAGGGGCAAGAAAAATAGACGCCTGTTCAGATTCACAATTGATAGTGAGTCAGTACAATGGCGAATACGAAGCAACCCATCCGGCCATGATCAAATATTTACAGGCGGTCCGACAATCAGTCGGCTCCCTTGAGGATTTCCATCTGATCCAAGTGCCGAGATCAGAAAACAACCAGGCAGATGCACTGTCAAAATTAGCATCATCCGCCTCCTCCGATACTCCTCGAACTGTTTTTTGGGAAGTAATGGAGAAGAGAAGCATCGAGGAAAACCCTATTGGAGTCCTAGACAGAAGCTCAACCTGGATGGATTCAATCAGGGCATACCTGACAAACGGTACACTGCCGGATGATCCTCAACAGGCGGCAGCACTGAAAAGACGGGCCACCAACTTTGAAATTATAAAGGGAGAACTTCACAAAAGGGGGTACCTACAACCCTTCTTAAAGTGTGTTAACTCCTGAAAAGGGACGAGAGATACTAGACGATCTCCACTCTGGTTACTGTGCTTCACATATAGGTGGAAGGACGCTTGCTCAACGGGCAAGGCGGCAGGGCTACTTTTGGCCTACTTTGGAAGCAGATGCAATGGAGATGGTGAAAAAATGTGACAAGTGCCAAAGGTTTGGCAAATTAATTCACCGTCCGGCTACTGACCTCACTACCATTCACAGCCCACTACCGTTTGCTAAGTGGGGCATGGACATTCTGGGTCCATATACGCCTGCTACAGGCGGCAGAAGGTATATACTTGTTGCCGTTGACTACTTCACTAAATGGGTAGAGGCGGAGGCTGTAAAGGGAATCAAGACGAAAGATGTAATTTCATTCATTTGGAAAAACGTCATCACTCGGTTCGGGGTTCCCATGTCTATGGTTTTTGATAATGGTCCCCAATTTGAGACGCCTGTTCTCAAAAGCTGGTTGGGTGACCAAGGAATTTCAAACTACTTTGCATCTGTCGGCCGTCCACAAGCAAACGGCCAGGTAGAAGCCTTTAATAAAATCATCTCAGACGGTCTCAAGAAAAAGATTGAACGAGCAGGCGGCCTATGGGCGGATGAACTACCACATGTTCTCTGGGCCATTAGGACGACTGAAAAAGGGGCGACTGGAGAAACTCCATTCCTCCTAACTTATGGTGCAGAAGCTGTTCTTCCAATAGAACACTACGAGCCGACTCTTCGAGTAATGCTGTATAACGAAGAGGCAAACTGGGAAGCCATGCGCCTGGCATTAGACTCTCTTCCTGAAAAGAGGGGCAATTCTGTTTTGCGCCATGAGATCTATCGCCTGAGAATGACTAGATCATACAACAAAAAAGTACACAGGCGTCCACTCAAAGTGGGGGACTTTGTACTTAGAAAAATGGAAGCAGTTGGTAGGGCTAATGAGTCTGGCAAACTAACTCCCAACTGGGAAGGACCCTACCGAATCTATGAGGAAGTCAGGGACGGTACCTACCGTCTGGAAACACCAGACGGACAACCGTTGCCTCGAACTTGGAATGTAGATAACCTCAAAAAATATTTCTTCTGAATGATGTAAAGTAAAGAGCTACTTAATAAAGTTTGCACTTACTATTTAATTGTATTACGAGGGGCATGCCGTCTGTACCTTTACAGTCGGCTACTCTCCATTGAGTTTTTCACTCTATCTTCAGAGGGGCATGCCGCCTGTTCCTTTACAGTCGGCTACTCTCCATTGAGTATTTTACTCACAATACTTAGCTAAAAAGATTAGGGCCTGGCCGACCCTGTGCCTAACAGGCGGCTACCCTTCTTTGACTTAGCACCTACGTTCACCAAGAACTTACCAAGGCCACCGGCCGAATGATCAGACCAGGCGCCAAGCCACCTGATCAATTTACAAAACTAATACGACCTGTCCCAACATCATAGCAGGCGTCCGACGGCATCCCTCCGGATGAAATTCGTCGCAGAGAGCAGCTCCCTTTTGGGTGGAACATTGTTCTATAAACTAACTACACGACACCTATACGACTGTCCCCAAGGGCAACCACGTAGCCGTTTTTGAGACAAGGATAACTCTATCACTAACCAAACCAGTGGTAGCAGTTGACATCTGAGTCAGATAACCGCCTGTATTACTTGGGATAAATGCAGGGGGTACCTATTGAGTTAATAGCCAACAAACATTGGCGAATCAAGGGGTCTAGCCGGCCTACGCCGCCTGGTACCTCTACTTCTCAAACAAAAGTGGCGGCGACTGAGTAACTCCAACGTTAACTCATAGTCACTCCTTCAAACTTGGTATGGAACCTAACAGGTTGGAGTCGTCCGCCTGTTTTAAACAAACAGGGGCACTCAAACCCCTATTCCTACTAGGTAACCTATTGAGTTAATAGCCAACAAACATTGGCGAATCAAGGGGTCTATCCGGCCTACGCCGCCTGGTACCTCTACTACTCAATCTAGATTGTGACGAAGACTAAGTAACTCTTATGTTAACTTAATAGTCACTCAAACTTAGTATGGAGCCTAAAAGGTATGAGTCGTCCGCCTGTTTTTAACAAACAGGGGCTCTCGACCACTACTCTTGCTAGGTTAACAAATTACGAGTTAAAAGCCAACATTGGCAATAAAGGGAAACAACCGGTACCCGCCGCTTGTTATCCTACTTAATTCCTTGGCGACTAGGTAATACTCTATTTACTTGGTCAGACCGATTGAATAAATGGCCGACTGATCGCCCAGCTTAGAAACAGACAACCAGTCGTCCAGGGGCATAGGCGGACCATCCGTACCTGTCTACAATCGGCCATGCAAAACAGTCGATATAGTGTACAATGCAATATCAAATATTCAACACTTAGACAAATTTCAAGCAAAGAATGATTTCATTAACAGATAAAAATATTCAGAACCCCGGCCCCCTGGCCGGGTAATTACAAAAGCAAACGGCACGCAGGCCGTGGAAAAAATACTTAAAGCTTAAGAAGGGGGCAGTTCAGTATCAGCAGCTGCCGCCTGGTCAGCACTCTTCTTGCTGGACTCGGCCTTAGCTGCACCATCTTTTGATGCCTTACCCCCAAGTGGCACAAGCGCCACAACCGGCTCTTCCTCCTCCAACGCACCGTCCAACGCCTCTTCTTCAGCAGCCGCCAGGATCTGTTGATTATATATTTCCGAACACTGGCGGTACGTTCTTTCCCACGAGGCGAAGTCGGCACTGGGGAACAGTCGTTCCCAGGTCATGCGTTGGATTTGAGCGGAGTCTTCCACCATCTCCCGGACGAGCTCTTGTTTCTCTTGCTCGGCCTTATCCGAGAGCTCTTGGGTAAGACTCTTCTCCTGGTTCACCAGGCGTTCTTTTACGTTAGCCAAAGATTTCTCCATGGCTTCGTAAGAGTGCATTTTTTGGCGAAGGGGTTTCAGCTCGGCTTTAAGGTTGGTGACGGTCCCCTCCAGCTCGTCCACCTTCTTTTGGGCCGCCTCTAGCTGAGCCCGAACAGCGGCGGTCGCCTGCGCCTGATAATAAAGAAGATCAATGGTCAGTACTTCATTTTGGGCAATTTGAAACATTGCCTTATCACAGCTGGAGGCGGCCATAGCCTTTGCGGCCTTTACCTCTTTGTTTTTCCGATCAATCGGCTTGCGTAGGCTGTTGACTCGGAGCAGGGCCTAAGTACAAAGAAAAACAGGCGTCAGTTTCCAGATAAAAAGTTAACAGGCGTCCTAGAACTCAAAAACTCAAAAATATGCCAAGTATACCTCAGCAAGGATCCCTGAAATCCCATCAAGGTCAAGGGTGCCGGCACCCCTGACCGTCTCCCTGTCAGATGGAGGAACTACTTTAACCATGGACTTGGCTACCTCAACCAAGTCAAGCCCCTGAGGGCCGGCTGCATTAAGCGAAAGGAAAAAACAAGTTAGACCTAATCAAGAAGGAAGCAAGGGTGAGTTTTTACAAGCAAGTGTCCATACATCTAGGCGGCCCCGCCTGGGTTTTTGAAGAAGTGGCCGGCTGCTTCTCAGCCGCCACTGTTTTCCTGGAAGACCCAGGAGAGCTTGCAACAGTCGTCCTCCGGGCCTTGGGGTCCGGCTGTTGCGAGGAAGAAGCCCTTGGAGTGCCAGACTGAAAACAAAAAGAGTTAGTATATGCATAAGACAACTAAAAGGAGAAGAGTTTTCAAAGCTTACCAAGGGTGCCTCCTTGTTGGGGGAGTCGGCATACGACTGCTTCATTAGCGAGACCCGCAGCATGGCCGCCGCAGTCTTAGATGCTGTTATTTTACTCATGGCGTCGGCTGAAAGAAATAAACAGCAAAGTTAGTAAAAATCCCAAGTAAACAAGGCGTGAAAAAACAGAGTATTCGTCAGGCCGGCTACCTCTAGAGCACCGACTGCTGAGGCCACAGGCGGCCAAGAAGTACTCGTCATAGAGCCACTTGAAGCTCGGGACGCAGTTTAGGGGTACTTGCTCTCGTACCCCTGAAGTAGAGTTCACCCTAGTCTCTACTTTGAAGAGTCCTTTGTCTAGGATCTCTTTTTTAGCCTTTGGGGGAACAGGCGGCATGCTGCGGCCGCCTGCGAGAAGAGGCGGATCCCTATTCCACTTGTTAAAGCGTTTGTTCAGCTCCGTGTCTGAACTCTCGATAATAAGAAAGGTGTTCCGCCAATCCTTCCATTTGTTTGCCTTACCTCTCGTCATGAGGTAACCCCTATGGCTTGTTAATTGATACCAGCCGGTACCTCCCGACTTAGGGGTCCGGCTGAGATAGTTCATGTGGGCGAAAGCCTCAAAACTTGGCTCCACCCCGTTCAGTTCGCACCCGGCCACATAGCCGAGTACGTTTACCCAAGAGTTGGGGGCTAACTGCCATAACCCCAGATCATACCCATCTAAAATCCGCTGAACAGCCGGATGTAATGGGAAGCGCAGTCCAGCTTTGATGGCCGCCACATAGCAGCCAAAGCAGCCGTCACCATAGCTGGTACCAGCCGGCCAGACGACAGTATCTTCTGGATCCGGCACAAACAGTAAAAACTCCGGGCCCATTTTGTGGTTAGCAATAAAGCTCGCCACGTTGTCTTGCATGGTTGCAATCCGGCCCCGGGGTACCCTGCAGTAGTAGGGGGCGTTTTCCTCTCTGTAAGAGGCGGACGGCTCTGCCCAATTATCCCCCTTCTCAACTGCATGAGAACGTCTCGCCTCTTGTAGGCGGCTATGTTTTTCTTCTGAGCCAGAAGAACTGTGGCCAGAAGAGCTGGATTCGGACTCGTCCCCTGACGAGTCCGAAGAGGACGACTCTTCCCCTCTCCTAGAGGGGCCCGCCTCCTCTCCCTTAGAAGGAGCAGAAGGAAAATTAGACATGTCCACGGTAAGGTGGGAAGGGAACACCTTGGTCCCTCTCTCAGAACTGTCAGCTTGACAGTCGCCTCGTTCTACATCTGGCGCCTGGTCAGATGTTTCACTAAGGAGCACCCTTTGGGAGGAGCCGTCTGAGTTTGATATCATAGCAGTCTTTTTCGTTCTGGCCATCACGTTCTGCATAGACACAGATACAGTCGGACTTTGTATAAAGGGCAAAGATGGGTCCAGAAAAGGGCAGGCGGCACTCCTAGTCCTAGATTCAGCCGTCCCCGGTGACCGGCTGATCACTAACTTAGGTCGTGTCGTGTGCTTCCGTGGTGCCATTTCAAAAAATAAAAAGAAAATTAAGAGTAAGAGAACTGAGTTACCTGAACGAGTGACGGTTGATGAAGTTCTGGAAATCCGGTGCAGTCGGCTTGTCAGAACAGGCGGTAGGCAGAAAAGGTCCGAAATGTCAGAGCAAGTTCAGGGGTCCGAATGTTCTCGCAAAGTTCTCAAATGTGAAAATGACCGAAGTCAACACTTCCTTTTATAGGCAAAGTGAGAAGGCGAAGGGTCGCTTACAAATTCAAAATTTGGGCGGGAAAATCTCTCGGCCGTTTGCAAGGTGACACCTGTAGCAGGCCGTCGCCTGTCATCGTGCGACACCTGTCACAGGCAACACGTGACCAGTCACGTGCCACCTGTGAGGGGCAAATGATTAGGGGATTTTTATCCTCCAATCACCGTCTGACAAGTGGACCAACCAGGTTCCGCCACGTGTCCTTCACGTAGGCCAATAGGAGCCTGCCACGTGTCAATCACAGATTCGTCCTCTGCGGACCAATTGAGACACGCCACGTGTCCACCCGTGCCAAATGGGAAAACCGGCCATCAAGGCCCAATCCAGTCTAGAGGCCCGATCAGCCCTAGGTTTACCTTAAACCTAGAGAGTGGCACGCTTCTCAAGGCTATAAATACTTAACTAATCCTCATTAGTTGAAGAGATAGAAGAAAAAAATACATTAATTACACACAGTAATAACCGGCTGATCTCGCTAACAAAGCAGATTACCAACACTAAGCACTCTCACCTAGAGAGACCTTATTACTTTAATTTCCGTATTAATTACTCCTTAATCAGGTACTAACTTGACCGTTGGAGGCGGAGCTCTCAGGAGTCTCCGTTATTTTGCAGGTACAGGCGTCCGGTTCCAGTCTCGGAATTGTAACTCTCCCGCAGGACATCAGAAAACCCCGAAACAGGAGTAGTTCGAAGTTCAATTTTGGTGTTTCAAAGTTCGATATCAGGTATTTTCGGAATTTTGTTTGTTTTTGTTCCAATTTCGTTTGATTTACTTTTAATTTCTGGTTAAATTTGTTGTAATTTATTTTAAAATTAATTAGAAGATAACTAGAAGTTGAATCAAAGGTTCTTTTTATTTTATTTTATTTTATTTACGAATTTTGCCATAAATTTAGATTTTTTTTAATTTTATTTTTATTTTTTTTTATGAATTTCGGTATAAATTTGTATCAGATTATTTTTAAAGAACATAGGTAAAAATTTAAGTAAATTTGGTTCTATTGCTACTAATTTCGAGTAATTTTAGTTAATTTTTGAGTAATTGTTGCTAATAGTTAAAAGAAATCAAATAAAAGTTGATATAAAATAATTAAAAGTCAACAAAATAAAATCATGAATTTAGAGTAGTTTCCTTTGAGTAATTTTGAGTGGTTTATTTTTACAAGTAGATAGAAATTGGCTAAAAGTAACTTTAAATTGATTTAAAGTTAATGAATTATTGTATGATTTGTAGCTATTATGGCTTGTGTAAAAATCAAGAAATTGATGTGGTTGAATGGAGGATTGGTTTTTTTGTTTTGAAAGGTTGCATGTATAGAAATCATTTGTAGTTGTTATTATAATAACAAGAGTTGATTTGAAAGTATATATATCAGGCAGTGTATCGTGAAAGCATGATTCATTTTTGTTTTGAATTGCATGCTGATTAAAATGACGAAAACTACAAAGAAAAATGTTGCAAAAAAACCTCAAAAGGAATCTCCTACAGCAAAGAAAGTTCATGCTGCCAAGAAAGCTGCTCCTGTAGCACAAAAGATAACTCCAAAGAAACCTGCAAATTCAAAGCAATCTCCAATTAAAGGTATATTATCTTGAAGAAAAAGATTCATTTTATAAAGTAAATAGAAATAGTTATAGAGTAAACCATTTGCCTTTATAAGTCTATGATATCAATATAAATATTATGATGCATACTACTACATGATTGATCATAAAAGTAAATGATAAGTTAAATAAAGTAAATAAAAATGCTTATAAAGTAAATATATATGTTTTTAAAGTTATTTAACATGTTTTATATGTATATACTCCTTGTATTAACATAAACTCATTGTTAAACTTAACTGCATTAGATGCTACACTTCAAAGGATTTCAAAAAAGCAAATACTGATAAAGAGAAGGCTTAAGGAACTAGAACCTTCAGAAGGTTTATAAAATTTTATTGTATTAGGATTTAAAGTTAGATTGATATGTTGTGAATTAGGTTGTTTGTTCTTGAATATTTTAATTTTAAAAGTAAATGTTTTAATATCTTCTAGTTTAACAAATTATAGGAACCAAAAAAAGAACAAAAGCTGAAGTTAAAGATATCAATTATGAACCAGAAGAAGATAAGAATGAAGAATCTGATGGATCATTATAAGAAGATAGAAAAAATACAAAAGCTCATTTAAAGAAGTAAATGAAGCTTGATAGTTCAGATAAGGAGGTACAAGAAGTTATAGAGGTTAAAGAAGGAAATGACGATGATGATGGTAATCTGGACATCAAGAAAACACACTGCAGACCAAATTCAGTATTTGATATGATTAAGGATTTCAGTGAGACATAGAGATTAGATGTCATAAGTGTTGGATTAAGAGGCTGCTTGAACTAAAACTGACAAAAGTTTCAACAAAGATGCTTCCATGGCTTTGTCATCTTTTCAATGAAAATAGTTGTATGCTCAAGATTGACATGATGAAAAATTTCTCTGTAAGTTCCTATGATGTTCAAGATATTTTCATGCTTCCAAATGTAACAGAGAACAAGTTGACTTATCAGTTAAGGAAGCAACCTATAGCAAAGATGGTGATTCAAAAGGAATGGAAGAAGAAGCTAGGAATTCAAGATAGTGAGGACATCTTTGTGAATAATTTGGAGAACAAAATAAAGAGTCTAAAGGAAGGAGGGGATGATTTTAAAAAGGTTCTTTGTGATGTATGTTTGCAGCACATTCTTGGCCCCTGTTGCAAATAGAGTGATAGATTACAAGATAATATACTATGCAGACAATGTAAAAGAAATACGTAACCTGGATTGGTGGGGTTATGTACTCAATAACTTGTGCAAAGCAGTGGGGAGCTTCAAGAAAAACAAGCATAAGGAATCAAGAACAGGAATCATTGGATGTGTCCTAATTCTTCAGATTGTATACTTTCATCACCTTTCATTTAGAGGGAAGCCTGAACCAACAACATTGCCCTTGATCAAACATTTTGGACAGATGAGAAAGTAAGAAAAAGAATTGCAAGTGAATCAAAAGCATCATTTGGTCAAGGAGAAATCCAGAAAGATGTGTATCCAGTTTGTAGAAAAGGAGGTCAACAATCATACTTAGGTGATGTTATTGAGACTGCATATAGGAATTTTGCTGACAAAGAGAGAAGATTAGTCTCTTTCAACCTTCCAGATGGTGTTATGATAGACAATGAGATACTGAGGCTGCACATGATGTGAGTATTTTTTCTAGCTCCAACTTGTATTATTCTAGCTTGCAAAGATTTCTTGTATATTGACTTGTTAGGTTTTTTTATATTTACTTTGATATGTATTTTGCTTTTCTTTGGCTACTTCTGCTCTGCCCCTGCTGCTGCTATGCTATTTTGCTTGAACATTTTTGTTTGCTATGTATTTGTTAGGCTTTAAGTAAAATAGCTTATAAGATTGTTTAAGTGATAACCTTGAAAAGAATAGTATAACTAGTAGCTTGCTTGTAGGAATTAGAATTAGTTACTGAAAAACCCAAAAATACCATAGATATTGGTCACAATTTCATAGGATATATTTATTTGTTCTGCTTCTAGTAATAATAATGTTTAGTAAATGCTAAACAAAAAGTAAATAAAATACACTGCAAAGTAAATAAATTAACTTTAAAAGTAAATAGTATTATTTATCAAGAGTATTGTAATAATAAATTTTTGTTATTTATTTGAGGGAAGTTGAAGAAGATCTGATTTTTTGGCTAGAGATTCAACACTCTTTTCAATGTTACATGTCGAGCGTATAAACTGGCATAACAAACAGGATTAAAAAGCAGAAAGCGAGTTTGTCTACATCGGATTCTCAACTATTTTCTGAAACACAAAAGCTGATAGAAGACCCTAGAGTGCAAAGGGCTATTGATGAAATAGTGAAGATTTTCGATGATTTGAGAGATGTATCTAATGTGTTTCTATCAACATGGGAGGAGCAGCATGAAAATCCTGACACCAATCCAGATTATGATAGAGATAATTAAGATGGTGCAGATGCTACTTCAAACTTTATACATGACGCTATTAATCTGAATGATGAAAATGAAGAATCTGAAAAAGAGGAGGAAAAGGAAAAGGACAAAAACGAAGAGGAGAAGGATGAAAATAAAGAAGAGAAGGAAGAAAACAAAGAGGAGAAAGAGCAAGATGAGAAGGAGAAAGAGAAGGATGAAAAGCAACAAGAGAAGGAAGCTGAAGTTAGTGTAGCAGTTGATGCAAATACTGCAAACCAGCCAGTTGATGGTGGTGATATTGATGAACAACCAAATGAAGACCTCACTAATGTAGTAAGTAGGGGTGAGCAAAGACCCAAGGTACCCGGTATCGGACCCGAAACTGGTCTCACCGGTTTCGGGACCGGGTCCAAAATGTCGGACCCGGTTGTAACCGGTTCCAGGACCGGGTCCTAAAATTTCAGACCCGATACCCACTGGGTACCCGGTTTAAGCCAATTACAGTTCTGGGTAACCGGTCCCGGATCCTAACAAATTGGGTACCCGGAACCGGTACTGATTTAGTTATAAAATTTTTTCTTTTTTAAAAAAACCCAACATCCATAGTTCAGTACAACATTAGGCCCATTTTATCCAATTCATTTCTGCTAGGGTTTCTGTCAGCCACTCAGCTCCTCATTTCATCCATTCATTCTAGGGTGTTTCGTTCTTCTCTGTTCACTCTCGATCTTCTCTGTTCTCCTCTTTCGTTCTCCTCTGAAAATCTCATCCTGTCTTTCGTTCTCCTCAAAATCTCATCCTCTCTTTCGTTCTCATCAACTCCTTGATTCTCTCGGTGTTCTCCGGTACCGAACGACGATCTCTTTCATTTTGTATATGTAGATCTCTGGTACTGTTTATTGCTGCTTGCATTTTCTTTGGCGATAGTTAGTGTGTATAGTGTATTTGTGTAATGCCTTATTAAAGAATCAACTCCCTAATTCTCTCGGTCAGATGAAGAATTAACAAATAAAAAATTGCATTACTTTAATTCCTTGATATTGCGCATTTATATGAACGTGAGAGTGATTATAGCATTATGATGTGATTTTACTTTAATTTAATATAGTATGATGCAGAAACTTGCTAACTATAGTCCAAAAGATTATAGCTTTAAACTCACAGTATGTAGAAGTGTCTGATTTGCATTCATACTCAATATTCTATCTCACTATGTCTCAAATTCAAGCTGATTTGAAATAATACCGGGTACCCGGTTTTGGAACCGGTTCCTACCGGGTTCGGGACCAGTTCCAAGAAATTTGGATCTGGTATTAACCGGTTCCGGGACCAGTTCCAATTCTTGGGACCCGGTTATAACCGGTTCCGGATCCGGGTATTGCAAATATGACCGGGTACCCGGTCTTGCTCACCCCTAGTAGTAAGCTCAATCATTGAGAGTATCCTAAAGGATACTGTTGTTCAAGAGAAGCAGCCAAATGTTTACAAAGAAAGCAACAGACAAAACAATTGAACGTAAGTTGTTAACAAAAGAAAGTAAATATTGTATAAAAGTAAATACAAATCAATTAAAAATAGATAGTGTATGATTTCTTTGAAACTAAATCTGCTGTTTTATTTCAGGTGATGGTGATAAACAACCTGTTGCAGAAGAAACCATTGTGCTTAAGAACATTCAACAAGAAATAGCTTCAAAGATAAACATCAATGTAGATTGTGGAGAAAAAGATGTTGAAGTTAATTTTGTTTCAAAGTCGATGAGAAGCAACAAATCAAGAATGAATGAAATGCCAGAGCTGTATCAAGTAGTGGTTGATTACTGCTTTGTGAAATATAGTGCATTCAAACAGTAAGTTATGAAATTTTTTAAGTTAAAAAATATTCTATCTACTTTATTTAATATTTAATTTACTTTATAAACACTTAAATGTGCACAGTGAAGAGCTTATGAAATATGAAGCTCCTCTCATGATAACAAGGGATGACACAGTATCCCTAGCTCCAACTGCCCCCCCCCCCCCTCAAATGATAAAATCCAATATAGTTCAATGTTGGTCATTTCTTATGAATGATTCACGATTGAAAGAAGATCCATCATGCTTTTTCTTTGGCATTGACCACAATGTAAGCGTTAAATTAGATGTTTAGCTAAATACATAATTAAATGTATATGATCTAATTAAATAACATGTTTTATGTCCTCATTAATACACAGAGACCTCTAGAGCTGTCTCTCATGTCACAAGATCCTTCCCAGCCAACTCTAAAAACAGATGAAAAAGAAATAACATCTCCTTCAACACACGCGGCAGAAGTGAATCAGGCATGGTATGATTGGATGTGCCTCTGTGATGTAAAGGAGAAAATTATGACAGCTCAGTTGGTATTTTTTATAATTCATGTCAATTAAACTACATTGTATGGCATTATGATTTTGGATTTGTAGACTAATAAGTGTAATTTTAATGACAGATCTTTGTTCCAATCTGTCTAAGTAACCACTATAGTTTAATTTGGTAGTGGTTAACTTGTTGAAAGAGACAATTTATTACTTGGATAACAGGGAGTATGATGACAGGCATAAGCCTTTCTATAAAATTCTTGCATCTCTTGTGGTAAGATTTTTTAATTTCTCAAAAGTAAATTATTATTAATATAAAGTAAATAACATTACTATTAAAGTAAATAAGTTTGTATTAAAAGTATACATTATTATGCCTGTAAAAAAAAAAAGATAAAATATAAAGTAAATGATGTTCTCATTAAAGTATTACATATGTTATTTAAAGTAATGTACTATAAATTTGTTTTACTTATATATTGCTTTACAAATGTTATAGGTAGAGGAAATGTCAAACTTCCTAAAGAGAATTAATCATGAAAAAGCTGATGAAATACTAGATTATGAGTTTGATGAAGTTAAGTTCAAGTGGAAAACACCAAAATATACACTTGATTGTGGTGTTTTTACAATGATGCATATGTTGTGTTTTACTGGAGACCCTTTTGATTCTAACCTTGATTTAGCAAATAGGAGAAAGGTGTATCGTGCAGAAATCTGTGCTGCACTTGCTTTGGCAGAGATAAACACTAAAAGAAAAAGTCTTGTGGAAAAAGTTTCAAGGTTCAGAGTAGTTAGAAAACTTGAGCAGGATAAAGAGGTGAAAGATATGATATATGTTTCTGATTTTTTGAAAACACACAAGAAAGTCATGGAAAACATGAGCTTAAAATGTAACCAAGTGATTGACTACTTAGCAATCAATGATGATGAAAACTTTCCAAACAAGAGGTATGTGTTATACTTGCAAATAAACTAATACTCCTATTGCATAATATATTAAATTGTTTGGCATAAATTTAATTTAAAATATAATTTAACATTACAGCGAAGTAGTAAGTTGGTTTGGAGAATCAATTGAATAAGGGAAGATTGTAACACTTTGCACAATGAATGGAAAGCTTCAACTAATCTGACCACTACTTGGTCAAACCACCTCAATAACAATGAAAGGCAAAAAGAGAGGTCTGAAAATGACATGGTCAGATTCTTCTTTGGACTTGACTTTATGGTAAGTTTTTTACGTTTACTTTTATAATATAAAACTATGCATTGTATAAATATGTGAAATAAACTTGGGAATTTTTTTTACAGGATGCTTTTAACTATGTGTTTGAATGCACATGGGAAAAAGGGAGTAACAAGTCTGCAAAAACTATGGATTGATTGGACAAAATCAAAATCATTAGACTTGGATACAGCTGAATTAAAAGGAATGGTGTCCTTCCAACAAGTGTATTATTCCGATAGAGGGTTCGGAATTATTAAAAAGCTAATTCTTTAGTGAGGTCAAGTGATCGGAATACATAGGTGGAGGCCGCTTCCGATTAGTAATATTAATGTATAATTAGTGTTACAGCTTAATCTTGACTGAACCCTTCGGGTCGCACCCCAATCAAATAACCGATTCGAGACGACGAATCAATCCGAAGGATTAGATGAGTCATTAGAGTATTACGAACAAAGACGTCGGATGTTGAGCTTAGAGCATCGAAACCGAGCGTCGCAAGTCGAGTCGAGTTTAGAATTTGACGAGACAGGAAATCAAGGAAGCGACAAGTTCGAGCTAGGTCGTAGCCTCGCATTGGCCTAGCCATGCGAATGCTAGGCTAGCCTAAGCTACCAAGCACATCGCAAAGCATGCGGGCCGCAAGCCTAGCATGCATTGTGTGCTAGGCCAAGCATGCTAGCATGGCTAGTGCTGCTGGCCGCAAGCATGCTAGCAGCTAGCGCATGCTAGCGTGCTAGTGTGCTGGGCCACGCACTAGCCACAAGCTATGCAAGCAGCAGCGCCATCACTCAGCACAGCCCGCAGCATCGCAAGGCTAGCAGCACGCAAGTGCTTGCTGGGCCTCGCTAGCACGTGCATCCAGCAGCGTGCTATGCGTGTTGGGCTGTGCGTGCTAGCGTAGCAGCACCAAGCAACAGCATTGCAGCAACGCATGTGTGGCCTTCTTGCTGCACGCATGCGTGTGCTGGCTGGCTGAGCTGCCCAGCCTTGGTGCTAGGCGCCAGCTGGCAGCCTTGGCAGCCAGCCAAGTGGCATGGTCAACCTGGTCAAGGGAGGGGACCATTTTCTTGGTGTTTGGCTTGGGGAGCAAGGTGTTTTGGTCCCCTCTTTGGTGGTCCTCACCAACTTCTCCCTCCATGTGACACTTGAAGCTTGTTGATTGCCTTGCATTTTATTTTGTTTTTTATTAAAATAAAATTGAGGAAAAATGCAAATCTCCCACATTGATGGGAGAAGGGAGATCAAGTCTCCTTTCCCTATAAATACCCAAGTTTTGGGTTTGGGAAAAATCACTTGAGTTGAACTCAATAAGGTATCTCATCATTAGTGAGAAAACCTTTAAGTTCGTAATACTCTAGTTTTATTTGGTCAAGTCCCGACTAACTTTCGGGATAAAGACCGCTCGGGTCGGGTCGAGGGTGCGAGTCGTAGGAGGCTTCGCACTTGCGAGGTTAAACTTTCAAGTAAGAGCTCGTGAAACGAGCGAAGCACACGTCGAGGGTAAGAATGTCTTTTCTCCTTCTCTCTCTTATGTTGTTAATTATGTGATTGCATGTTTAGTTGCTTTAATTAGTGGGCGGGTCTTGGGTGGGTTTCTCTTCCGCGTAGTGTCAGACACTACGAAACCCAACATGAATGTGTAAGATATAGAATAAATATTTAAAGTAGAAAAATATATGTTTAAAGTAATAAAAACAGCTTTAAAGTAAATATGTGTAAATATTTTTTAGGTGCAAGTATTTATACCTCTGAAGCAGGAAGTCATTATTTTCTTGTTCTTATAAACTTCAAAAATGAAACAATTGATCATTTGGACAACACTTTATACGAGAGCACTGATGAATATGAGCCTGTACATACATAGTTTTATCTTAGAAACGGTAAAGCATAAATAGATTAACAAAATGTCATTAAATTCATTTTTCAATGTATATTATATTAATATTCATTCCATTGCAGATTATACAAATGCAGAAGTTGTTTAAAAAAAGAAAGCATCCAAAGGCAAATGATATGTTAATCTACAAGCTGATAATAATTGAACTTCCATTCCAAAAAGAAAGACAAGAAAATTACTCAGGAAGCTATCTAATGCTGCACATGAAGGTGTATGATGGTGTTAATGGGATAGGATTAAGAACCATAAAAGAGGTAAGTTACCATACTTATTTCTGAAGTCCTTAAATTCTTTAAGTTATATGGATTACTTAGAGCATAATTTATTAAAACTAAAGTTAATCTTTTGTTTTTTTACAGGAATTTCAAAGATTGACACACCATCATATAAAAACAGTACTTGACCTACTTCTCAATGATAACAATCAAATGCAAGAGAAACTGCTAACAAATGTTAAGGATTGGAAAGAGAAGAAAGCACAAAAAGCATGTGAAGAATTGTAAATGTTTTTAATAAATTTGAATATATCATAGACATTAGAGTACTTTAAGTTGTATAGTATTAATCCTAAACATTAGTTTGAAGGTTTAAGTAGTATGTTTGTATGAAGAATACATATTATATCTCTGAGTTGAAGTAGTAGAATTATTCTGTGTGAAAAATAGTGCTAGATATAAAAGTAGAAGAAATCAATCAAAAGGTAAATGAAAATAATGTTAAAGTAACAGGAACTCAGTTAAAAGTAAAAGAAAAAATTTAGAAAATGAAGTCTTTCTGAAATACTGTTAAAGTAAAGAAAAATATTGTTAAAGTAAAAAAAAATACTGTTAAAGTAAAGAAAAATACTGTTAAAGTAAAAAAAAATTAATCCAAAAGTAAATGAAATTATCATTAAAGTAAAAGGAACAAATTTAAGAGAAAAAAAGTTCAAAAAATAGTCAAAAATATGATGTTCGATTTAAAAGTAAAGCGAATTAGTGTTAAAGTAAAGACATGAAGTTAAAAGTAAAAGAAAAAAGTTTAACAAGTTTTGTTACCATGGGACCATGGGGGAGTATTAAAAAAATAATGTTATAAATGTGGTCACATGCTATTTTTAGAAATGTGTCAAATATTTTGGGACGGGTGAAAATGGAAATCGTGCCAAGTATTCTGGGACGAAGGGAGTAATATAGGATATTATCTTCAATTTTGTAAATAAGAAGGACATTACATGATAATACAGTTCATATGATATATTATTCATTGTGAAAGGCAGGAAAAAACAATATCATAAAGTAAATGAAATATTTCATAAAGTTAAAGTATAATAGGTAAAAGTAAATAAACTGAACTTTATTTCTACAGTACAATTACTTAGAGTAAATGTAAAAATATTACATAAAAAAAAACATTAATATTTCTTCAGTATATCTTAATCTTGATCTTCCAAAACATCTTTAAATTTCCAAATATTATAATAATTGCACAAAAATAAACATAAAAAAAATCAGTGACTGATTAAAGTAAAATTACAATGTAAAGTAAATAAATCACAACTTAGAGTAAATGAGAAAAGTACAAAGGTAAAATACCTAAAAAAAAGTACAAGTATAATAACACCTTCACAAAAATATAAAATAAATCAATTTAAATGTTAAATAAATAAATAACAGATTAAAGTAAATGGAACATATGTAAAAGTAAAATACCTAAAGAACTACTTGTTTGGACAATTTCTACTGTCATGTGAAACACTAGATTGCCCACAAGCTCTACAGACTCTGCCCTTTTTGGATTTTCTTCAGAAGCTGTTTCTTTTGCACTCTTCAACTGCTTTGAACTTCTGGCAGAACCTTTATTAAGACACTGATTTGGAGGCAAGATGTTTACATCTACTTCATTTGACCCAACCAAAACCTGAATATCAGCATCTTTAACCTCTTTTGAACTAGTTGCAGGATTATTCTTTGTTAGCATCTGCTCCTCAAATGAAGATAATAATGTCCTAATAAGCTCAGATAAATCATCCTCAGATTGCTCAAATAAACTCACACAACTAAAAATCTTGGACCACACATCACTCACCAATTGCTTCTTCTTATCATACTTAGAAGCATCATCCAGAAAAACATTTATGGTTGAAGCTTTCTTCAGAATGTCTTTTCTCCAACGATTCATGATATAAAGATAAGGAATTTCACGTATAGACTTGCCTTTCATAATAAACAAAATGTGTCTACATAAGATGCCTTGACTCTCAAACATTTTACAAGTACAGTTGCACTCATATGTGGCCAAGTTAAAATTTACATCGAAGTTTTTCCTTTTCTCATGATCAACAATTACAGAAAACTCCACACCATCTCCATATAGAAAACTACAACTTTCAACACCACATGGCAAACAGGCTGCTTGGCATTCTTCTTGAAAATCATAAAAGATGGCACGATTGTAAACAACAGCAGTGTGCTTTTCCAAGTGTAAATGAGTAAGCAATTGAGGCTCAGATTTATTAAGCCTGTTATACTCATCCTATTCATGCCTTTGAGCATCAAGAGCAGTTTCATAACGGACAAAGAATTCAACACAGGTCACATGGGGGTTTATAAAATTACAAAAGAAACTGTTTTCACCTTCAGACCTAGAAGTAGAACGCGGTAACCCACCCACAAACAAGTCCCTTAAATATGCAGGGATCCAAAGATGCCTAATCTTGAACATGTATGCAAACCACTCATGATCTACAAGGTTAAATTCCTCCATAACACTGTTCCAGCAATCAACAAATACATGGGGATCATTTCTCTATCCCAAACGTACTACTGCACTTAGCTTTTTCAAGAACTCAATTTCATTACAAAACTGAGTTCCAACCTTTTCAGGTACCTTCCTCATTATGTGCCATATACATAACTTGTGTTTAGTCTTGGTAAAAACCTTTTGTATGGCAATACCCATTGCAGGGTCTTGATCAGTGATTATGCAAGAGGGTTCTCTTCCCATACACTTCAAAAAAGTTTGAAATAGCCACACAAAAGATTCTACATCTTCCTTAGATAATAAAGCAGCACAAAATGTAACACATCTCTTATGATTATCAACTCTGGTAAAAGGGCAGAAAACCAATGAGTATTTATTTGTATCATAGGTAGAATCAAAAGATAAAGAGTCCCCAAACAATTGATAATCTCTTCTACCAATAGCATCAGCCCAAAAAAACACATGTCAAGTGCCTGCTTTCATTAACGCAATAATCAAAATAATAACCCCCGTTACTGCTTTTGACTTTTTGTTCAAGGTTTTAAACAAACATTGCACCATCAGCATTAGAGATATAAACTTTCAAGTCCCTAGAAAAATTTTTGAAGTCATTTTTACTGCCCCTGACATTTTTAAACCCACCACAAAGTTCCTTCATGATCCTATAAGACATAACAGCCCCTATATTTAACTTTGAGTTGTCAAAAATAAACTTCTTATGAGCAAAATTTAAACCAACTTCATATTTAGTAACCTGCCAAGTAATAGGTGTAGAAAAAGGGTGAGAATGAGACTCATAAAAAGAGTAAACCATATACTACCCACCATTACAAAACCTAAATTTAATCTTAGCAGGACATCCAACTCTCTTCACAGTCTTTTTCCTTAAACATGCACCTTCAACTTGTTTACCAGCTTTCTTGTTATTTGTCACATAATCGTCTTTGCTACATAATAAATATTTAATTATAGTAACTCCTTTACCATTACTAGAACCAACCTTATTCTTATCTACTTTAGTAGTACTAGAACGGACTTTAAATCCACACTCATTAGCATATTTAATTTGTAATAAAAGGCAATACCATCTCCAAGACTATCAAATTTCATTCCAAGAATAGGTTTGTTTTCCAAAGAACAACCTGGGATATACTCTTTATCACCTCTAGAATTATAATATATCCTAGGAAGCACAAGTTGAGTGGGAGTTTTGAAAATTCTTGCATTCATATCTTCATCAATGACAGCAGCAGAACAATGCTCTACACTTTCAGTCATCTTCTTGAAAAGTAAATGAATCAAAGAAAAAAGTAATAAACAATAACAAAAAGTAAACCATTTAAAAAAAGTATACTAATAAAAACTATTAGAGGTATACTAAAAAGTAAATGACTCAAAGCAAAAAGTAAATAAAAAAGCTCAAAAAGTTAAACAAACTAAAAAAATGAAGTTATAAGGATTAAACAAAATTAATAATATAAGTAAATGACTCAATGCAAAAAGTAAATTTAAAATCACAACAAGTTCTACTACTTGATTAAGACCAGTCGGCCATATAGCAACTCTATACATAACCACTACCATGAATTGGGTAAGTAAGTGTAAAAGCTCTAAATCGGAAATAAAAAAACATAAATCGTAAAAATAAATCCCTAAATCAAACACTAAATCGTAGAGAATAAATTAGAGAACAATTAATAAGTAAAAATAAACTAATTGATTAAAATTACAATAAAAAAACCCTAAATCGCGAAAATCGTAATGAAATAAACAATGAAATCAAAATAAACAACAAAAATAAAAATAAAATCAGAAACACAAGAAAATTACCTCAAAGAATGACAAAAATCGAAGAATACGAAGTAATTGAAGATCAAAATTGAAGAATTTGACAAATCAATTAGCGCAAGCGAAAAATGCAGATCGCGAAAAATTCGAAGGTAGAGAGAGAAAATGAAGCGGTGCTTGGAAAAACAAGGGAGGTCATTCAACTGCCGAAATTACGAAAATACCCTTAATGAAATTGAAAAAGGCGGGTGAAGCATGAGCTGTTGGATTGAAAGCGATCAACGGTCACGATGAGTTCCTAGTTCCTATTATAGGACTTGGTTTTCACATTATATAACATAGTCAAGTAAGATATTATTAAATTTGTCCTAATGTGTAGGTTTTTTTTTTTTTGGAATAATTCATGTGTAGTTTCATGATATCATATTCTTATAATTTTTGTTCATATATGAGTATATAAAGTAATGTCATAAGATTTTATAATGTAAGTTTTTAAAATCGTGTAAAGTCAAAACCAAAACAACAAACGGAACAAAAGGAATATTTTTGTCATATATATTTCACAATGCATAAAATAGTTTAAAACACAGAAATTATGCATAAAAATAAGTTATGTAGTAGTAATTCATAGTAATAAATTATTTATGACTTATTAATATAGTTTGTAAAATTGTTGACATTATAATTTCTATTATTTATAACCTTTAAAAAGCCACAACATGGCAATTAAAAAGCTTATGAATAGTGCCCTTCCTATTTTGTCCTTGAAAAAATTTATTGACTATTTTACCCTTGTTTTAGCAACTGATTTGCTTCACTTTGTAGATGGGCTGACCTTTTTGCCCATATGCTTTCCTTCGATCTTCTCCTTGCTATATTTTTATCTCCTTTTTTTTTTTCTTTTTTTCTTGCTTTTACTCCTTACCACTCATTTCACTTTTCTTTTATCTCTGTTCCTCTCTCTCCTTTCACCTCAATTCTCTCTCCTAATTCATGTAATGAACTTGGAAGTCATGCCAATATCCTCAAATTAATACTTCTAATATCATGTTTCTAGTATCATGTTTAGGATAAAGCTTTGATCTTTGTTTTTAGTGACATGCTAGGGTTTGTTATTAATCTATTTAGTATCATGCCTAGGATCTTGCTAATAATGTTTTGATGATATTATTATGATGATGATGATGATGATGATTGTTGTGTCAATAATTATATGTTGCTTGATTATTCATGATTTATTGTTATTGCTTGATCATGCCCTTTTTTGCAGGTTTAAAGGGAATTTGTACTTGAAATCACGCTTAATAAGATAACTAATAATTTGATTTAGGTTTAATATGGTTTTAATTCAAGTGATCGCCAATAATAGATTTATTTGTGCATTAATAATCAACCAACATAGATTAAACAGGTTTAGGGATAACTTGTTGTATGTATATTGATCGGAAAGCGCACATGGATATCACAAGAATTAAGTAGAGGCCTATTTAGGGTGGGTTCAATCTCTTTTAGGTTGGATTTGTACCATCATCCTCGAATATCTAGTCATGGTTCCGAACCACTATGGAGTTAGCGATCTTCGTGATCGTGAATGGGGGTGTAACCTTCACACCCGTGAACGGTTTACAAGTTCCTAAAACTTATTGGCGACACTTTTATCTCTAGTTTCCTTCCCTTTGGACGCCACCATTGTTAAATGCATGATCACAGTGGGGCTCAAAGTTGGTGTTTGAAATATTCCCTAAAGTTTTTTGGTGACTCCACTGGGGAGGATTTCTATTTTGATTCCTAAAATTTATTTTGGCAGTCGACTTAGAATGGGTGGATGATACTTCAAAGATTCTAGATATTCAAGTGCGTAATTTTGATTAACATTGTGGCATAAGCATAAAAAGATCCGAATTGGAAAGACCATCCGAAATGCGTCAAAAACATAGGATTTTTACACATAGGAAATTTTTCACAACTAGAATTGAAAAGATAGTACGAAAATCTGAAAATCCGTAGAACAAAAACATTTAACACTCTAGATGCCTAAAATAAAGAACAACGAAAAATGAATTTGATCAATTAATTATAAAATAAAAATAAAATATCATAGATATATTCACGAAAACATAATGGATTGAAAAATTAACAATGAAAATTATACTATGTATAAAAGAGAGACCAAATATGTGGTGTATATATACATATATATATATATATATATATATATATATATATATATATATATATATATATATATATATATATATATATATAAAGCAAATGTGTGTAACCAATACATGGTCATACATTAATTAGAGAGATGGAGAGAGAGAATGTATTTGGAGTGATTAGGATGGAGTGAGACTTCAATTCGTTGGGTATATAGTAGATAATTTATACTTATTTTTGGTTTTTTGAGATTTGATTAAGTAAATAATATAGCTTAATTATAATCATAAGTATTTTAGTTGTTTGAATTATAAATTTTCTATTTTAGTTGATTAAATTTTTAATTGATTGAATTAAGTATTTTAATTTTGTTGATTGAATTTAAATTTTTCTATGTAGTATTTTAGTTGATTAAATTTGAATTAATTGAATTAAGTATTTTAATTTAGTTTATTGAATTTAAGTTTTCCTATTTTAGTTGATTAAATTTTAATTGATTGAATTAAGTATTATAATTTGGTCGATTGAATTTTTATTATATCTTATAAATAAGGTCGATCATACGATCAATATAACACCACAAATAATTTTGGGTTTTTTTCTCAAAAATATAATAATTTATTGGATAATTTGCAAAATAACACCACAAAAAAAAAAAAACCCAAAATTGGATTATAACACCAATAAAAAAAAAAAAACTTTTACTATAACACCACACAAAAAAAAAACCCCATAAATTTGATTTCACCACCACCTAACAGATTCTTAGATGGAATTTGTTAGTGGGTCCCATAATTGACACGTGTCAATAGCCTATTAGCTTAAAAAATTAAATTAATTAAAAGAAAAGGAAAATTTAACAGAAAAAAAACCCAAACCCTGCAGGCCCCACCACCGGCGCCACCTGCCCACCGCCGGCACCCAAAACCCCCACCAAAAACGGTGAAACTAGCCCCACCACCCATTCTTGCTTTTCCCCTCCCCGAAAACCACCACAAGACCTTTAAACACCGCAAAAATCACCGAGACCCTTCGCCCCCTCTCCGAAAACCATCTTTTCCCTAACCCTATAACAACCGAACTTCGATTTACAATGGAACAACGCCAACGCCGAAAATTTTCTTTTTCTTTTAATTAATTTAATTTTTTAAGTCAATAGAGCATTGATACGTGTCAATTATGGCCCTACTAATGGATTCCATCCAAGAATCCTTTAAGTGGTGGTGAAATCAAATTTGTGGGGTTTTTTTTTTTTTTTTTTTTTTTTTTTTTTTTTTTTGTTTTTGTGGTGTTGTAGTCCAATTTTGGGGTTTTTTTGTGGTGTTATTTTGCAAATTATCCTAATATATTAATTGAAAATTTTGAGTAAGTAGTCATCATTTATTCAAATTGTGAAGAATGGACATAAACGAAATTAATATTTGAACAATAAATTCCTAATCCGTAGGTAATTAGTCACCTTAATTTATGATTATAATGAAGTAGAAATATAATTAATTAATTGATTGACACATATATATATATATATATATATATATATATATATATATATATATATATATATATATATGTCACTGTTTTTTTTTTTTCTACTTACTAATAGCTTTCTTTATTTAATATTTTTATAAAAGATATTAAGTCAAGAGGGGTATTTTGTTATTTTTAAGGGGATACCATGTCCTCCACTCTTCACTTATACGGAGTATAATAGAGATTAAAATAGACTATGGTCTTAGATCATAAATTACTCTCATCCCCATACTCTCTTACTTAAACACAGTACATTACTTATTTAACTACCCAACCAAAACTTAAAAAACTAATCAAGTCGCTTTAATGGGACAATTTTAGAGGGACGAAGGAAGGAGTATCTAGTTTGGATGTGAAGAAAGAGTACAGGTAGATTTGTGAAAGGAGCATATATAACGTTAGAGAGAGATGTCAAAGAGAGAATCTTGGAAGATGAGGAAGGTGGATGGTGTAAATGTAAGGGTAAGGGTAGCCCTTGAACATTGTCATAGCCAACTCATTTCTTTGTTTATAATCAACTAAATTACTAAATAAGTAGTCAAGCATCTTTTAAACCCATGCATGCAATTCAAGGAAAAATTAAACTAATGGCAAACGAGATACGGAGTAGCTAGTTTCAGACAGATACCTTGTTTCTAACACTCTTTCTTGTCAGTGGATAGTTACATGCACGAAACCATTTAAGGGAAGGTTGCATTGTAACTTGTACTCCGTAAACAATTAAGTTTTGATTCTAATAAACCATTAACGTATTTTAGCATTATTGTATTTTAACAAATGTAACGATATCGGTTTATAATCTATATAATAGTGTAGTATTGATATAGAAAATATTATTACAATCGTGGTAAATCATGTACCTGAGTAGATAGTGTAAAAGTGAGTACGACATAATTATAAAATTGATAGAGTATAAAACACGATATGGGACCTCTAATGGCTTGAGTATATTGTTAGGCCCAAGGTTTAACACCTTTAATGGCATTAAGTATTCTGGGCCAAATTGAATTGGATCAAGTGATCCTTGAGTTAAATGGACCTTACATGTGAGGGGGAGTGTTGAAATATATCCTACCAAATAGCACATGTAAGTGTCCCACATTGAGAAAAGAAGAGAGGGTTAAACATTTTATAAGCCTAAGGGGCTACTCCTCCTATTGCCATATGGTTTTGGGATGAAACCTCCTTTGAATTTGTGAAGTGGACTCTCTCTCTCTTGGTTTGCGGGTGCGGCCCAGACTCGTATTTAGTATAGTATCAGAGCCAATGTGACACAAAGATCATGGGTTCGAATCTCATCCACCACCACTTTCAAGTGGAATATTAAGCGCTGGGTATGAGGAGGGCCTATGTTGCATCCACATTTTAAGCCCAATGGGCTCTCGTGTGAGGGGGTGTAATAGATTATAAAACATATTTATGGATTTCAACCATTAGTTTAAGATTTTGGTTGAGTTGGTCATTAACAAAAACAAACAGACAGAATAATACGATGTATGTTATCAAGGACAATAAAAATTCACACAACCAATTAACCAATATTTAAAAAGATAATCACTTTGACAAAAGGGTCTTGCAAAGTAATCATATATACTTGGATTTAATTAGTAGTGTAAAGGTTAAAGAGAGCATCTCCAAAATTAATTTTGTTAAGAAGTATCAATAGCATAAAATGTCCGAGTAACCTTTTTTATGGTGCAATTATTGATTTTACTTATTTAAACTTATATGAGCTTGAATGAACTTATAAACTTATTGCACTTTATTAGACCTTATTCTAGCGGTAAAATTGAACTTTGGTTATTCTCTATAAGTCTTATCCATATTAACCTTTATGATAGCCTTATCAAAAATATTTTTCTTGAATTTATCTTTGAAAAGTTATTAATCCTTAGAAAAAATTGACAAGAATAATTTCAACTTTACCTCATTCGCCCAAAATAATCCCAACTTTCGATTATTTTTTAATAATCCGAACTTTAATATGAATTTGCTTTCATTTGGCTCAGGGGAGGTAGGGTGGTGGAGGTGGCTGGGTTGGTGTCGGTGTTGGTGATGGCTAAGGTGGTTTGTAATTTAATTTGGTTTCTTTTTTAATTATTTTGAAAGTACGTATTAATTATTTTTAAAATTGTTAGTTTTAAATTAGTTAATCAAGTGTTATTTAATAACTAATAATCATTTTTTTAAAAAATAAATTTTGTTATTGACCAATCATGTGATGACACGTGTAAATTTTTTTTTTTTTAAAATTACCTACTCAACAAGTTACCGGTCACTTGGGACCATTGGAAGCAAATTCATATTGAAGATCGGATTATTAAAAATAATCGAAAGTTAGGATTATTTTAGGCGAATGAGACAAAGTTGGGATTATTCTTGTCAATTTTTCCTAATCCTTATGTGAACTTATTTTTTCTTAAAGTAGGCCCTATTCACTTCACCTTATAAATTTAATATTTAGTAAAATAATTTTAGTTTAGTAAAAATTAGTTCAGTTCACTAAAAACAATTTCAGTTCACTAAAAATAATTTTAGTTCATTAAAAATCAATAACTTAAAAGAAGAAATATAATAGAGAATCAACAAATATAATTTCAGTTCAGTAAAAAAGAAATTTAGTTCAGTAAAATCACTTTTAGTTTAGTAAAAATAATTTAGGTCATGTTCAACAAAAATAATTTCAGTTCAATAAAAATAAATTCTATTTAGCAAAAATAAGGTGAAATGAACAGGGCCTAAGTGAAAATAATAAGGTTGACTAAAACAAGGCTTAAGTAGCGATGATGAAATAATGGATATCTTGCAAATTTATTATTACCACCTACATTACTTTAAAAAATTAAAGAAACTTCTAACATTTCAACAAAAAATAAGTATTTATTGTAAAAAAAAAATACATTTTTTTTTTCAAATTTAACTTGGGATTATCTAATCTAGTAAAAAAAAAAAATTATGTTTAGTAAAAGTAGTTTCAATTCAGCAAAAATAATTTCATTCAACTTACTACAAAATAATTTTAATCACTCAAAATTAGTAACTTTAAAGAACAAATGGTTGACTCGAATGAACAATACAAGAGGGGGGTTAATTGTATTGTAGAGGAATTAGGGTAATTTTTTACGGAATTTATTCAATAAGACTTAAAGAAACTTAAAGTGCAAAGAGAGATTTTACGTGGAAAACTTCTTGGTCCTAATCAAGAAGAAAAACTACGACCACAAGGGATTTTAAAACTCAACTCTTAATTATAATAGGGCAAACAACCTATTACAATCTAAGACTCTAACTCAAGTTCCTCAACGAAAAACACTTTGACACTCAAGGACTCAAGTGGATTTTGACTCTTTTCGAAAACTAGAAAATATTGCAATGCTCAAGTGTGTTTCTCAACAGAAAAACCAAATCTATTTATAGAGAGGAGAGGTGGTTAATTTTGCCGTTGCTTCAGCTCCACTAAATCACAACTTCCTTAAGAATAGGAAGTGCAAGTAGTGGGATCTTGGGCAGCAAGCAAAACGCACTTCTCCTAATAATGCTGAAAGTGTTTTACAGCTCCTTAAATTATCTCAATCGATTTTGACCAAGTAAAAACACACGTATAAAATCTTTTTCCAAAAACTGATTTTCCAAAAGATAAGTTTAACAATTAAACAGAAAATCTTTTAACTGAAAAAGATATTTTAGCAAAAAGATATTTTCCAAAATATTCCATAAAATAAAATATCCAAGACAATATATGGAAAGTAAGACTTTATCATATAAAATAAAATCCACTTGACTCCTATTAATTATCAAAGTACTTAACATGAACATAAGAAGCCTAAAATATATAAAAGATAAATTAAACTTCTTCGGACACTCTTTAGGAAACTTCGACTCTGAAGCTTCTGTTCCCACTCAAAGAACTCGACTTCTGATTGTCTTCATTACTCTTCTTATCTTCATTAGCTGTCTTCAAACATTGTTCTATGCTGCTTTATTACTCCAGATTTTTGTAGTATACAACTTAGTCCAACCAAGAACCTGTCATCAATCACAGCTAAGATAGAAAGTTAAACAGTTATGACTTTGCTTAGGTTCCTTCGAGTCATCATCAAAACTTAGGGTCAATACAAATAAAATAGAATATATGTATATATATATATATATATATAAGTAAAATAATTTTAATTCAGTAAAAATCATATAATTAAATTTAGCAAGAATAACTCTAATTTAGTAAAAATAATTTCTATTCAACAAAAAGTAAAAATAATTTCTATTCAACAAAAATAAGGTGAAGAGAACCGCATTTAAATTGATTTCACTTAAGTTCTAAACTAGCCATATATTATTTTAGAATAGATTATAATTATAAAAAAGTCAATGAAACTTCCTATATAGCTAATCCATATCTGATATCTACACCATTCCACAATATTGTCTAATGGCTAATGCTCCATATTATCCTTCTCCATAGACAGATGATATGTTTAGTGTTTTAGCGTGGTACAAAATTACATTTTAGATTGGAAAAATTGCTAAAAATAATCCCAACTTTCACGTATTCGCTTTAAATAATTCCAATTTTCGATTATTATTAAATAATCCCAACTTTGGGGTGTATTCGCTCAAAACAGTCCTTGACCGGTTACTAACCTGTTATAATTAGTTAAAGTGACACGTGTCACGTGTCACCATGTGATTGATTGATAAATTTAAAAGAAGAAATACAAAAATTGAAAAAAAGGAGAAAAACTTGTTTTTTTAAAAAAAAAATGCCCAGCCACCACCCACAAATCACCTTCCCCACCACCCACGAACCACCTTCCCCACAACAATTACGGCGGCCGGAACCCCCTTCCCCACCCACGCGCTGGCCAGAACCACCTCCTCCACGTCGGTAGCTCCCTTTCCCCCAAAACCACCAATCCCACAACCCAAAACCCCTGAAATCCCACCCACGACCACCCAAAATCCCTAAATCACCTCCCCCAGCCGCCCCTCCACCACCATCGGAACCCTAGTGTTAGGGTTCCGATGGTGGTGGAGGGGCAGCTAGGGGCTTTTATGCGATGGTGAAGGTAGTTTAAGGATTTCAGACTAGTTTAAGGCCGCGAGATTGGTTATTTGGGGGAAAGAGGCGTTGGTTAGGGCGATGTTGGCGTTGGGGAGGGGGTTTGGCCGCAGCAGGCTGAAGCCGGGGACTAGGGCTAGGCTAGTGACAGGCACGACGCCGATGGTTGTGTGGTTGTCGTGGGTTGGGGGCTTGGGGTTGGGTTTTTTTTTTTTAGTCTTTTTAAATTTTTTTTAATATGTTTTCAATCATTAACGAGATGACACGTGTTAATTAACTTTTTTTAAAAAAAAAATATTACCAGTTTAATAGGTTACTGATCACATGGGACTGTTTTGAGCGAATGACCCTCAAAGTTGGGATTATTTAATAATAATCCAAAGTTGAGATTATTTAAAGCGAATACGTGAAAGTTGGGATTATTTTTAGCAATTTTCCCTTTTAGTTTTATCAACATAAGAGATATTAATTGGCTACAATTTGGCCTATTTACATAAATCTAAATCATAAATTCCTATTAATTGTTTATGCTAAATTTCGTAGAGTGGGATTGAATAGCAAAATCTAGGTTACGAATCAACTAAATAAAACCTTAAACGAAATAAATAAGCAAATAAAGAAATAACACGAGAAATTGGTGACGCAGAAAACCCAAAGGAGGTAAAAACCACGGGTGGAATGAGGATCCACCAATTTTTCACTATGTAAATTATAGAATGAAAAATATTACAATGTATGCTTGGTGTATTTAAATAGCTAGGTTGCAATGTCCTCTCTCTGCCACGGCTAGATGCTTATATATATGTAATTTAGGTCTTGATGTAGCGTTGGTGATAAGATGCCTCTCCTTGATTTCCGGCAACAAACTCCTTGACTCGGGGCATTTCTTCTATCTTGATGACGACTTGACCATGCTGTTAGGAGACTTGGTCTTTCATGCTTATCTCTTCCTAGGAAATAGGAGAACGGTTGCTATCCATGCTTCGTCCGTCGAATCTTATGTTTTAACCATCAATTCTTACTCTTCGCCGCTGACCCCTGCTGACTTGCATTGACTTTGACTCACTAAAATTTACCCATAACAATTTTCCCCTAATTGCTTAATATGGGTAGCTATGTACATGTTCAGCAATTATATAAACAAGAAAAAAGTAAAACTGACGAATTAAAAAAACTGATTACTTAACGGCATAAGCGTCCTTCTGACTGGTGCACTAACTTGAGAAGTTACTTCAACTTCCCACATCCCCAATTAACCGTCATTTCAAGCTTTTATTACTGTTGCACGTTTTCCCACTTCCCCAAAATTACTGCACTCTTTCTCTCTCTTGCACACAGGTTCTCCAGCAAACTCTAAAGCAGCGAGTAGTGGTGACTCTTCGGTTTAAGCTTTCAGGAACTTCAATTGATAGGTAATTACTTCGATTTTCTGTTTACTTAGTTAATTTGGGCGAATGTCGAGTAGAATTCCTAAAATTAGATCTAGGTTTTCACTTCGAATTGTTGAAAAAAGAGGAACAGTTGTTTCACAGAGGAAAGCGATGACTAGGGCGGAATCGCTGATGGCGCCTGACATGATGGAGGGCTTTATAAAGATGGCGGGGTTTCCTGAGACTGCCTTTTCCCACGGCAAAGGCAAGAAAGTGGAGAATTACCCCAAGGGTTTCGTCGTATTCTTCAAGTTCACGTTCTTGGAGACAGGGACTAAATTTTCGTTTAAGCCCTTAACTAAATCTTTTATTGAGATTTTGGGGTTGAGTCCTGGGCAATTGATGCCGTCTGGCTGGAGGATTTTGTCGGTGTTGGAGGAGGTTACCAAAAATTGGGATGATCCCTATACTTTGGAGGATTTGACTAAGGCGTATGAGATAAAGATGAGGAAGGATGGTTTTGTAAGTTTGCATAAGAAGGGGGAACAGTTGGTTTTGAATATCGACTGTAATGACAGGGGTTGGGCTAGTTGGTTTGTTTTCGTTAAAAAGACATCGCTGGGTTCTGAAGGAAATTGGTTAACGGAGGGATGGCCAATGAAGGGTAAGTATCTTTTTCTCGTGTTTAGTTTCTAGGACTAGGGTTTTCTAAATGTTTGATCTTGGTTCTGACTGTGCAGGCCTGAATTTCGACTTTCTCGAGCCGACGGAGGCGTCAACGTCGAAGGTAAAGCGGATTCTTGAGGTGAAGCATACAAAAAGAACTTTTAAAAGGACGAGGTACATTCTTGGTGAATCATTGGGCCAAAATCAAAAAGGATTACCAAGTACCTCTCAAAGAGTCGAGGATTCCGAGGAAACGATGTCTACTCGTAAGTTGTCCGCTACTTTGTTCTTTTTCGATCTGCCGATGTCGTTGTACGTTGTTCATGTGTTTCTTTTTGTTAGAATCTGCAGCACAAGGAAGTCGTCGAGGACGAAGCCTATCTCAGGCGGAGTAGGACGCACAGATGAGGAGGAAATAGGGGTTGCCACCTCGAGAGGCGTCGCCATCATCGGTGGTGGACAGGACGCAACAGCTAAACGCTTCGTCGCCGCAGAAGGTTAGCGACGTAGCCACGCTGGTTCATGCGTCGTTGTCCCCTCCTGATAAACAGCAGAAGACGGACGACATTTAACACTTCTAGATGTAGAGGCACGTTTTCCTGCCGACTACCTTAGTTTCACTAAGGATACTCGTCAGTCTCTGTTTCCGCAGTTGAATGAACTGTTGTTCCCTAGTTCTCGAGAAGGGTTGGCTGGGACTTCAACATTGGATCTTGCATTAGAGGCTACTTCCGTTCATCTCTACGTAAGCTTCTTTCTTTTGTTTATTTGGTCGGTGATGTGTATTTGGTTTATAATTTGGGATTTAGCGGATTGGACAGTGTTTGCAGAATTCCTTGTTTTTGAGGGAAAGGGTGTTCGGGCTGGCTAAGAAGATGAAGAGGTTGGATGATGTTTCTAAGAACAGTGAGGCTAAGAACAGGACTGCGACGAGGCAATTTCAAACTATAAAAAAGGAGTTCGAAAAAACAGTCAAGAAGGTGGACGAATTGGAAATTCGTCTAGAGGAGTAGGCCAAGAAGATGGACGAGAAGTCGAAGAAGGTGGAGGAGAAAACCCAACAGCTACAGGAGCAAGCCAAGAAACTGAAGGAGCAAGCCCAGCTACTGGAAGACAAAGCTGTGATCATACGGGATAAAGACGAAGCTTTGTTGAAGGTGCAGGATGAGCTGTTGGTAGTCAAAAAGGAGTTCGACGATGCTCTAAATGAGGGTGTAGAGTGGGGCTCGATTGATGAAAGAGTATCTGGATGGGAAGGCTTCGGAATGGCCACCTTAGGAGGACATTAACCGCTTTTTGGCAGATTAAGGGACTCTTGCTGAGCTGGGGGAAGATGCTGCGGTAGTTTCGACCGCAAATTCGGGACCTCATCCGTCGAACGTTGTTCCTCCTACCACTGACGAAGCTTCGGCGCAACCAACGATTGGTGAACGCGTTAGAGACAATGCCCTTGTAAACGAGAACATAAAGGATGTCGTTGAAGGAGTGAATGTTGATGGCGAAGCTAATGCTTGAAGGCCATTGCTTGTGATGGTTTCTTTTGCTGTGTATTTATGCTTTTGCTTCGCACTTTGATACTTTAGTTTTTCACTTGAATGTTTTCGTCATGGCCTTTGAATATTTCTGTTTGGATATTGTTGTCTTTCGTTTCACTTGATGGCAAGTGGTTCTTTTGAACACTGTTATGACTTTTGTCGTAGCTTTGCACGTAGTATTTTCCCTTTGTCTCGTCTGTTACTATTGCTTGCATGTGTTATAACTTTGTTCTGCGAACAGTCTGCATAAACGTAAGATCAATTTTTGAACAAAATTTAAAAACCAGAAGAACACTTACATGAAATTTAGATGAATTAGAAAATGAAAATACTGGAAAGAGCGAACATTTGATAAAGCAAATGGTTAAAGAAGGAGTAAATTCATTGACGCATAAGAATTGAAAAAACTTAGTAATTTTATTCGATTGTCATTATACAAAGTATTCGTCGAAGGCTTTATGTAGCATTTGTATACTCGAGTTTAGGCCTTCGCTGTTTTCCAATGCCCCTTGCGTCCCAGCGTCGACGCTGAACACCGAGGGCTAAGCTCATAGTTCAGGTGTCGGGTGTTTGGCGTCGAACGCTAAGGTCATATTTGCCCAGGCTTTGTTTTGTTTCGATGTTTTCATTTGAATTTTCCTCATCCTTTAGAAGGATGTCAGCGTAGCCGATGTCGGTTGCCTTTGTATTGTTTTGTTGTGATTTCAGGTCATGACCTGATTTATCAGTTTCGTCGCTGTATGTTTCGTCGATCGATGTTCTGCAAAACCAACATGGTTAGAGTACCGTTGGCCGTTAGCTGATGCTTAAGTCAGAATACGTAGTAAAAATAAGTAGTCAAATGAAAATAAATCAAATGTAAGATCGGGATGTTACCTTATCGTCGACGAATACTCTTTTGACACTTTAGAAGTAATAATTTCTGAGATGAGTTGCGTTCCAACTTCTTGGAATTGGTTTACCTTGCTGGATTGGCTTGAGGATATCTTGGTGTCGGTGTCCTTAGCTCTATTTTTAATTTCCTACAAAATGAACGAGTTTTGTCGCTAATAAACTGTGACCCGTTGTCACAGACTATCACCAACGGAATGCCAAACCTGCAGATAATGTTTGTCCATAAGAACGAAATAACTTCTTTGTGCGTCACCTGCTTCAAGGCAATTGCCTCGATCCATTTAGAGAAATAATCTGTTAGTGCTAGCATGTAAACTCTTTGTCCTGGTGCAGCAGGTAGTTTTCTAACGATGTCCATCCCCCATCTCATGAAAGGCCATGGAGACAAGGTTTGATGCAAAGATTCTGAAGGTTTGTGGACTGTGTTGGTGAATTGACAGCTATCACACGTGGCTGCTGCATATGTCGTCGTGCATGTGGCTGAGGATAGATTGTTACTCATTACTTTGGATACATCTTTGTGATAGTCCCGATGCTGATTCATGGAACAAGACTGTTAGTGACATGGTATCTAGAGGCTTTGTATCTCAATTTCCAGGCTTCTGTTTTATCATCGGGAAGGGTGTTGTTGGTGAGGTAATTTATAAGTGGTTTGGTCCAGTCGTTATCATCATCGACGTCGTCGACGGGGTGGATTGCTTTTGTGGATATGGAAGGTTTTCGTAGGCGGACTAAAGGTATCGACATAAAGGTGGTCTTTTTTAGTGCAGAGGCTAAGTTTGCAAGTGCATCGGCTTGGGAGTTTTGGTCTCTTGGAATTTGTTGGAATGCGAAAGGGTTAAAGTGTTTGGCTTTCTCTTTGTCTTCTTCGAGGTAGGCTATCATTTTGGAGTCTTTTACTGTAAAGTCTCCTGTCATCTGGCTGACGATGAGGAGGGAGTCACTGTATACATCTAGAGTTATTGCCCCCAAGTTTTTGGCGACGATCATTCCTGCAATTAGTGCTTCATATTCTTCTTTGTTATTTGTTACGTTGAAATCACAAGATATAGATCGTACTATCATGTCCCCTTGTGGCGACTTCAGCACCATTCCCAAGCCAGCTCCTCGTTAATTGGATGATCTGTCTACGAATAGAATCCATTTTCTTTCTTTGCCAACACTGTTTATTTCTTCCACTTCTTTGTCAGCTATGGCCTGCAGGTCGGGACTGAAGTCAGCCACAAAATCAGCCAAAGCTTGTGACTTGATTGCTTTTCGGGGTTAATACTTAATGTCGAGTGTACTCAATGAAATGCTCCATTTGCCCATACGTCCTATCAACTCTGGTTTGCTCAAAACAAACTTGATAGAGTAATTAGTCATCATGTCACCACTACGTGGTGGGTTTCAAAATAATGCCTTAGTTTTTTATCAGTAGTAACCAAAGCAAGTACGAGGTTTTCAAGAGACGAATACCTTACCTCGGCTGGGAGCAGGGTTTTACTTACATAATAAACTAGCAACTGCCCAGCGTCGTCATCTTCTCTGGTCAAAACAGCACTGACGACGACGGCATTGACGACAATGTACAACTACAAAGGCTTGTTAGTTTTCAGTTTCGACAGGAGGGGTGGTGTCACTAAAAATTTTTTTAGGTCCTGTAATGCTTTCTCATGATCGTCGGTCCATTCAAAGCCTTTATTCTTTCGCAAGAAGTTATAAAAAAAGATGGCAGTTGTCCAACGTTCGAGAGATAAAGCGGTTTATTGCTGCCACTCGTCCTGTCAATTTCTGGGTTTCCTTAACATTTTGGGGGGATTGAATGTTTATGAAGGCCCTGAATTGGTCGGGACTTGCTTCAATTCCCTTTTGCATTATGACATAACCAAGAAATTTACTAGCAGATACTCCAAAAGAACATTTAGTAGGGTTAAGTTTCATACCATAATTTCGCAAAACCTCAACCGTTTGACAAAGGTGGTCGACGTGGTCCTCTGATTTTTTGGATTTCACTAACATATCTTCGATATACACCTCCATCGTGTCGCCGAATTGATCTTTGAACATTTTGTTAACGAGTCTCTGGTATGTCGAACCTACATTTTTTAGTAAAAAAGGTATAACTTTGTAACAATACATACCTCTATCTGCCATGAAGGCCGTTTTTTCCTGATCGTCGGGATGCATAAGAATTTGATTATATCCGGAGTAAGCGTCCATGAACGTCAAGAGCTCGTGACTTGCTGTTGCATCTACCATGGCGTCGATGTGTGGCAACGGGAATGGATCTTTAGGCCATGCTTTATTGAGATCAGTAAAGTCGATGCATACTCTCCATTTTCCATTCTTCTTACTGACTATGACAACGTTTGCAAGCCAATCCAGATATTCCACTTCTCTTATTTTCCCCGTATCGATCAGCTGCTGCACTTCATCATTGATGATCTTATTTCATTCTGGGGAGAACTTTCGACGCTTCTGCTTTACGGGCTTATGATTTGGATCGACATTTAACTTGTGCAAGATGACGCTTGGATCTATTCCCGTCATATCCTCATGCGACTAGGCAAAACAGTCTTTATTCTCTCGGAGAAAGGTTAGGATGGCGTTTATGAGTTCAGGCGCCAGGTCGGCTTCGACACGGACGGTCTGATCTAGTTTTTTAGGGTCCAGAGGTATTTCGTCAATTTCTAGGTCGTTGGGATTGCCTAGTGTCGGGCCTTGCTGTAATTTCTAGGTGGATTTCATGCATGGTTTCAAGGTTGTTTTGTAGTAGTTTTTGGCTTTACGGGGTTCTCCTTTAATCTCTTGGATTCCCCAGGATGTTAGAAATTTGAGAGTTTGATGGTCGATGGAAGGGATGGCTTTTAGTTTATGGATCCATGGTCTGCCCATGATGGAATTATAGGTTGAAGGACAGTCTACGACGTTGAATTTGGTTTGGGGGTTTAGGCCGCCAGCATAGGTAGGTAAGGTTATGTCTCCGAGAGTTGACATGTCTCACCACCAAAACCGACCAACATTGTCGATCTTCTGACGATATCACTATCTTTTATCCCCATTTCTTCCATGGTTTTCGGAATAGGACATTTGCGGAGCTTCCCCCATCGTCCAATACCCTTTTAAGCAGACAATTCCCAACCATCAAGGATATGACCAGGGAGTCTTCATGCTCTTTGCTGATGTTGTTGATGTCATCGTCGTTGAAAGTGATGGCCATTGCTTCGAGCTTTTTCTCTAAAGGGTCTCTTGCTTCTTTTGGGATGGCAGGGTCGCTTGACGACGTTTTCGCAATTCTCTTAGCAACAGAATAGGTTAGTCCACAAATATCTGAACCACTAGAAATAACATTAATTACTACCGTACGCCCAGGTGGCTTAGGTGGCCTGCTTGTTGAATTGGCTTTTGTGTTGCAGGTCGCACTACTTTTCTTCTTGCCCAACAGGTGCTTGAGGTTGCCTCTTTTTAGCTGGAAGGCCACTTCTCTTCGCAATGCATAGCAGTCTTCCGTCTTATGCCCATGATCGCTGTGGAACTCGCACCACTTACTCACATCTTTCTCCGAATCTGGCTTATTGCTCTTTGTCGGCTAGCGGACCTTGTTTCCTAATGGCTCCAGCACGTTCACCACTGCTACCACGTCGACGTCGAACCCATATTTTGATAATTTTGGGTGCTCTGGTGCATCGGCAACCGGTCCACCCTACACATTATTAACAAATCGTGATCTACCTAAGGTTTCATAGGGTTGGTGTCGCCATGACCCACGCTGACTGTTTTGAGTCCTTCGATCAGTCGTGCTTCTGATGCTATGGTTGGAGCTACGGTTGGCAATATCCTCGTCGAAGCGCATCTGGGCCACCGCTCTCTTCGGATCCTCTTCGAATGTTGAGTAGGGGTACTTGACCATGTCCTTGTATAGATCCGAATCGGTATGCAATCCTCGACGGAAGGCTTCGATGGCAGTCCTGTTATCGACGTTCTTGATTGAGACTTTCTCGTTGAATTTGGTCCAGTAGGTTCTGATGCTCTCCTCTGGCCCTTGGACGATCCGATACAGATCACTTGTTTGTTTGTCGAACTTCCTACTACTTTTAAAATGGGAATAAAACTTGTTAATTAACATAGCAAAGCTAGTGATACTACCTGGTTCAAGTTTGTCGAGCCATTTGAGGGTGGGACCAGTCAGCGTCGTACCAAAGGACTTGCACATGCATGCTTCCCAGCACTTAAACGGGATCGACGCTTGCCACATCCGCTGGTTGTAGTACTCAACATGCTGCTCTGGACAGGTTGTGCCGTCGTAAAGTAAGGTGAACGTTGGCAGCGACAATCTTATGGGGATGCGAGCTCTAGATAATTCATCACTGAACGGGGTTGCTGCAAATCCATCGGGAGCCTCTCTCTGGACTTGGATCACAACACCTAGCATCCTCTTCATCACGGTCAGCACTCTGGAGTTCTACTTTTCTAAAGCGGCTAGCCTCTGGAGAAGGAGTTCAGTCTGGCTTGGCTCACGATCATTAGTCTGCTGCTCGCCCCGGGGTTTGGAAGTTTCCTAGTTGCGCGCTGTTTGGGATCGGGGTTTCAGCATCCATTTCGTCGCCACTAGTCTATGTATCTGTATCATGCAGCACTTCTAACGGACACATACGCGGTATGATACCCGGCTGCCTTAGGCGTCGACGACGGTGTGCTCTGGGCGGACTCCAGCTGCTGACGGAAGGTAGCTGCATCGGATGCTGATGCTTCCTTCTCCTTGTTGAGACGCTCATTGGACTCTTGGGCTGCTAGGAGATCGGCCTTGGTTTTCTCATAGGCCTCTCTCATCTGCTCGAGGGTCATATCATCAAAAGCCATTTCGGAAGTTGGGTTAGGGTTTTGGGGTTTTACCTAATTATATCCCCACAGACGGCGCCAAATTGTTTATGCTAAATTTCGTCAAGGGGGATTGAATAGAAAAATCTAGGTTACGAATCAACTAAATAAAACCTTAAACGAAATAAATAAGCAAATAAAGAAATAACACGAGAAATTGGTGACGCGGAATACCCAAAGGAGGTAAAAACCACGGGTGGAATGAGGATCCACCAAACTTTCACTATGTAAATTGTAGAACGAAACATATTACAATGTATGCTTGGTGTATTTTAATAGCAAGGTTGCAATGTCCTCTCTCTGCCACGGCTAGATGCTTATATATATGTAATTTAGGTCTTGATGTAGTCGTTGGTGATAAGATGCCTCTCCTTGATTTCCGTCAACAAACTCCTTGACTCGGGGCACTTCTTCTATCTTGATGATGACTTGACCACGCTGTTAGGAGACTTGGTCTTTCATGCTTATCTCTTCCTAGGAAATAGGAGAACGGTTGCTATCCATGCTTCACCCGTCGAATCTTGTGTTTTAACCATCAATTCTTACTCTTCGTCGCTGACTCCTGCTGACTTGCATTGACTTTGACTCACTAAAATTTACCCATAACAGTAATATACTACGTACCTTAATCCTCCAAAAAAAAAAAAAAATTCCGAGTGATATACGTACGTACTATGCTAATATGTGTTATCTTTGCTTGTAATTCCTGACAATGCTTGAAAAAGTTTCGTGCCGTCGTAGCTTTAACGTGTTCACACAATTGTTTTGGTGCTCAACAAAGGATAACTTTTGTTTTAGATAGGAAAAGAAAGTCACCATTCAAGTAAATATGTATTCGTATATATGACTAAAAAGTAAGGACATACGGAGTATCTAACGTAATTGGCAACATTTAATTTTAGATATACTATTTAAAATTATAGATTAAATTTTGTCTATATCATTTTTATCTATATAGATAAATGAAATCATGTTATATGTTGTGGAGTCTAAGTGAAGATGACATATGCTCTAAAGAAATACTTCTACTTTGTATGATTATGGACATATATATTTAGCATAATAGAACATCATGTTTTGAGAATACTACGGAGTACATATTTAAAATTATATATTATTCTCGTGATCCCGTTAATGATTAAGTTTAAATCCCGTCTACAATATTTTCATTCGTGGCTATATACTAAGAAATATCGATCATTATTTTAACAAAGAATAATTATATGTGGAGCATAAGTGGAGATGACATATGCTCTAAAGTAACAGAAGAATGCTTCTTTATGTCCAATCAATATTCATTTAGCTCGCTTGCCACATGTGCATTATTAAGAACTTCATTACTTGTTTGGTTAGGCCTCTGTTTATACTCAATGCTTTGATTTTTATGCTTTTAATTATGTCACATGTCTTATTATCTTTAAGACCAAATAAGACTGAAGAAAACAATTATAGCAGCCATGGATGGATTAATGAATTGCTATAAAGATTATTCCTAATTTAGAAATAATGTAAACTAATTTAAAATTATCTATCAATTGAGAAACAATGGAGAAGTAGGTACTTCGTATATATTAATGTATATAAGGATCCCGACCATTTTATATAATTCTAATTTATTTATTATTTAAATCGAAAGGAAATTCACTCTAGCATATTCTTATTTCCTATGTCAATAATTTGTGTTATTAATTATAATTAGAAACATCAAATTAGACATTGAAGTAGTAATGAAGATAATAATGGCTAAATACGTATTGGCAAATGTGAAGAAAAGGATTTACCAACTAAAAAAAAAAAAAAATTAATATATATAAGTCTATACATGGAAAAATCAATTGATTTATATGCACTATTAGAAAAAGACCAAATATTATTTTAGTGGCTAAAATAAAGGCGAAGAAATGATCATTACACTATGATCAACCTCATATAAGTTAAAAGCACATCATGTTATTAAATGGTATAAGAAGAAGTGTTACCAAGTTAAAAGGGTAAAGTAATCAATCCAAACAAAACTAAGCTAAACACATTACATGTTCTAAAGAAGTAAAGATTGTTTCCAAGAACAAACATTGAAGAAAGGAAGAAAAAGAAGAGAAAATTCATCTAATCATTTAAAAAAACACATCATTGTTAAAAACATCAAAATTGGAGATTACAAAGTAAAATCGAGTTTACATTGATAAATAAATAAATAAAACAATAATATATCAGCTTAGTGTCATGCTCTTTTCAAATTTTCCAATAAATTTTTTTTGGAGAAAATACTCTTAAGTAAACCCTAAAATATCATGAAAAAGAAGGGTCACACTCTTTAATATTATTTGGGCATTTTTGTTCTTTTTTTAATGGGTTTTCTAGCAATGATTTTTAAAAATTGCGGGATAGTTTTACCACATTAACCGCCTAAAAATTCCTTGATCCTCAAGAATAATCCAAACGGTCATTTTTTTTTAATTTCCAAAAATAATTAGGCACCAAATTTATTCCGGCAAATAAAAACGGTTATATTGAAAGAGAAAGTACCAAACTCTATTTTCCGCAAAAATAAATATTTGGGGGAAAAACAACGATAAATAGAAACCCAGACGTTATTAGCCTTCCCTTTCTTCTTCTCCTCTCTCCTATTCTGCAAATTTGTTCATCGATCTAGATTTTATTCTCCATCAAATTTCTAACTTGTTAAGCAATTTCTCTAATTAATCATCAATTCTCTAATGGGTCGATTTTATTTTCCCCAATTTTTGATCAGTATTTCCCAATTTGAGTTTTTGATCATCGATTTACTTGTTCTTCGTCTTGTTTTAATTGATTCTACCCCATTTTTGTAATCGATTTTTCTGGGCTTTTTTGACAAAAAAAATTGGATTTTTATGCTGTTTAATTTAGGGTTTTGATTTAATTTCTAGCAAAATTTGGGCCCAACTACCGTAAATTTTACCGTTAATTTTAATTCGGTTTCAAACTTAGGAACTTCAGTTTTTCTGGGTATTTTTTGGTTTTAATGTTGTATTGCTTATAATTTTTTATGTATTTTTATAGGTAATTAGTCTCCTGATTGCGATTGCCCGCCAAAATTGAAGTCATTAACTTCTATTTTGATTATTGATGTTATTCAAGGTATGAATTGTTCTATTTAATGCATGGACTAGCTATCCATTAATAAATTGTAGATTTTTTTTTTGGTATATATCATGTTTAGGCACTAGTCTGTTAGACTCCTCATTTACTCTAGATGAATACTCAGTTGGCATTGTTCTTTAAATGGTTCTGATGTTTTTGTGCAACTCAATTGAGGGTTTCGTGGCAGTTAGTGACTTTCCTGTTGAACCGTTTGATGTCAAAATCAACAGATTCTTAGATTTGGGAACAGATAATGCCTTTGGTTGCTGAACCTTTTTCTTCCCTCTTCTCTGCATTTTTTAAGGTTGGGGGGTGTAAGCTGGGGGTGAGTTCATCTACAATTATATGAATTGTGTCCATGAACTTCCTAGGTTGGTAACTTTAATAATATTGGCGGGGCCGGCTTGGCTGAGGGTGTAGGCTTGGGGATGAGTTCATCTACAAGTATATGAATTGTGTCCATGAACTTCCTAGGTTTGTAACTTTAATAATATATTGTGCTCCAGAGTTGATGTCTTGGTATCCTTAATTGAATTAATGAAACTTGGGTGTATGTTGTAGGTTATGCATCTCTGAATTGTGTTGGTCATTTTTTCTAGTTTAATAATAGAATTATAAATTATTATTTGTGTTGTTTTTATTTATTACCATCACTAAAAATTTGGAACAGATCAAAATACAATAACATTTTGTTGTTTTTATTAGTATGTTTGATGCACAAGCTTTCTATTGTTGGAGCATTTTGTTTTACGTATTTTTTTGGTATTTGTTTGCCTTTGTTACAATTGTGCTTGAACTACCGTTGGAACTTGGAACTATGCATAAGCAATCAAACCAATTAGTCTAATTTCTCTGTTTGTCTAGCTGATTCTTGAGTTACAAATTTTGAGAGAATTTTTTCTCTCTTACAGTTTTAGGAAATAGGAAGTATCATCTTCTTATTTGATGCACAAGCTTTCTATTGCTGAAGCATTTTATTTTACGTATGTCTTTGGTATATCTTTGCCTTTGTTATGATTGTGCTTAAACTACTGTCAGATTTTGGAACTATGCATAAGCAATCAAACCAATTAGTCTAATTTCTCTGTTTATCTAGCTGATTCTTGAGTTACAAATTTTGATAGAATTTTTCTCTTTTACAGTTATAGGAAGTATCATCTTCTTATCCGATAAATATGAACGAAAGAGATTTGTTGTGTAGCAGCCATCGGGCTTTTGATCTAGCAAATGGTCAGCAAGTCCAGAATCATATTCATCCTGAGCCCTGCATTTTTATGGGAAGCACATCTAATTTTCCACGGTCACATATAAATCAGGTGTTACCTCCATCTGGAAGTATGAACAGCTTTGATCTCCACCATTTACCAGAGCATGTTGTTGGGAGGCAATCTTTTTATGGGATGACACAGTATAATCAGCCTAACCATCCTGCTACAAATCAGCCTAACTTCTATAATGGGCATTTAGAACCTGCATCTGGATCGAGGATGTTTCCAGTTCCACTTAACCATGGATTTGTTGACCAGCTACCATCTTCAAGCAATTATGGAGGCAATGTGGTTTCCTTTAATGATCATGGGAGGATCAATTACTCGGAAGAAAGTGTTAGAGAGTTATGTAAGAGGAAAAATTCCGAAGGAATTCCAGGAAATGTTATGCATTTTGGTGCTTCTGCAGGACCTAGTAGCTCTTCAGCTGCTCCTATGACTAGCAGTCATTACGATTCTGGGTCTGCTTCTATGGAAGCATCACTTTCGTTGCCAGATTACAGAGGTAATGCCTCTTATTCTATGATGGAAGCAGTTTCAGGAGCTAGGCATAGATCTGGTGCTGTTGGGCCTCATATGGATTCTGCTATGTTGCATAACTATAATAATTTTATAGTTCAAGGGAATTATGGAGGCCAATCTTTTCAGCCATCTAGTTGCTCATGGTTGGAGCAACAGTCAATCAGCAATGCTGGGGGTTTACCATGGAGTGGACCTCCCATGTTGCCTTATTATCAAGGTAATGTCTTTGTCTCTGATGATTTCTATTTCATCCTGACACCTATGTGCACACAACTCACAAAGAGGGAGGGGGGGCTGGAGGGGAGAGAGGCTTGCACAATGACCGTGTAACATGCGTAAACAAGTGCACACAATTTATGATTTTTTTTTTAAGTTATACGCTTAAACTGTTGATTATTTTTTTTTCCTCAGAAATTGTTGTATATGCAGATGGCTAATTAATGATTTGCTTTTGATGATTTATCCAGGGAACAATATTCATGGAGGTTCCCCTGAGCTAGCAAATGCTTGTCTACCTGGTAACACTGAAAGATCTACTAACCATGGCTCTGCCAATTTCTTGCATGCGCCTCCTGTTATTCAACAACACCACAATCTACATCCATCGCAGAATATTCAGGGTGTGAGAGGGTATGGTATCGCCTGTTATCCTCCTTTTCTGGCAGCTCCAAGTAGAGTTCCACCAAGTGATGTTATGCTTCATGATCTTTCGTCTATATCCCAAGAAAGTGCTGAGCCAGGAAATAGGCCAACGGGCATTAGAATATATCGCTCTCAAGAAAGAAGCCTTGTGCCTGATGTAGCTTCCAGACGCCGTGATCTTCCTCGTTTAAGGACTCTTCCAGTAGATGTATGTCCATCCTTTAACTTCTAGCGTATATCCTCTGGCCTATAGGTTAGAATAACATAATCTGGGTCTGCTTAAATATTACATATCTACTATGCTGCATGACACTTGTTTAAAAGTTATCTGCTTTTGCTTAGAAAATCTTAACTCCTTTACTGCTCTGGGAATGAACAAGTAAAGTAGATTTGATGTTACTCAGGCCATTAGAGTTGCAGACTTACTGCTGATAACACTAAAATGCTGCACAATATAATTTAGACGAGGAACACCTGTTTATATTTAGAATGCTAATATTCAGCTTCGTTGCTTGTAGAGAGTTGCACTTTTGGATTTCCCAGACCTTTATGAAGTAGACTACGATGTCGAGAGCATTATTGATCATCATAGGGATATGCGTTTGGATATCGATGACATGTCCTATGAGGTGAGTTATTATATATATTGTTGTAAAATATAACCTGCTCTTGCAGATCAATTACTGAGAACAATCTGACATGTACATTATTCTTACATCTTTACATGTACCCTAGCAATGGTGATATGATATGATATTTGCTTTCTTTGTTGCAGGAACTTCTTGCTTTGAGTGAACGTATTGGGACAGTAAATACTGGTTTGACAGAGAAAGACATTAGATGCCATCTGAAAACTAGAAGATACAAGTGTACTGCAGCTACTATCAATTTAGAGGAGTTGCCATGTAGTGATCAAAAGAACGATTCATGCATCATATGCCAGGTAAAAATTACTATGATGTTTTGTTTTATCCTTAAGCTTGGTGGACTTTTTAATTGAAACCTTAGCCTGTTAAATGAAAAAAGCTCTGTGGACAATATGATTATGGTTGTTATTGGCGTTGCAGGATGAATACGAAGACAATCAGAAGCTGGGAACCCTAGAGTGTGGGCATGAATACCATGTAGATTGTTTGAAGAAGTGGCTGCTCTTGAAGAACGTGTGCCCGATTTGTAAATCGGCTGCCTTGGTTGTGGATCGCTCTTGATGGACTGAAAAAGCTTCACTGCCTATCAACTGCTATAACTATGTAGAACTTTTATTGTACTCGTACATATTATACTTTTGGAGATGAACTTGTATAAAAACCATTTATTCAGGGCACTTCTTTGTTATAAGAGGTGGTGGCCTTCGCCACCAACTTATCTGCAGTGGTCCTTCCCTCCAGAATGTCACGGAACTGTACAGACCTTTGTAAACTTTGGTCCTGTAGCTGGGTCCTGTTAATCTAGTATTTTTGTGAATAATTGAGCATTAACTTTGTTCTTATCATGCTTTAATAAGCTAGTACGTGCACTTGTGCTTTTAAAGGTGGTATCGCTATATAGCTTAGTGCTTGTTTGGTTGCACATGGGAATTTACAATTCATGTGAAGTTAAATCCTAGGAATACTCTTATCTGATTTGGTTTATCACTTAGAAATTGTATTTTATATGAATTAACCTCCTATGTTTTGTTTGATTTACGTGATGTATTTTCTACAGATTAAATTTTTTCCTTTTATACTAAAAAGTTGACACTACATGACAATGACACTAATCGGTCACGAAAAAATTGAGTTAGTGTCTAGGGTTTATGGCACATTGGCATGTATAATTAAACGGATTAACATGACATACACGTTTAATTAAACAAATTGGGTTAGTTTTGAGATTTCAATACGAATTTAAACGACGTATTTGCCTAAGAAAAAAACTTGAAGAGTCCTTAAATGAGGAAATACTGGGCCAAACACATTATAATCACCCCTTATTACTACACTGGCATTTTGTAGAGGAGATCAACTATGGCCCGACCCCATTCGACCCAAAAAAAGAGCTGGTTTGGACAAGCCTAAAAACACATTTTCAGGTAAAAACCCGAACTCGCCCAAAAAATAGCTCGAAAAGTCCACAACTTTTTTACGGGCTTAAGAATGAGATACGGAGTATGATGTTAAGGCTCAGTCCGCCCCCAAAGTTTTGATCACCTCATTCGTTTTTGGTAAGTTTTATGTAGTTGACACGTATTCGTTTTTGAGAAAATTTTTATTTTTGGCAGAGAGTGCTAATAAAGAAATACAAAAAACAAAGACTACCAACAAACTACACTACGCAAAACACTGAAGAGACAATGTCGAGCAAATTTTATTCAAGCCAAGTTGGAGTAATTGAAGTCAACACTAGGCCCACGTTCACGCTATGCACCCACATGAGCCACCTGGCAACGAGCAACCGATCTAGCTCGATCCACTACTCAAATTCCTAAACCGAGGATGAATAATAGACTTGTGGTTGACCCTGAAGCCTTAGCACTAGAATGCAAAGTAAAGAACTGAAAACTAGAATCACAAACTTTTCCCACATACTCCTGTGAATTCATCCCTCCCATATGACTATCAACGTCAAGGAGGGCAGTCATGCAATTTCAACTATTGGGCGCCATTGGAGCACCTAAGGACTGCTACAAAAAGGGAACCAGGTGAGACTTTGTTATGGGCTCCGTCTGCCGCTTCTCCTCACAGGATATACCTTTAGTGAAGTAAAGGTAGAGGACATCGCTACACCGGACTTCACATCGTGGGAAACCTCGATCACCTTCGCTGGATAAGATTGCAAAATTGGAGCATACGTGGACTGCGAAATGGGAGCTGATAGGAACTTTGAAGTGGATATCGTCGCCTGTTGCTCCATTCCACCACAGAACTTAACTGGAGTAGAAATAGAGGTCTCTGCTTCCCTAAAAGTTACATCTCGGGGGACCTCGGACAAATCCGAATAAACATTAACGACATAGACTTAGAATGGTAGAAATGAATGACATTGCCTTGCTTAACCTGCTGCAAATTTGAGGAAGAAAGCCAAAGGGATGAACTTGAACAATTTCGAGTAACAAACTCATGCATACGAGGGACTTCAGCTTCCTGATGAAAAGGTGGTAAAGACTTACAATCCCTGTCATTACCAACTGTATCCGATTGGAAATCACATTCCATATCAACACTCTCTGAAATCAGTGGTGGGAGATTACAATCGTTATCACCACCAGACGAACCAGGCGATAGTAGTGGCTCCAAAACAACAACTGAACTTATCACATTACACTGAAAATCAGCAATTGGAGTAGCCACTTCCGCAACACAACAATCCTTTTTTACTTGACAACCAGTTACACAATCATTGGGAACTCGAGAAGTCGACTCAGCTTGGGTAACGGACTGGACCATCTTACCCTTCTGTTTTTATCGACTAAAGACATAGATAGTAACAAACCCTCAACACAATGAAGTTTTGTTAACACCTTGTTGAGGCAAATATTATTCTTTGCCAACAAGTCAAATACCTTATGTTGTTTTAGAGTATTAGGGGCTGCCCCTCGAGTTACCGGTTTCAAAAATTGATAAAGCAACCAGCAAAACATAGTATAGATATTGATTCATGTTCTAATTTAGAAATAAATGAAGATCCAAATAATCCTATAATTGAAAAAAGAAAGGTAATTGGATATAAAACTAAAACTGTGAGTGAACCAGTATATGAAAATAAAGTGAATATGCAAATGGAAGCCTATAATGAAATATCCAGTACTAATCCTAATAGCATTTATATTCCAATCATTGATATATGCATTGAATATTATAATAAATATAAATTATGTGCATATATTAATAGTGGTTGTTCTACATGTTTCGGAAAAAGATCTTTATTTCTAGAATTCTTGTGGAAAAAAACTAAAAAAAATCCTATGCAAGTTAGAATTTCTAATAACAATGTCATGATGCATACGGAAATGATAGAAGAATTACCAATAGAAATTGGAGGTGCTTAATGTGTTATTCCTATTTTATGGGTGACTAATCAGTCTAGTCATGATAATAGGAAATAACTTTCAAAGATCATACTCTTCATACACTCAAACCATTGATTAAATTATTTTTACTGTTAATGGTCATTTTGTTCCTATACAGAAAACAACTAAAGCTTATACTCATAAGACTATGGAATTTGCGCGCATCGAGTGTGGTGATAGGGTTACACCCCTTACACCTATACAAAGAGAGGTTGCACTTAGAACTTCTGAGTGTATCAATAATAGATCAGATAATTAAGAAGTAAGAAAAATTATGTGAAAAATTATATTCAATAAATCCGTTAGAACATTGGGAAAAGGATAAAGCATCGGCTAAAATAACTCTAACAAATTCGAATAAGATTATTCGAGTAAGACAAATGGTTTATACCTACCGAGTTTCTATCGCTTGAAGGCCATGAATATATATTTGAAGCTTTCATGAAACTGGCTGGAAGGCACTTTACTCCCTTTAGGGTTACTAACTCACTACCTTACCCACTCCCTCTGAGTAGCCGCCGCACGCACACCTCTCTCTCTCTCAACTCTCAAACACTCACTCACAAACACGCATCCACCGTACCTCACTCTCAGCGCGACCATCGTACCTCACTCTCAGGCGACCACCGTACCTCACCCTCCCCCATTTAGTTTGATTTGTGGCTTTGAGACAATGTTTGGAGACTTTGGAGTTTGTAATTTGGCTGTTTTGATGTAAACTCTCTGAAGTTTCTTAAGTCTCTGCTCTCTGGACACTCTGAACTCTGAACTCTGAATTGTGGTTTTGCATTTTGTACTTTGAATCTGAATTAGTTTGAGATTAAGTGAGTATTTTGTACTTTGAATCAAATAGGTATACAATGATAGGGCAGCATTGCAGCAGGTTTGTTTTAATAAAAAACAGCAGGATTATTATTAAACACAACAGGTTTTTTTTTTTTTAAAAAAAATAAACACAGCAGGTTTTATTTTTAACGAAAACAGCAGTTTTTTTTAAATATATAAAAAACAGCAGGTTTTTAAAGCCATAAACAACATGTTTTATTTTTAAAAAATATAAAAAAAAAACAAATATATTAATATACTGGGTACCCGGTGACCCGACTTGGTAAAAACGAGTACCCACTTATCGCGTACCCGATTTTATCGGGTCGGGTAATGGGCCCCCTAACTTACTACCCGCACTTCTGGTTATCCGCACTTTTGGGTACCCGAAAATCCGGGTACCCGGTTATGAGCACCCCTACCAAAGCTCATTACTAGCTAGCATCTGTTTCAAGGATTAAATCATCTTCATTAGTATGAAGTGTTACTACAAGAAGATCTTTACACATAGCTTTAAAATTTTGAACGATTTTGGAATCAGTTTCCTTCCAGTTCCAAATCATTTCTTTCTTGAGTTTTTGCTGTAATGTTTTCTTAATAAAGTAAGATTTTCTATGAAATCAAAAGCATAGATTAAATATCCTAAAAACCTTTCTAGTTGTTTTCTATCTTCAATTTCATTTGTGAATTATTCAATCTTTTCGAGAATATGTTTTTGCAAAATGATTTTTCCTGCTTTAAATTCTAATCCTAGAAATTCAATTTCTTGTTTAGCATAGACACATTTATCTTTTCCAATGATTATTCCATGTTCAACACACTTCTGAGTTACTGCTTTAAGATCATCCTTATGTTGCTCTAAATCTTTTGAGAAGATTACCATATCATCTATATAGACCAAACAACAATGATTAAGTTCCCTAAAGATATTATCCATTCTTCTTTAAAATATTTGTGGAGCATTTTTTAATCCAAAAGGCATTACTAACCATTTATAATGTCCCTAAGGGACCAATTGATTGTTGGTGTAGTGGTGATTGGGACTGCACTTCGTAGGGAGGACCGTGTGTTCGATCCCTCGCAACAACAATTGAGAAGAAACTGGAACCTAACCACCCAAAACTGATCCCTGAATCTGGGTTAGCCCGAAGGGTAAACCGGGTGGAACACTAAAAAAAAATGTCCCTAAGGGGCACTGAACGCAGTTAATGGAATGCTTTCTTCTTCCATTTTAATTTGCCAGTAACCACTCTTGCAATCCAATTTAGAAAACCATGTGGCTTTTTGTATTCTATTTAATAACACAGTTTTATTAGGAATGTAATAGCCATCAAATACTGTATTATCATTTAGTTGTTTATAATTAATGACCATTCTATGTTTACCTCTTTTTTCTTCTACATGATTCCTTACCATAATTGCTGGACTATTATGAGGACTATTGCTATTCCTGATTAACTTCTTATTCAATAATTCTTTTATTTGTTCGTTAAATTTTAATATATCTCGGTAGGTATAAACCATTTGTCTTACTTTAATAATCTTATTTGGATTTGTTAGAGTTATTTTAGCAAATGCTTTATCCTTTTCCCAATGTTATAATGGATTTGTTGAATATAATTTTTCACATAATTTTTCTTACTGCTTAATTATCTGATCTATTATTGATACACTAAAAAATTCTAAGTGTAACCTCTCGTTGTGTAGGTGTAACCCTATCACCATGCTGGCTGCACGCAAATTCCATAGTCTTATGAATATAAGCTTTAGTTATTTTCTGTATAGGAACAGAATGACCATTAATAGTAAAGTTAATTTGATCAATGGTTTGAGTGCATGGAGAGTATAATATTTGAAAGTTATTTCGTATTATCATGACTAGGCTGATTAGTCGCCCATAAAATAGGAATAACACATTGAGCACCTCCAATTTCTATTGGTAATTCTTCAATCATTTCCGTATGCATCATGACACTGTTATTAGAAATTCTAACTTGCATAGGATTTTTTTTAGCTTTTTTCCACATGAATTCTAGAAATAAAGATCTTTTTCCGAAACATGTAGAACAACCACTATTAATATATGCACATAATTTATATTTATTATAATCTTCAATGCATATATCAATGATTGGAATATAAATGCTATTAGGATTAGTACTGGATATTTCATTATAGGCTTCCATTTGCATATTCACTTCATCTTCATATACTGGTTCACTCACAGTTTTAGTTTTATATCCAATTACCTTTCTTTTTACAATTATAGGATTATTTAGATCTTCATTTATTTCTAAATTAGAACATGAACCAATATATATACTATGTTTTGCTGGTTGCTTTAAGACTTTCTTAGTTTCAATTTTTTCATTTAACTTTTCTATTAAGGCTAATAGTTCTTCTTCATCCTCTTCTGGTTTTTCATATACTTGTTTTTCATCTTTATTTTATTTGAGTTTTGTCTACTTAGGCTTGGTGAGCTAAAACTCATACTTCTCTGCATTCTAGGGTTAGTAGTTATCCCATGATGAAGCAATCCTGATTCATCAATTAAAAACTTACTTGACCTAATTTTCATTGCAGGATTCATGAAGAATTCTTCCCAAGTTTTTTTTTTTATTTCTATTTCATTAGGATTTACCTTTATAGGGTTAATTTTCATCTTAGGACCTCCTCTTTGCTCATATTTCTAAGCATCAACTATTTGTTTCTTGAAAGATGAATCTATAGTGTTAACCAACTTATAGAATCCTTCCATCTTAATTTTATAGGTCGAGTCCTTTTATGCATTTTTATTCCATCAGTTACTTGATCTCTAGAGACTTTGGAGCATATGAATCTTCTAAGCTCACATTATATCTAGGTTCACATATATAACTTACAGTTCCCTGACTTAAGCTACATGTGATACCACTATCAATTTGATCATATAACACTTTCTGTCTAATAATATCACAAACAAAGCTTAAACATTTAACATTTTTACCAAAATCTTGTAAAGGAGTTATGTATACTTGCACTGCACCAATACAAATATAACTATAATTTCCTTTATCTTTATGGTTCTTAATGCTTTTAATTTCCAGTTTATGATATTAATTTCTACAGCTTTCTTTTTATGATATTACTATACTTCCTTCCATTTCTTCACATACATATAATTTAGTTCTGGCTTTAAAGAATGATTTTAAATATTTTATCTTTAGTTTTGGGGGATTCCAGCTTTCTTTATTCATTTGATCCAGATCTTTATTGTCAATTGAATACTCAGCTCTTTTTAGTTGACCTATAGTCATTTGCTTTTATCCTCTTCGTCATCCAACTTAGAGTTTTCTATTACTTCTCCTTCCATCATGTTATTTATTTCTTCATTATTTTCATCTTCAAATTCACTGTCTTTAAATTCTTCAATAAACTCATTTTCTTCTTCGATTGTTTCTATTATTCCTTTATAATTCTCAAAGCTAATTATAAAGCCTCTTCTTCTGGTATTTCTATGTAGTCCCAACAACCTAAGGCTTCCATTAGTTTATGATTAGCTTTCTTACATTCATTAGCATAATGTCCTAGTTCTCCACAAGACCAATACTTGCATGTCTTCTTTTTCTCAGGACATTATGTTGCTTTTCTGAAAAATCTACTAGGTTTTCTATACTTATGATTATAATACTTCTTCTTATAGGTTTCTCCTTTTGATCTATCAAATTTATTCTTTTTATAGTTTTTCTTCTTGTTATAATTCCTTCTTTTACATCCATAATTATTTGGGAAATCCCAACAAGTGAGAAATTGTCTCTTCATTTGTTGAGTTCCTGCAACCTCTCTACATTTCTTTTCAATCCATTTTCTCAGGAAAGCAATTTGGTTACTTAGGGCATCCCTAGCTATATATTTTTCTCTCCATTCTCGATATTTTCCACTTATTTCTTCATTAAGAGGACTTGGTAATTTATCATAGAACATTTCCAGGTTTGTTCATTTTCACCAATTTTATAATAATGTGTTTCAAACTCCATAATGTAGCTCTCAACGTATTTCATAATACAAATGGACAAATTACTTATTTTTCTTTGATATTCCATTCATTTTTCATTAGGGTCAGCTATAAGACTAATGAATTTTTAATCAATGTATTGACATAATTGTCTAAACATTCTAGTAGGAGATTCACTAGTTCTTAATATTGTTTTAACTTCTTCATCCATGCCATCATACCAGTCTTCTACACAACCATATAAGCTATGTTCAAGGTAATTCAAGAAATTTTCAAAAGTCCATTCAGTGTTTAAATTAAGTACACTACTCATGCTCTTTTTCCACTGATCTAAAACATCTTGTCTATCTCTTACACCATCTAGCACTACTACAAATTCGGCATAAAGTATCACTAATAAGAAACCCCTTTTAGTAAATAGGGGGTTTTTTTAATTAAAGAAACCTATGATCTAAGAAAAGGGGTCTCTTTAAATGAGATATAAGAGACCCCTCGTTAAAAAATGAGGTTCCTTATTTAGTATTAAAATTTAACCAAACTTAAGGAACCTTTTATTCCCAAAATTTAACCACCGACGCTGAAGCCACCGCTCATCATCTCTGCAGAATTTGCGTGTTGTTTCCTTCTTGGTAATTCTTTAATGTTTGACTTTTTAATTTAATTAATTTGATGATAAAAATACCCTAATTTTTGTTCTATTGTTATTATTTTTCGATTTCGTATGATTGGTTTTATATTACATTTGTACTAGCTTGAAAATCAATAGAAAATCATACTTTTACAGTAATATTTGTAATCGAACCATTGAAATTAAGGGTTTAAATTATATGACTTGTTATACTGTTTAGCGATGGGTTTAAGAGAACCAATTGTTGACAATTGGGTATGCATGTATGGCTAAATTAAAATTGAGATTAAGATTGTTAGTTACAAAGACACCTAACTAATTTCTCTTTTAAAGCCTCCCTCCATTAGTCTTGTTTAATTAATTATTGCTGGTAAATTGATAATATCAAGGGCTTATATATATTGGATATTCCCTCCATATGTTTGTCTAATTGTATATATGTGTTAATGTTTTTGTATTATATGCATTCATGGCTATATACTGATGTCACTTGAAGTATATAGGACAAGCTTAAATTATTAGATGGTAGACCATATTATGTATGTTAGAGAGTCATTTGTTTTTGTATTTTGGCTGGGTTGAGTGGTCAAGATTAAGTGAGTATTAAAAGGTCCCAACTTTCAAGTGCTTTCATAAACGTGCATGCTTTAGTCTCTAACTCTCTATATACCATGTAATCAGTTAATATTTTCATGTGTTGTGCTTATAGTCACCTTTACTTATACTAAATTAATAGTATTCACTTTTTAGCTTTTGTATTCATTTTTTTAATGGTATATGCAGTCCATTATTTCGACTTTTATACTGAGGTGCTACATATTTTGATAAGGTAAGTAACGTTTCTTTAAATCCTTTTGGCTATCTTTTGTTAATTTAATATGATAGTTATATTGCTAGTTATACTTATTTTATATGCATGGAAGAAAAGAATAAATAACCACTTGTTGTTATCAATTATTACATGGGTTAGATTATATGACATGCCTTTTGATTTTATGCCAATTTGTTTATTTTGAGAAATTTATAATTGTTAACCCAATTCTTTTTTAAGTGGGGTCAATTTTGGTTTTGGCCATCAAGTTTTGGGTATGAGTTTCTACCAGAGTTATAAAAAGGAAAGAATTTAAAAAAAAAAAAAAAAAAAACACTAAAATATGTTACTACTTCATTCCCATTTTTTTTGTTTATTAATCTTTTATTTTCTCACTCTTAACTAAACTGCTCACCTTTGTACACATCACTACAAAATGTTATTTCATTTGATCAACATTGTGTTAGTTACTTTAGATGTCATATTATGTGTAGAAATGGACCGAAGTTGGATAACTACATCAAAGCTAGGTGACCCAAAATATATTGATGGTGTAAGGAATTTATTACTTTTGCGGTGAAAAATAGTAGAGGCAGAGACAAGTTACCATGTCCTTGTTTTATGTGCCACAATCTCTTGCACAAGAGATTTGATGAAATACTTAATCATCTCAGTAAATGGGCCTTTGATATAACATATACCCATTGGACTTTTCATGGAGAGTCTAGGGAAAGAAATTTCTAAGGCCACTTCTATGGATGGTGTAAGTGAGGGTCATGCTAATTATGAAGGTGATCGTTTAGAGGACATGATACATGTAGTTGAGGACACAATCATTGAGGATCTTGCTGCTCTCCAGACCTTATTAAATTATTATGAAATGTCGTTGTACCCTGGTTGCTCCAAGTATACCAGATTGTCAGGTTTACTTAAATTATACAATTTGAAGGCAGGTCATAGTTGGTCAGATATTGGTTTTAATGCGTTGCTTGAATTATTAAAAGACATGCTTCTAGAAAATAATGTTCTTCCAAAAGGTTGTTATGAGGCAAAAAAGATATTGTGCACAATGAGCTTGCATTATGAGAAAATTCATGCGTGCCCTTCGATTGCATATTATATCGTAATGAACGAGAATCATTAGAGAGTTGCCCTGTGTGTAAAGCCTCAAGATATAAAGAAAAAGAAGGTATGCCGACTAAGGTATTATGGTATTTTCCGATAATACCCAGGTTTAGACGCATGTATTCAAACCCGGGAGATGCTGAGAAGTTAACCTGGCATGAACATGGCCGTAAAAAGGATGAGTTTCTTAGGCACCCAGCCGACTCCCCTCAATGGTCGTTCATTGATGCAATGTTCCCCGAGTTTGGTAAAGAAGAACGTAATTTGTGCCTTGCATTGTCCACCGATGGTATGAACCCTTTTAGCTCCCTTAGTAGCACCTATAGTACTTGGCCTGTAATTCTGGTCACTTACAACTTATCCCCTTCTTTGTGCATGAAAAGAAAGTACATGATGCTAACATTGTTAATTTCTAGGCCAAAACAACCTGGAAATGACATTGATGTGTATTTAGAACCACTCATTGATGATTTGATCATATTATGGGATAAAGGTGTAGAGGTGTATGATGCTCATTGCAAAGAAATGTTCAATTTGAAGGCAATGTTTTTTACCACCATCCAAGACTTTCCAGTTTACGGTAATCTGTGAGGGTACACAGTGAAAGGTGGGTCAGCTTGTCCATTGTGTGAAGATGGTTTCAAGGGAGTTTGGTTATATGGATCTGGAAAAACAGCTTATGTAGATCATCGATGTTTTTTGCCTAGTGATCATAGTTATCGTAAGCAAAAGAAAGCCTTCAATGGGAAACAAATGTTTGATGATCGTCCAAAGGTCTTCACTAGTGAGGAGGTGTTTCAGAAGGTAAAGGATATTCAGATTACCTTTGGACAAATGTGTGAGTTTCTAAACAAGGTTACAAGAAGTGTTGTGGTTTTTGGCGTTTGGCATACTGGAGATTCCTTTTTGTGAGACATTCTGTAGATACAATGCATATAGAGAAAAATGTGTGAGATAGTCTTATTGGTACTTTGTTGAACATCTCTGGGAAAACGAAAGATGGCCCTAAAGCAAGAGCTGACTTAGAAATCATGGGGATAAGAGCTAAACTTCATCCAGTTGAAAAGATAAAATATGGCCCTAAATATTTGCCTCTCGCTGCTTTTACATTATCAAAGAAAGAAAAAGTTGAATTTTGTGAGAGTTTGGCTGGAGTGAAAGTTCCAGAGGGTTATTCTTCAAACATTCACAACCTTGTTTCCATGAAAAACTTGAAACTTGTGGGTCTTAAGTCCCATGATTGCCATGTCTTGTTGCAACATTTGTCCCATGATTGCCATGTCTTGTTAGGGGTGAAAGTTCGGTTTTCGGTTTGGTTTATAGGCCAAACCGAAACCGAACCACCCTAATTCGGTTTTTGGTTTTTGGAAACCAAACCGCACCACTTTACTTTTGAAACCAAACCAAACCAAACCATATAAATTTCGGTTTCAAAAGAAAAAAACCGAACCAAACCGAATTTTTTTGGGCCTTGTTTATTTGGGCTTTAATCTGCAATTTTTGTGGGCTTAAATCATATAAATATTATATTCATCAACATATGTAGTAGCATAAATGCTTAATGAGATTTAAACAACATTAACAAGTTCTAAAACTTCAAAGTTATAATTCAAAGTTTTAAAAGTTCAACACTTCATCCAAAAAAAAATAAAATTGTTCAACATTACAACTTTAACAATTGTTTAACAGCAGTAGCAACAAGCAGCATAGACCAAGTTCTAAAAGGCAGTAAAAAAATTGTTTAACAGCAGTAGCAACAAGCAGCAGGGCAGCAGCAGCATCATAACAGCAGGTCAGCAGCAAAAGCAGGTCAACACTCAGCAGCATAGACTAAGGCAGTAGCAGTGATAGAGCAAGGCAGTAGCAAGTCTGGCAAGTGGCAACAGCAAGTCAGCAATGAGCAAAGAGCCACATCAGTCTATTATTTCAAGCACTTCATCAATATCAGCATCACCAACTGCCATATTCTTCAAGTCTATCATAATTCATAACAAAAATAACCAAGTTAAAATATATACACATAATGAAAATAAGTAACTTATGATTAGATGTTCTTATATATTACCCTCTTCAAGAAGCTCAACTTCCTCTAAACATTCTTCAATACTTGGAAATGGTGAAGCACGTAACCAATTTTGAGCACAAACAAGACCTTCTACAACTCGAGGAGTTAATGAGCTCCTAAACTGATCTAGAACCCTGCCCCCAGTGCTGAATGCACTCTCAGAAGCTACTGTCGAAACAGGGACAGCAAGAACATCACGGGCAATTCTCCCCACAGTAGGAAACCTTGAACAATTGAACTTCCACCAGCTCAAAATGTCAAATTCATCAATATCCTCCGCTGTATCCTCCTCCAAATATTTGTCTAACTCTAATTTTGCATCTCCATCTCTCTCACACTTGTGTTTCTTATACTTACTCTTTAAGACTTCAATCTTTTTATGTTTGGGACTCAATGGAGTTTTGCCATCCTTACTTGAAGACACTTCCTCCCTATTCACATCATTACCAGAAGAAACACGATACTCCTCATACAAAGCATTCAAAGCTACCTTCACATTATCAACTAACTTTGATGCAACAATAGGGTCATAAATTTCAGTTATCATCCACTCAACATAATCAAGCTTATAACGAGGATCAAGGACAACGGCAATAAAAATCAGGAGGTTTATTTTTTCTGGATCACCCCAATACTTTTCATATTTTTCTTTCATTCTACAAGCCATAAGACACATATCCACATCATCACTTGAAACCAAATCTTTCATAAGTACAACAACACTCACCAATTCATGAAAAAACAAATTCAAACTGACATATAAAGAGCCAGAGACATGCAAGGTCAGATCATAAAAGGCTTGTAGAAATTCAGAAAGTCTTCTTACATTATTCCAATCATCAGAATCTGGGCTACCCTTACCATCCCTCTCATTCAAATCAACTACATAGTGAGGGTCTTCCCCAGAATACCTCTCAAAAGCATCTTGAAGCTCAATAGCAGCATTCAACATCAAATAGGTGGAGTTCCACCTAGTAGGCACATCAAGGCACAATCCCTTTTTTGTGTTGATTTTTTCATCTAAGACACATTTTTTAAACCTTTGCAACCTAGCAGGAGATTGTTTGATAAACCTAACAGCATGCCTAACACGTTGAACCGACTCATTAACAGTTTTCAACCCATCAGAAACAACCAAATTGACAATGTGTGCAACACAACGCATGTGAAGGAAACGACCCTTAAGAACCCCAGTTTTCCACCCATTTATTTTCCTTCTCATATACCCAATTGCAGTATCATTTGAGCTAGCATTATCAACTGTTATGCACATGACATTTTCAAGCCCCCAATCAAGCAAACACTTTTCAATTTCTTTGCCAATATCATCACCCTTATGACTAGAAATAGGACAAAAATTCAGAATTCTTTTGTGTAATTTCCAATTATTATCAATAAAGTGGACAGTCAAGCACATGTAATTGATTTGTTGTATAGAGGTCCATGTGTCAGTGGTTAAAGAAACTCTTGAATTACACCTTTTTAACACATTTTTCAGCTTTCGTTTTTCAGTTAAATATGTTTCAAAACAATCTTTGGCTACTGTAATTCGAGAAGGAACATTAAATCTAGGCTCTATTACACCACAAAAATGTCTAAAACCTATACCTTCAACAAACTTAAATGGAAGTTCATCAACAATCACCATAAATGACAAAGCTTTTCTAATACTACCAGCATCAAATTTGTGGTATGTCAACCCACTAGTACCACCACTTGGTTCTTTAGCACTTTTAAATGAAAGCAAACTTTGTTTTGAATCTTTAGGGGTGTTAAAGGGATACTTACGACATCGCGAAATATGAGCCCATAACACACTAGTGCCGTTTTTCTTTGCCCCACACTTGTAGCTCATCCCACAATACTTGCAAATTGCCTGCATTCCAGAAGGTAAGTCTTCTTTATCAAAGTGCTCCCAAACTTCAGAGCGTTCTTTCATCCTCTTCCTTTTTGCTCCCTGTTCTTTTTTCTGATTTTGAGAGACTTGGTCAGTCTCATGTTCGGATTGAGGCTGGTCAGGAACACCACCCACGTTGGTTGTCATTCAATAATTCGTGGTTGAATAACAATCTGTAAGAATACATGCAAACTCATAAATTAAGAATATTGGATCTTTTAAAGGGAATAATAATTATACCCCTAATAAACAAAATCAGTAGTAACTGGCTAACTAAACCAAAGACAATAACAATTTAGCAATAAAATTAGCCCCCTAAGATTCCACCCCACCACCCAAAAACAATCAAATTAAGCACTAACTGACTAACTGTACCCAAAACAAGTAAAATCAAAATTAACAATAATAACAAAGATCAACAATCTAATAAACACTTATCAAGACAATGATAATGCTATTAATCATGCGAACCCTTGAATTAATAACTAACTAATAATCTGAAACAATCTTCAACAGAGTCCAATCGAATAGAGCTTCAAAATACCAGAAAATTCAGAATGTTTTACTAGACCAAAACCCTAATCAGAATGTTTTACTAGACCAAAACCCAAAATACCCTTGAATAGACCAAAACCCCGAAGCATCAAAATACCAGAAAATTCAGAATGTTTTACTAATTTGTACAGAATAGAAAATTCAGAAACAACATCGCAATATGAACATCAAGCATAGATTAAAACCCTAATCAGAATGTTTAACAAATTTGTACATGTAATTTGCAGATTTTCGTAATTAACATTTAACACTAATCATAATTAAAACCCTAAAAAAATATGAACATCAAGCATAATCAAAACTTAAAAGCATACCTTTGGACGGTGGACGGTGTCACAGTGAACGCCTGAACGAGTGCGTTGTGCCGGTGAACGATGGAGAATTGGAGAGTGAGAATTCTGAGAAACACAAAAGAGATGATTGAGAAACTGAGAAAGTGAGGGTGAGAGACTGAGAAATTCGCAATGAGGGTAGGGTAAGAGGCGAACTGAGGAAGTCAGGAGAGAGAATCAGAGAATGAGGGTTAGGGTTTTTTTTTTTCCTTATATACTTAGGGTAAATCTGCCAATCTGGGCCTAAATTTCGGTTTTCGGTTTTTTTCGGTTTTCCATTTCCTCAAACCGAAACCAAACCGAAAACCGAAATATTTTTTTTAAAAAAACCGAACCGAACCACTTAAAAAAAAAAACCGAACCATATTTCTTATTCGGTTCGGTTTTCGGTTCGGTTCGGTTTTAACCCGAATTTGTTTCACCCCTATGTCTTGTTGGAACATTTGTTACCAGTGGCTATTCGTTCAATTTTACCTAAAAATGTCCGACATGCCATCATTAGATTGTGTTCTTTCTTTAATGCAATCTACAACAAAGTTATTAATCCTAAAGAACTAGATGACTTAGAGGAAGAGATTATCATTATTTTGTGCCAGTTAGAAATCTATTTCCCTCCATCATTTTTTGATATAATGATTCATTTGACTCTACACCTGGTTAGAGAGGTAAGATATTGTGGGCCTGTGTATCTGAGAGCTCAATAGGCTTTTAAATGGCAAATGAAAACCTATAAGGGTTATGTAATGAATTCTTATTACCCTGAAGGTTATATAGCTGAGCGAGTCCACCACAAAATTGCTATTGCACTTTGTAGTGAATTTTTAGGAAATTTGAAAATTATTGGATTGCCTATATTTCGTCATGATGATAGGATAGATAGGAAGGGTATCATTGGTTATAAACAAGCTGACTTGTCTAGTGCCAAGTGAATTAAGGCCCATACGTATGTTCTGCATGATGAGGATGAAATAGCACCTTATGTTGAGCAACACAAGACTTTCTTGAAAAAAAAGTATAATCGGAAGGCAACTGAGAAGTTCATAGAAAATGAGCATAATCAGACATTTTTTACCTGGTTCAAGGAAAAAGTAATGAAAGAACTTCAATTGTCACCAGAATCTATTTCTGATCGTTTGAAGTGTTTAGCATATGGGCCTAATTTCAATGCCTCCTTTTATTTTGGGTATATGATTAATGGTTGCACATTTTACACCAAGGATCAAGACGCATTTAGTACTATGCAAAATAGTGGAGTTACTTTAGAAGCTGAAGCCATGCATTTTTCTAGTGTCCTTCTAAGAAACTTGTTTATTGTAAAATGCGTTACTATGGTGTCATCGAAGAAATTTGTGAGTTGCATTAAAATAGTTTCTCGATACCTTTATTTGGATGCAAATGGGTTGATAGGCGTTTCCCTTGAAGACTTATTAGGATTCACCGTGGTAAATCTTGATAAACAAGGGCATAAAGAAGATCCTTACATATTGGCTAATCAAGCTAAACAAGTATTTTATGTGACTGACCCAGCTGATAAGAGAAAGCCAATAGTTATTTCACCTTCACCTCGATATGCAGTAAATGAGTATGAAAATGATAATCTAGAGGAAGGATCCACCTTTAAGAAGGGGCCACTCGGGGATGATATTAATGGCGATTCTTCAATATATGTAAGACAAGACCATGATGAAGGTATGTTGGATGAAACAGATTCTAAAAAGGCAAAGTCCCAAAAACGTCGTCGTAAATCAAATTCTAGACAAAACTGAGGTGTGTGTTAAATATATATTTAGGATACTGATACGCATATTTCATTCATGGAACAACCTTTTTTTCTCTATTTCATTTTTATTATAGTGGAACTGGGGAAGTGTATACACACACGCACGCACACACACACACACATATATATATATCTCTAAGTTTATACCCCCAATTTTTGTACTTGGATATGATAGCTTCTAATATATGAACTTTGGCAGCTTAATGGCAAAAAAGAAAAAGCATGCAAGTCAATCTACAAACAATGCAACCTCTGACCTAGAAAATGACGCATCTGATACTGAAAAAAATAATCGTGAGGAAGAGAGAGGTCGCACTATACTTGCAATGGTGGGGAAAGCAATTCAAAGCGATACCAAAATCCCTGTGGAATGGCATCCTACATATGGAGTTCCATGTGGTGATAAAAAAAAAACCGCACTACCCTTTCTTCTTATATTGGTGTAGTTGCTCGTGTACGTCTAAATATTAACTATAAAAATTGGGGTGATGTTCCAAAAGAAATAGTGGATGAAATGTATGAAATCATCGCAGTAAGCATTTACCTTTGCAAATTCATCATGCTTTAATATAACTCAACATGCATGAGGTTGTTTATATGTATTACTAGTATTATTACTTTTTACACAGATTATATGTATTAATAAAAAATAACATTTTTTTCAAAAAGGATTTGATGTACCAGAGAAGCGCAAAAAATATATCTTAGGGAGGGCTTCTATTCGATGGAGGGCCTTCAAGACAAGATTGAGAAAGTATTGGCTATACAAGGTACATGGAAATAAGAAAGTGGTAAGGAAAACATCGCCATGGAAATATCCAATGATACTGCAAACTGATTGGAACAAATTTATAAAGACTTATACCGAAGATGATGCATTTCAAGTATTCTTATACTATACAAGTATTTATTAGATTGTTTGTATTTGATAATATTTTATACTAACTAGGTATGGTTTCCAATGCAAAGGAATTAAGCAAAAAGAATCGAGGAAGGTCATTGAAAAAGAATACAAGATACCGAGGAGGCAGACTAGGATACCTTTACTATGAAGAAGAGATCGTAAATAGTTGGAAAATCAGTTTAATTAAGTATAAATCTGAATTTTGAGCTGAATGTTGGATTTGTTGCTGCCAAACATTAGGTAAAAGAACTTCAGAACAAAGGGATACATGTCACACAAGTTCCTCGACGTTTAGTCTAGCTCAAAGCCCATTATAAAGACACTACTAGAAAACACCTTTTTTACAACGGAAAAAATCCGTCGGAAAACCCTCTTAATCCGTCAAAAAAGATAGTTTCCGACAGAAGTCCGTCGGAACACGTTGTCGGAATACACTTCGTAGGAATTTTGGCCAATACCGAGGGATTTTCTGTCGGAAATGACCGTACCGACGGATTTTTATTTGTCGGAGCCTTTGTTTGACCTGAATGGGAAGTCCGTCGCAAGCTTCCGACGGAATGTATTCCGTCGGAAAGTTTCTCAGTTTTTGACAGAATATTCCGTCGGAACTGTTTATAAGTCCGACGGAATATTCCGTCGGAAGCTAAGCTCGCTCCGACAGATATTTCCGTAGGAAGCAGGTGACGTTCCTACGGAATTTTTCATTGCAAACTTCCTATGGATATATTTCCATCGCGACGGAAAAGTCCGTCGGAAACTTATACCCATTGCGACGGATATTAAATCCGTAGGAACTTTGCGACGGAAATAACGACGGAACTTTGTCGAGTTTGACTATTTTCCTATGGCACATTGCTACCCTTTGATACCTGCACTTCCTGCTTCTTATATTAACAACAGAATAAAATTAATGGTTTTTGTGCAAAAATAATTATATATATATATATATATATATACTAATTCTAATTTGTACAGCCAAGTAATTCAGCTTAAATTAGTACTAATAAACACTACGTTAATTACAGATAAGCAACTGCGGGAGTGCCCTGGCCTGCTCCACCACTACCCTGGTCGTCGTCCCTAGGATCTCGAAATGGAGGTCGCACGATGGAACAAGGGTCGTTGTGGTAACGACTCATCATCCTCTCTTCCAACCTCTTCTCCATTTCTTCCATTTGGGCTCTTACTGAGGCTTAAACTCGGGCTTGCATCTCGAGTTCCATTTCTTCCCTAAGAGCCTGCACCCTGGTTTCCACCTGATCCTACATCTAAGAAACAAGGGAGGGCGTGTACTGCATGGAAGATGTGGAAATTCGACCCATCTGGCTGCCATAGTAAAGGTCAGCACTTCCGCCAAGTCCCTTCACACGTCCTTTTTTGTTCCGACCACCCACTGTCTCCTAGTACAGCTCATTCGGACTCTTCTGAGTCCTTTGAGTGCTAGCCTCCTCAACCCTCTTTCGGTAGGCCTGCTACAAGATAAACATATGAAAAGGAACAAACGAGTAAGTCAGTTATATAAATAGGCTTTGGGTACCATATTCATGAAAAAATAAACCAAGTAACATGACATAGGTGACTTCTACTTAGCCCAATTACTTCATTTCTTAGGAAATGAGCTCTTTTTTTCTCATTCAATATCAAATAAACATAGTTTTAGGTCTAAAGTGCTTGAATTGACAAAACAAAAACAAAGTAACAAAGTTTTACGTACAATATTCATGAAAAACGCACCGAGTATGGCCTAAGTGACTTCTATGTTGCCCATTTTCTCTATGTCTTAGCTAATGTTCTCATTTCTCATCCAAACATGTCAAATTTACATAGTATAAGGAGTAAATGCCTTGAAATTCCACATTAAGTTTTGGGACGCATTTGGAGCGAAAATGAACCAACTATGGCCTATATGACCTATTCTTTGCCCATTTCCTTCATTTTCAACCAAATGAACTATTTCTTTCTCTAAACATGTCAATTATGGTTATTCTAAGGAGTACATGCCTTGAAATGCCAAAAAAAAAACAAGTCCCTAAGGTTCGGGACGCATTTGGAGCGAAAATGAACCAACTATGGCCTATATGACCTATTCTTTGCCCATTTTCTTCATTTTCAACCAAATGAACTATTTCTTTCTCTAAACATGTCAATTATGGTTATTTTAACAAGTACATGCCTTGAAATGCCAAAAAAGAACAAGTCCCTAAGGTTCGGGACGCATTTGGAGCGAAAATGAACCAACTATGTCCTATATGACCTATTCTTTGTCAATTATGGTCTTCATCGCTTGAGATCACAAAGCCATCATCATCGTCTTCATCATCATCATCCCTGGCGTAGTCCGGAATGTCATTCGGTGGGCAAAGCGTTGCATGTACTGTTGGGGATGGTGATTGCAGAAACTCTGAGTCCACCAGAGCATCAACCACTGACCGTGCTTGTGTTTTAAACACAGACCACCATTGAACACGGTCCCGTTTCAGGCTAGGGTATGATGCGTAGTACACTTGAGCCACTTGGTAAGATAAGACAAATGGATCATATTTGGGGTATTTCTTAGTATGATTTACTTCGATTAGCCTTTATTGTTCGTGTATGTTCATTCCCCTACCACAATCCATCCAATTGCACTTAAACAAAATTGTCTTGTACTGTCTCTTGGGTCCCGTGTAGACAAGTTCAATTATGTCGTCTAAAATGCCGAAGTACTCTCCGCCATCCTCACTTGATACACACACACCATAATTCATGGTGGATTTGTGCTTTCCATGGGCATGTGTATGGAAATTAAATCCACCTACAAAAATCTGGCCCCAAGTAAGAACTCGCCTGAAGGGACGCATGCACAACGCTCGCAGGACATCCGAATTTGGCTTCCCTTTGACCACCTATAAAGTGGTTGAATATCAATATCACGCCATCTAAATTTAATGAATTGAAATGCAAGATGTAAAATACAGAATTATTTCACGGTTACGCCGCGTATATCACCTTGTGATGAAACCAATTAGAAAATTCAGCTTCGAAGTTCTCCATGACTTCTTCTCTACGCAGGAAAGGTCGAGTACTAAGAATGTAGACCTCAAACTTCCTACGAGGCCAAACACACAATGTAAATCTACAAAGTCATCATTGTAAATGATCGTAAATACGAATACACTGAATACCTGCGCCTAATATACCTTTCGTATTCGCCAAGAATGCCGGTGTTTCGTAACACGAAAAAATGTGCACACTCGAGTTCTTTGTCATCTAAGAACCGAGTTCTACCCTCATTTGACACACGACCACTGTCCTCTTTGAACAACTCTGGTATTTTAGTGTCGTCCAATGTGGACTCAACGTCGGCATTCATATTTCGACCAAGATCTCGAGTTTTAGTGTCAACTGTCGACTGAAAGTAATTGGAGCAGAAGTTTGCTATCTCTTCAGTGAGATAAGCATTGCATATGGACCCTTCAACTCGAGCCTTGCTCCCAATTTTCCATTTCAAATGATTGAGGAACCTGTAATTACAGTTGTTATGTAACTCTATGAACAAGTGATTAGGATGTAAAACAAAGGATGTGAAATAAGGGTATTTGATTTACCTTTCGAAGGGATACATCCATCTGTATTGTACATGACCACATAACTTCCCCTCGTACGGCAAATGTATTGGCAAATGCTCCATGGAGTTAAAGAATATAGGAGGGAAGATCTTTTCAAGCTTGCAGAGGATCTTAGGTATGTTTTTCTCCAATCGCTCCATGTCACTAACTAATGTTGTATAGCAACACAAGTCGCGGAAGAATTGGCTGATCTCTGTAATTGCATTCCAAATATGGCCAGGGAGCAATTCCCTCAAAGCTGTGGGCAACATCCTCTCCATGAACACGTGACAGTCATGGCTTTTCATTCCATGGAGCTTCCATGCTTGCAAATCTACGCATCTGCTCTAATTGGAGGCGTAACCATCAGGGAACCGCAGCTGCTTAACCCACTCACACAAAACTTTTCTCTGAGCCTTGTCAAGAGCGAATGGAGCCTTTGGCATGACCTCTTTTCCTCTATCATCCTCTTGAAGATGAAGCTGGGGACGTTTACAATATCTGGCAATGTCATTCCGAGCAGATGGCGTGTCACACGTATGCTTTTTCACATCCATTACAGTGTGAATTAACTGATCGAAGAAGTTCTTCTCAATGTGCATGACATCTAAGTTGTGACGAATGAGGAGATGCTTCCAATATGGGAGCTCCCACAAGGTGCTTTGCTTGAACCACCCCTTCTTTACATTTTTCAGCCTTTTAATTGAATCGGGTCCATCTGTAGCCTTCGGGAGGCCCTTCACACATTCCCACAGATCCTCTCCTGACATGATGTGTGGAGGGGCACCTTTCTCGACTTTGTTTTTACAGAATGCAGTTTTACTGTTCCGAAAAGGGTGATATGTCGGAAGGAATTGCCGGTGGCAATCAAACCAAGTAACTTTACCACCATGTTCGAGCCAAAATGCTTTGCTCTTCTCCATGCAATGTGGACAAGCTTTCTTACCGGCTGTGGCCCAACCAGACAACATGCCATAAGCCGGGAAGTCACTGATGGTCCATAGGATGGCTGCTAGAAGATTGAAATTCTGTTTCTTCGAAATATCATAAGTTGCCGCACCAACTTCCCACAATAGTTTTAAATCCTCTATCAACGGTTGCATGTAAACATCCAGGTTGCCCTTAGGGTTTTTAGGACCGGGAACGAGTAACGAAAGGAACATGAATTGTCTTTTCATGCACATTGAGGGAGGCAAGTTATAAGGGGTCAAAATGACAGGCCAACAAGAATATTGTCCCCCAAGCTTACCATGAGGAGCAAAACAATCTGTACACAAGCCAAGTCTCACATTACGAGGCTCGGAAGCAAACTCAGGAAACCGACAATCGAGGTGTTTCCAAGCTGCACTGTCACTAGGGTGTGCCATTGTGCCTTGAACTCGAGGATTTTTCGAGTGCCATGTCATTTCCTCCGAAATGTTCTTCGTTGAAAATAGTCTTTGCAACCTGGGTGTGATCAGGAAATAAAAAAGAACATTCAAAGGCACTAGGCTGCCTTTGGAAGTCTGCTTGTATCGGTCATTGCCACACACCCTGCATGCAGACAAATGAGCATCATCCTTCCAAAACAACATACACCCTTTCGGGCATGCATGAATCTTTTGATGGGACAGTTCTAACCCCTTCACAATCTTCTTCACCTCGTAGAAAGTGTCGACCATATGGCTGTTGTTCGGGATCGCCTCACTTAGCAAAGAAGCAAACCCATCGACACATCTGTGAGGCAAATTATACTCACATTTTAGACTAGTGATTCTAGCGACCATCTCTAACACAGACAAAGAACTCCCTTCGTATAATGGCCTTTCAGAAGCCTTCAACAAATCCAGAAAATGCTTAGCAGTTGCATTAGGCTCCTCCTCTAATGAAACACTAGCCTCCTCGGAGTGCCCCTGGTCTTGACTATGACCAAAAGCATCAAAAACCATGTCACGATATTCATTGGACCGCCTTTCGGGAACTCCCGGATACCCTTCCCCGTGACACATCCACTCATAGTAGTTAGGTGTGAAACCCTTGCGATACAGATGAATTTTAACCGTATCCGCATCCCAAAGGCGTTTGTTCTTACATTTAACACATGGACACCTAACTTCATTCGGGCTACTACTCTCGGGATTATCTGCGACGTACTGAATGAATTCATCAACCCCTTTCACGAACTCAGGATTAATACTTTGCCCAACCATCCTTTCATACATCCACCTACGTTCTCTTCGTTTCATGATTACAACTTCTACACAGCTCACGCATATGTACAATCACATTAGTCATAAACCGTATTTCGCAGTCATTATCCACCAAAGCGTTATGGAAATGCAAATGAGTTTTGAAATGCTTCCAAAGGGTCCTTATCACTCCAACCTAACCCATCCTTGTATATTTATTCTCACTAGCGAATGTAACCCAGGTTTTCAATTCTATGGAAAATCCGCCAGCATTTCCCTACAGTTCTCCAAGTACACGATGTAGGCGATTAAACACACCTACATATGTACCCAGAGAACACGGTAGAGAAATGCATGAAAAGACAGGATTTTCCCTAGAATCAAAAACAAGGCTTACATTCACCACCTAAGTGAGAATAAGCGTACAAGGACAGTCCCAACCGGGGACTATTCAAGACATACTCCTAATGTGTATGCCTTGAACGGGTATCTAGGCATATGGTTATGCAAATGATTTATTTATTATATATATATATATATATATAAAGTGAAGGAAACATGCATTTTACTAAACAGAGATATATCATAATTAAACTAACCTAAGCAAATAAATAAGAAGGCTTATTAAATATTATATTAAACATTATATCAAACAAAAATATTAAACTAAATACACTAGCATACACTTTATTAAACAAAACTAAACCAAGTTTAACTAAACTAAACTAAACTAAACTAAACTAAACTAAAGTAGACTAAACTAACATATTAAATTACCCTAAACTAAACCAAACTAAACTAACATGTTATAATACAATAATTAAAAACTAAACTTAAATAAACTAAACTAATATAACATATCATAACATTAACACATTCAATTCAAATATTTCAACAAATTAAAATATAAATACAACAAATTATATATACAAAAACTAAAAACAATAATAAACTAACATATATCTACACACCATTAGGATCTAACATGTCAAGTATAAACTAAATTCATACATTTAGCTTTAAAATACTCTCTAACCTGTAGATCTGAAGATGTTATTGCCAAAGAACCAATTCAATCTACAAATCCTACAAATATTCAAATTACAAACAAAAAATAAACAAAAAAATGAAAGTATAAACTATATTTATAATTTTAGCTTTTAAATTTATGCTTGCATTTTGTATAAAAAAAATGAATATTGATAGATGTAAACTTTTATTAAAAAATAAACCAAAAAAAAAAAATTGGAAAACCGACACTACCTGCTGGCGGCGGCGGCTAGTGGCCGTTGTGGTTGCAGACCGGCCGGCGAGTGAGGCTTTGGGGTTGGTGGTTGTTAGTAACAACTCCGGTAAGCCCTAGGACATGGTGGTGGTTAGGGTTTTTCGGAAAAAAAGAAAAAATTAAAAATTAAAAAAAATTAAACCACTTACCGGCGGCGGTGCAGCAGCGGAGGGGCGGTAGACGGCGGTGTGCGTGGCCCTCTCTCTCTTCCTCTTTCTCCTTCTCCCTTTCTGTCTCGCTCTCCCTTTCTGTGTCTGTGTTTTTTTTTGTCGTTGTTGTTCTGTAAAAATCGGGTTTTTTTGAATTGTTCTAAGCTTCCGACGGAAATTTTTCCCTCAGAAAATTCAGGTTCTGACGAAATTTTCCGTCGGAACCTGAATTTTCCGAGGGAAAAATTTCCGTCGGAAGTGTTTCCGAGGGAATATTCCATCGGAACCAGGATATTCCGAGCGAAATACAATCCGTCGGAAAGTTTCTGAGGGAATATTCTGTCGGTACGGAACATTTCCGACGGATTTTTCCTACAGAAGCAATTTCCGCCGGATTTTTTGAATTTTCCGAGGGAATTAAATTCCCTCGGAAATAAGCCTATTTTTAGTAGTGAGAGACAGATGGCCAAATGGTATTTGAGAATCCTGCTAATGATATAATCGCGCAAGCAATTGTTAGAATTAACTCTAATTTCAAGTCATTAAAATTGTTAGTTGCAAGTTTCTTGTTTAAAGTTCAAATTATGGGTCATGTTCTGCATACAGGTCATAACAAATTATGGGTCATGTTCTGCGTACAGGTCATATCAGTTCATGAAATATGCTAGATTTAATTTATTCCACCAGTTCTTGTCATTATTGTTTATTTTATTTAATCTTATTTATTTACTTCTTTAAAAAAAAATTAATCAGAGTATGTTGGATGCCTAAGATCAAAGAGGAGAAATAACCGCCAAGGGTTGGGTTGACGTATTAGCTAAAGCAATAAATAAGCCTGAGCATGGTGGTCGTGTAAGGGCTGTTGGATCGGGTGTTTCAAATAAGGCATATTTTGGGTACAACCAACCAACACCTCCAAATCGTATGCAGAAACAATTCAATTATCTGATGAAAGAGATGGGTACTATGAGAAATGATCAAAACTTTTTGATGTCTTACATTATATCAAGCCCTAATTTCAACCCAAATCAATTTAGACAATTCATGACAAGTGGTGGTGCTTTAGGTGGCCAAGGGTCAGTGAGTACCCCATTTGGGAGTTATGTTGCCCTACTTGGTGGCCAAGGGTTGGGTGCTTCCCAATTTGGTTTCCCTATCCAAGGGTTTGGTGGTCCTCAATTTAGGGCTCTTAATGGACAACTTAGTGGCTCAAGGGTCCAAGTAGGTGGATTTGATGTCAATAATGTTGGTTTTAACGAACTTGGTGCTCATTTAAGTAAACATGTTGACAGAGACAATGTAGATCTTGAAATAAATGGTACTTCAGAACCTAACCAGGAGGAGATTTTTCCCTACCATGTTCCTTTGTCCGAGCAACACTTAATGCGAAGTGATCAACAAATAGAGCAAAATTGTGCTTCTTCTCCTCAAATAAGTCATGAGCTAATTGATGATGATCCGATTAGTCATAATCAATTTAGAAGTGGTCTGACAAGGTATGATCCAGTGAGTGTTATTGAACATACTCTTCCTGAGGTACATTATTCTTTTTCCAAGTATTTAATACTTAATGGCATTCTTAGCCTTATTATAAGTATTTCTCATGGTATATTAATTCAAATTGTACATGATAAGGGTTGGAGTGATTGTTCTTTGGAAATTCAAAGTGAAAAGGAGCTACATATTGTTGCCAAAGGAAAGGTGGAAAAAAGAAAATCAGAACAAGTAATTACTGTTCATAATGTTAAGATTGTGATTGTTCTTCTACGAGTCTCGGTTGATCAAGTGGTGATTCCAACAGCTCTTATGCCATGTCCAACCTCAGAGTTCACGTACGTGTCTCAAGCTAAGGGTAATTTTTGCTCCCTGGCCAAGTCACTTGATTTATCCAATGATGAAGGTAAAATTTTATTCTTATAATATTACAAAATTATGTCCCAAAGTGGTTATTGAAGTCTTAGGTTTGTATGTTAGTTTAATCATTTTTCTTTTTGATTTGTGCTTTTACTTTAAAGGATGATGAACAAAAGCAAAACCCCTGACTACTCCATCCCCAGAAACACCATCATCACAAGCATCCACTACTCATAAGTATGTCATTAGAGATTATGCTAAGTTAACTACTAGTTTGTTGCGAAAATTCAAAATTGAAGCTTGGAGAATGAAAGAAAATGATGATTGCATATCAATAACAATCCCAACAAGTGTGTATGGACATGATCAAAAACTTAAAATTGATTATGCAGACATTTTTGACTGGTGCTTTCAAAGAGAGATTAGAGCTTCACATTTGTCTATCTTTATGAAGTAAATGCCTAATGACTTACCTCTTTTTCTATTGCTTTCTAACTATCATTTTTATATAATTTTGTAATATATATGTTAATTGATGTGGAAGGTACTTGAGCGAAATGTGTAAACAAGATAGTGTTGCTGGAATGTATGGATTTTGCAATATTGGTTGTTTATCTCCGCTGACACCAATGACTAAAGAAGGACGATCAGACTATTTAACAATTGTGTTTGGTCAAAATGAAGGGAAGAATCTTAATCAACTTTTCTTTGCTCCGTATAAAGAAAAGTAAGTGTGAATCATATATAAAACTATTTTTTGGGATATTCAATGATAATAATGTCAATGTTACTTCTTTTACTAATGTTACATATAGTCGGCATTGGATGGTTGCGATCATTAGTCCTTGGAATGCAGTGGTGTTTTGGCTGGATCTAGATGGAGCAGAAAATGAAATTAGTAATTTGCTCAAAAGACCATCAATGAGTATGTAGTACATCACATATTCATTGTATCTACATATACTGTGCTTAAAATCAGTTTGCTTTTTTTTTGTGTTGTTCTTAATAATTATAAAAAAGAATTATCATGTGACATAACTAATTGTTTATTTTTGCAAGTGTCCTCGTCAATCACTAAATTCCTATGATAGTGGATACTATGTGTGCCGCTATATGCTTGAGACTATAGATAAAAGACGACAAGTGATTCTTGATCAGGTATTATTCATGCATGCATATATAATGTATATTTATCATTAATTTTGTGTTGGATTATGCTATGTAGTGGATTAGATAGTGTAATTGCCTAATGACTTACTTCGTCTACTTGGTTTGATTGATTTTTGCTCTCATTGAGTGTATGTTGTGTTAAAACTAGTCAGTAAGGCTGAGAGTATCATGTTATGTATGTGTGCAGTAGGTTAGACAATGTATTTTACTTATAGTGTGTTTTCTTTGTGGTGGGCTTCAATGCTTTTTTACACTATAGAAATTTTTCCATACAGATGAAATAATGCATGCTTGATTTTAAACAGAAATAAGGCATGTAAAATTAGTTCACATTGTCTTTTTCATGTTTTTTCATAGTGTACTTTAACTTAATGTATTTGTAGTTATTAACGCATGTTGTTAATGCTTTATATGTAGTACTTTACTGGAGTATCTACTTCTTATTCTCAAGCAAAGATTGACGAGCTAAAAGACTTATGGGTTAATTATGTGTACGAGCATAAGAAAGTCGGTGAGGAATATGACGATGGCGTGGATTATGATGAGTAAATTTATATGCATCGCTACCATTACAATTTTAGTATTTTATATTGTCTTTTTTCCTTTGGTACTACGTACAACATAAACACTCTAAATTTGTACTCGTAGTAAAATATTTATTTTCAATGAAAGTATGCAACATTTTATCTTGTACAGTAGCTTTTTTCCATATTTTTGTTTATAATTATATATATACAAGTCTGTCACCTGCTAGGTACTCGTTACATTATGTTGCTTTACAAAAAAATTAACAAAAAATAAAAAAAATAAATAAGAAACCGGTTGTCTAACAAATCTCGTCGGCGATTTCATTCATATTATTATTATTATTATTATTTAAAATTTTGAGCCTAGATAAGAGACCCCTTTTCTAGTTAGGGGGTTTTTAAAATGTGGTTTAAGAGACCCCTTCTCGCTCTTATGTGGTTCCATATATAGCTTTCATGTATAATTTAAAGGGTTAGATAAATAACCACCTAAGAAAGAGAAGCGGTTTCTTATTGTCTTTAAGAAACCACTTCCAAAAAGGGTTTCTTTGGCTAAGAGGTCGTTGACCTTAAGACTCCCTCTCATGTGGTCTCAAAGGGAGGTTTTAGGGGGTTTCTTATGGGTTTATAACCAGTTTGGCTAATAGGTTCGAGAGTTACTTCTTTTTGCTTATTCGGTATTTGAGTTGGCATAACCTTGACACTAAACCGGGTAGTCTTCCTTGGTATGTATCTTGGTCGTGTACAACTTCCTTCTCCTTGATATCTAGGTCTTTGGATAACATTGTTTACGTTATTTATAATTTCTTCTCCAACGCCATTATAATCCATTATCCTTTTACCTGATTTGTTATCAATCTTCTATTAAACAACTTCAATAGGTAAAAAGTCTAAATCTTCTAGCTTCAATAATCCTATTTGTTGATATAAATATTCTTTTAAATTAACATAATTATTTTTTTCTAATTCATTATCAGAAACAATCCCGTTTTCAAAAAATTATATTCATGATCTCATTTTGTTTATCAAGGTCTTTTTCTTTATCAAATAAGGTTTGTAATTCTTCAATTGTTTTCCCTCGAAGATGATGGCTCATCTTTAGTTTCTTTAATTTGTTCTTTTCCTTTTCACTAATGATTTTTTTAGGGAGTGATACCAAAAACTTCTTATTTTTATCTTAGTTCTGAAAAGGATATTTATATCAATAAGGAACAATCTTTTCCTTATTAGGTGATATTTCTTTGTTAAACTGATGTCTAACTTCGTTTGTTAAAGCAAGTTGTACTTGTTTAACTTGTTCTTTTAGCTCACTTAAATTTTTATAAACATTAGATGTTGTCGTTATTAATTTGTTTTCAAGATTCATACAACGATAATGTATGCTATCAACTTCTACTTTTAATTAGTTTTCCAATTTGATTTACTATATAATTAAGGATTGGACCAAAATTACTACAAATAGTATTTGCAGGAATGTGATAGTAATGCTTGAACTTTAGCTTCTTACAATCAATGGATGGCCTAGAATTCTCCATTTTTACTTAATTTCTAATTTTATTAGCAACTAACCTTATGGCTCTATACCAAACCAACGATCCCAAACAATATTAAATAATACTAGGCAATATTAAAAGACTTAATGACAATGTAAAAAGTTCTTTGCTTATCATATCATATCACTAATAAATAAAGCCAGTCTCGCAGCCAGGTCACGAGACATCGATACTTAGCATTCTAGTTTTTCGCTAAGTGTCGTGCCACATAAGCGACAAACAAGTATTATTGTGACACATATGAAGCTAAATAATCGAATTTTGGATAAATTTTTGAAGATTAAATGTTGTATAGAGTTTTATTATCGATACACTACTAATACTTCCATACATAGAAAATTAATCATAACTTTTAATAAAAGTCTAATAACCCGATTCTATTTCCATCATAAAATTCATTTTAAAAAGTTCTTTAAATAAAAACCATTTATAATATATTTAAAATAATAGAGAACTAATAAAAATAAGTTTTAATCTGTAAAAAATACTTTGAATTTAGTAAAAATAATATAAGTATGATATCGCATGTCTAAATATATATCCTGCATTATATGACCGTATTTAACATTCAAGCCAAAAGATTTATCCTAAAATTTAATAAACAACCTAGGCATCGCCCGGGGCACAAAACTAGTAACTAATATATAAAGCTAAACTTTTAGCCAGGTAACGAGACAACAATACTTAGTGTTTTAACTTTTCGCCAAGTGTCGCGCCAAGTAGGCAACAAATTTAATATTAATATGACACGTAAGATTATTTGGATATATTTTATTAGGATAAAAACTAGGATAGATTTTGTAGGATAAAAAAGTTAGTTTAGAATTTTATTTTCAATAAAATTTGGATAGATTTATAGGATTAAATTGTTGGTTTAGAGTTTTATTTCCGATAAAATACCAATATTTCATAGGTACAAAATAAATTATAAGTTTAGTTAGACCACGCGACAGCGACAATTGACGTTTCAACTTTCACTCAATGTTGCGCCACATAGACAACAATTAAATAATTTATCATATAAATTTATTTTTATATCATAATTTTTTTGGAGCAAAGGAAATAGTTCAAAATGTACAACATTCATTTATAATACTACCTCCGTTCCTAAAAGTTCGACTCACTTACTATTCATGTGGTCAAAATAAAATAATTTTGACCACATTTGATGATTTATACAATCAAAATAAATGAAGAAATTTGATCTTATTAGATTCCCCATATGATAAAATTTTCAAATATCAACTTGTTAAAATTTTTACTTATACATAGCCGAAGTTATCAATGGTCAAAGATGTTCATTGGAGACCGTGCAAATGTAAAGTGAGTCGAACTTTCAGGAACGGAGGGAGTACATTCTAATTGATTGAAATTAAATACTTCACAATCGGGTCGGGTCATGGGTCCTTTCGCGTCAAGTCACTCTAGGTCACGGGTCAAGAAATGTTCAATGCTAGCCCAAAGTTTCGGGTTCGGGTCAACCCAACGGGATTAAAACAATTTTTTTTTTACTTTATTTTTAGCTAATTTTTAAAAAACTCTAATATTTCACGCTTACTTTGTTATATTTTTTTTTTATAATTTTTTAAATCAAACATTTTCACCAATATTATTATTAGTCATTACATGCCTACTACATAATTTAAATCGTCAAAAAATCACATCAATTCCTAACTAATTTTTTAACAATGATACATTTTAAAACTTATGTATAAATAAAAAGTTTATCTTAAAATTCAATAAACAACCTGGGCAACGTACAAAGCACCAAATTAGTTTATTTGATAAATCTCAAATCTTTTATTCTGACGATAACTTGGTGCGGTATGACAGTTTAACTTTCAGAATGACAATAATTTTCAGTTTATAAACTTATTCTACTAATAAGAATTCTGGTAATTTACTTTTCTTTTTAATTGCGGCTTGTGCTGGACCTAGGGAAGGAACATTGAGTGACCACGAACGAGAGGAGGGTTGAGGCCCTAGTGGTGGGAAGCTAGGAGAGAGAAAGCGGTGCTCAACCCTCGCTCATTCCGGCTAGAGCTGGGCATGGGCCGGGCTGGCACGCAGGCTGCCCGGCACGACACGCCAGATGGCCCGGCCGGCACGAGCACGGCAGCGGCACGATACGGCATGTGGAACAGCCGGTGGGCCGTGCCGTGAACAAGGAAATTGAAATTTGGCACGAGCACGGCGGGCGGCACGAACACCGGCCCGTCGGTACGGCCCGCCAGGCACGATACTTTTATTAGTAAAATTAATATTTTTTTAACAAAATAATAAAACAAATATTAAAAATAAATAAATAAATGGACGGCACGGGGCTGGCACACGTGCCGTGTCGTGCCGTGGGCCGACTTGTGGAAATGGCCGGCACGGCACGGCACGACCGTGCCAGCATGACGGCACGGCACGACCGTGCATCGTGTGGCTAGGCACGGCCGGCACGGCCCTCGGCGGCACAGCACGCCACGGTGCCCAGCTTTAATTCCAGCATTATCTTCCTCACACCACCACCACCACCTCTTCTTCTCTCTCTTCCCGCTACTCCGCCCAACCACCACCGCCGTCCTCACGCTTTCCCAGCCACCACAACAAACACTCTGCTACTTCGTAGCAATTGATAACAAAAGCTTGTAAACTTTCTCTCCTCCATTGAAGCGCCTTCTCAGGTAAGGCATGTTTTTCAATCATCTAATTTCAATTATTCTTGCTGGATTGATTACAGAACTATTATTGCTTATTGCTAAGAATTCTAATTTTATAATTGAATTAAAATTTGGTTGCTAATGTGTTGCAGAACCCTAATTAATTAATTAAAGGACGGAACTATGAAATTGGAAGATGATAATTTGCATATGGAAGATGATAATCTGCATACATCAAACCTAGATGATGTTTTAGATGACAAAAAAGAGGTTGAAATAAAACACAGAATGCCCCATAAATTGAATACGGGGGGAAGGAGATCTTTCAAGCGAGTTGCGTTGTTATTGACCGTACCTACGTATACCCTAAAAGTCGGTTCGATGAATGTGTGCCATGAAAATCGTATCCGGTTGCGGTACCTTCTTCGCAAGCTTGTGGTACAACGCAATTGGGTCGATGCAAGTGGAGTGTTAAGTGCGCTTTTACAAGGGACTTGTAGAGAGAAAGCACCGCAGAGCAACCGTTTCAAGTATTGGGTATGTATTGAATCACTTTTGGGGCTTTCACTTCCGAAAAAATTTGTTTTTTACTTTCATGTAATATATACCTGTATATCTGTCTCTTGCATTTGAGATTGCATTACAATATTACATGTAACATAGGAATTTATTTCATGTGAGTTTAAGAACTATGAACCGATAACTGAAATGTGCATAATTGTTATTCGTCGTAGTAAGGACTAGTAACTAGCCAAGAAGAACTGATGTGGCGGCATTGATGGTAGTTTTAGCGGCATAGTGATTGGTGATGTGTTTTGGACTAATCTATTTAATCTGTTATGAGTCTTATGATTGACAACCATGTAGTTTTTTTTTATTATTATTATTATTATTTTTTTAATTTTTTAAAGTTGTTATGAATATTCAGTACTAAGGCATGGCTTTGGTTCAGAGTATTCAGACCTACTTTAATACGAGTACAGACTTATGGAGAATCTATTAAACTAGGGCTGGCCTAATCTTATCAGGAGTTTATAAATGGATTGGAAGTGGAAATTTAATCCAAAGGGTAGATTAGAAGGTCTGATTAAACTAAGATATCGAGTACTGATTTCTGCACTAAATTCCACAATGCTATTAGAACAGCATACAGAACTGCTACATAAGGTAGTAATGTTGAAAAAAGGGACTTGGGCAAGAAACTCTATCCTAAGATACCCTTCAATTGTATTTATAGGAAATATTGCAACTCTTGTGAAAATATACTCTACTATGACTTAAACCATACAACGTGACAAGTTTTTTTAATATTCAGTCAGATCCGTCTTGGAATTGGTACCTAGTCTTGTAGGACAAAGTTGAGCAACAAAAGTTTTAAGATGCATCATATTCCAGAACTACTAAATAATCCCATCACAAACATCCTACTTTTTTATTCCCCTCTTCTCCTTCTGACTTTCCCTCCCACTATCCCTGTTTACTGGTGGTGCCTGGTGCCCTGATGGTCTTCTTCTAGAGTTGTTAACTTGGCATCCCTATAGGCCCTATTACCTTCGTCTTTGTAAGTTTGTATATATACTTTATTTTTGTATTGTACCTAAATGTAGTTATCTTTATGTTTTTGGTAATAATTATATTTGAGTGTGTGTGTACATTTTTTTCTTTTAAAGTTTGCATTCTTCTTGTGAAAATATGTATCATCCGTGTTTCATAGATAGACCCGCTCAACTAGCATTAATTAACTAGAGGTGAATCTACACAGATTGAACCTCCTTAGACACCTTATCGGTAGCAAGGTCTTCTTTATAGTGTTGTCTGCAGTTAACTCTAACCTCAGTTGCAAAAGTGTTATTCCCTGTATCTAAGTAATATCATTGTTCACTGCTAGCAAATGCAATCTTCTTGACAAGCAATCTATGTTTTTGTTGTCATAGGTCGCTATGGAGCTTCTTCAACACATGGATTGTAATTTAGATCTTTACTCATCAAGGATTGAGCACTTGTATGATACGTGGAAGGAAAAGATAAAGTCTAACAAGAGGAGGCCATTGAAGGTATATCTTATGTTAAATCACATCAATTAAAGCATGAAGAGTGAAATTGTATACCTTTTTATCATCAGTTAGCCTATTTTTAATTCTCTTATTAGGTGAGCATGCATATGAAGTGCTAGTTGTAAATAAAGTGAATAAAGAAATAAGAACGGAAGTTGTTACAACTTTTACGACCCTCTGTTTTTCTTCTCCTGGTGGAAAAGTAATTATAAATAGTCAATGGATGAAAGTGCTAGTAGTGAAGAAGGATATAAGATCGGAATTAGTTATAACTTTTGCAACTCTTTGATTTCGTTCTCCTGGTGAAAAAGTAATTGTGAATAGTCAATGGATGTTTAACTAGGTCAAACATGTCCAAAGTAGAATGTTTTTCTTCTCCTGGTGAAGAAGTAATTGTGAATAAATACATAGAAGGTGTGATATTATTCTAGCTTATTTTTTCTTAGGAAATCACAGGGTAAAAACACACAACATAGGAGCTAGTCATCGTTTATCTAATTTATTGTTGGCAAATACATTTACATATGCTGAAATAAAGGATGTGTATAATCACTAGTAACTCACTATTCTGCATCCTTTTTTCTTTTTGTTGGGTGGGGGGGGGGTGTGTGTGGTGTTTGTAGAGCATATTACGGCCTTGTGGAGAATAACTCTTACTCAATACTGAACCTGGTTATTGGGCAGGTTGGTGCGGCTCGGGTCCCATTTTACAGGGTCAATATTGGGTTGGGCCAATGTGGGTCACGGGTCAAAAGCGGGTCGATAATGGGCGGCCAACAAACTATCAATTAAAATAAATATCGGACAAAGCCATAATTAATTATATATGAATACGAAAATATCTTTGTAATTTTTTTTACATTATCTATTTTCTTTATGTATCAAATTGGACAAACATTTTGGCCCTATATCCCTACCCAATAAGGACCCTGTCCATTAAGGGTCTTTCAAGTTTTTTAATGAATGGCCCTGTCCATTAAGGGTCTTTTAAGCTTGGCCCTAACCCTATTATCATTGGGCTACCCTCAAAAAGAGACCACAAGGTGGAATGTGTGATGATGAATAAAGCAGGGGGAGGAGAGGAAGGCATTGAGAATCAAAGGAGAAAGACATTATTTTGAAGAATACTAGGAGGAAGAATTAATTTGATAGAAGAAATGTACCTAATTAAGCATCTTTATGTCTACCAATTATTTCTCTTCAACATTGATTTTTCCCTCGTATTGATTAAAAGTCAGGTTCTGGTGACAGTGAAATAGCAACAATTAGGACATAATCAAGGTCAAAAATTATGATGAATGATATTGTAATAATTCTGTTGCTGAATTTGTCTTAAAAAGTCAAATATACAAGAGGAAATACTGTTGAAGTTTGTTCTGGCAACAGCGAAAAAACAACAGTTAGGAGCAGAAAGAGTCTTGTAAACTATTAGCTTTCATAAGTTTAACCATTCATTGTTCTTGAATATTTTGGAAAGTCTTGTAAACTGTTGGCTTTCATAAGTTCCTGTCACGCTAATTTATCGTTCTTGAAGCATTTAAGCTTAAACTTGTTGGATGGGAGTCTTCCAAATAAAACCTGATCAAACTGTTGGTAGTGGTAGCCATTTCATTTGCTTTTCTGTATACATTTCTTATGAAAATGTTTTTTTGGGGGTTTGAGGGAACAGATATTGAGGCTTTTAGTTTTACCAATTTAACAATTGTCCTTGGAAAATAGTTAAAGTTTTGTGGATTTTTATAATGCCCATAAGTTACATCCGGTATTCTTTCTTGGTGCTTAAAAATCAGAATGCATTGTCCATTTAGTGAGATCTTGCAGCTAGGTCTTGTTAACTTGTAGAAAAGTTCCGTTTTTAACTTTAGTTATTGCCAATTATTATTGTGAGTTGAATTCTTACATCCGCCACCTGCTTGCTACTCGTGACCAGTTTAATACTTGAATTACACTTGCACAAGTAGGCAAAAGATCAAAGTTGAATTTGCCGTTGCTCCATCACAAGGCAGATGCACTGCACATTACCTAACTACTTCCTAAGACCTACTTCGTATTTATTTGTTGCAAAAGTAATGAAAAAAAATCCAAAAGAAATACATCTAAATAAAATTATGACTTTTGATTGTTTTGAAAATCTATTATTGTACATAGTGGCTTACTATGTATTAAGTGGGTAACCAAATTAATGCGGGACCAGGGTACACGGGAGTGGGGTTGATAATGTGTCAATTTCATGCCCATTTCAGTTCAGGGGTGGATATTTGCTTTGCAATCCAAACATTACCACCCATCAAACTATAATATTGTTTTATACCTGTTCCTCCTGACAGAGGTGTAATACTGTTATCCTCCATTGTGCTCGATTGACAGCTAATACAGCAGCATGTTTAAAAGATATGAACGCTTAATCTTGTGTATCTTGGCATTTTAATGGTTTTAAGCTATGGAATATTATTTATTTCTTTTTTACTTTGGGATTGTTTTGGTTACAAGTAATGGAATGGCTTATGGCTCCCTTGCTTCACCAGGATTGTGGTGTAGGAGTATTTCTTTTCAATAGAATTAAATAAGGTAAATTCAACATAGTATGAGAAGGGGAAATCCTGCAAAAGTTGGAGGTGATGGTAACAAATATCTTGCTAATGCACCTTCATTATATAATGAACATCTCAGAGGATAGTTATGTTTTTGAGTAGCTTCTTCTGTCAGGTACCCAGACAATTGGATGAATACATAAGAAGCTTTTATTTGTTTTGGGTTGGGGTTGTGGGGGCTTCTGTAATCTATATTTTGTCTGGTTTAAGCTTCATTATTTCTTTATACATGTGTAGATTCTTACTATGTATTATTTGACAGGATAGATCTGTTCTGTTGGAGTACATTCTTTTCTGCCTTGCACGAAATAACCATGACTCTGCCCGTCTTAGTTTGCACAGGTATGTTTTACTCCCTTTTTCTATGCAACAGTTGCCAAATACAACTTGCATAAAATTCTAGTGCATTTAGATGGATGTGTTCCTAATTCAATTTTGTAGTTGGGTCAAATTAGTTTTTTGCTACTGCTTTTTTCTATACTGTAGTGGCTCTATCACCTTGTCCTTTTCCTTTGCCAGTTACTCGTACCTCTTATATATGCATTATTTTTCTTAATTTTTTTTTTAATGTCCTCATTAGAATTTGAAGTCATGAATTCCTGATTAAGATTTGAATACACTGCTACTGCAAGTAAGTCCTCTAAACACCGTGAGCCCAAATTTTATATAACAGAAATTTCACATTCTCTTCTCTCTATCTCTCAATCGTCAACATGACTAACCTCCCATGATAGCACAGAATCGAAAGCTAGTTTTGGTATTATGTACTAGGAAATTATGTAGGAAATGTTGTTTTGATGTTGAAGTTTGAGTGTACCATAGATGTGCAAATGTTTTTTTTTTTTTTTTTTTTTTTTTTTTTTTTTTTTTTTTTTTTTTTTTGGTTTTGGCAATAGTATCCTCTAGTATCGTGTTGAAGGCTTAATATGATTGCTATTGCTATATTCAACTTCTTTTTTGAGCTTTATGGAGCCGATTTCCTTTTTACTTATCTTTGTTTATTTACTATTGCCTCTGTTCCAATTACTTGCAAATTTGACTTTTACGTTTGTTCATGCATAACTTCAACCATTGATATCTTTAATTATGATCAAGTAAAATATTATAAAAACTTGATATTGTGAAAATATACATTGTGACGAATCTAACAAGATCCCACTTGACTATTTTTTTCCTTGCGTAACAACCACTAAGGATTTTCAAACAAAAATATGTGAATAGTGTCAAAAGTCAAACTGCTGCAAGTAAAATGGAACGGAGGAAGTGTATTATATTTAATAATATATTTATTTTTTGAAATGTGTATTCTATTGGTTATTCATGTAGTCTTCAGCAGGAATATGAATCCGCAAGAGACCTGAAATCTAATTTGGTAATGGGTTTGACCAATTATGAGTTGTGGTATTCACAACTGCCAAACAAGATGCGGCTGGGAAACTTAGAAGAGTCTTGTATGCCTATGGAGTCCGTGACTACGAAAACCAACTCTCAGGAAACTGATAACCTGAAGGATGAGGATGCAGCCAGTATTTATGAGACATTTTCAGAATTGCACTATCATTCAGAGACATCTATTGTGAATGGCAAAGACACTTGTGCAAATGTCAGTCAAAAGCCAGATGGCGGAGTTTCTGGGGTCAAGCAAGTTGAGAATGACAAGAAACAACAGTCACAGAATTTCTATATGAGATCTGATGAATCAAGTGTAGAAACTGATGGCTCAAATCAACATGCTTATGATCAATATCGTTGTTCTTCTGTCTATAATGTACACAGTGAGTGTTATTCTAGTTTCTTTAATTATCTATCCTCACCTACCCAGTGTGCTGCCCCTCTCCTTTATTTTTTCTTCAGAGCAATTGCTCTCCACTGTGTTTTTTTTTTTAATTTTTTTTTATTTTTTTTTTTATTTTTTTTTATAGATTTATGGAATCCAATAGTTCAGTCCATAAGTACTGGTGGTCCTGAACTCCTGGAAGATACTTCCTCTGGTCTTCCAGGATCATGATACTTAATATGAAGTGGTAGCATGATGATGTCTTGCTATTTCTATTGACAGCTCCATTTTGACTAATCACAATAGGAAGATGTGACGTAGTTGTGCTGGCAGTACTTTGTGATGGATGAGGTTAGGGTAATGTATATTAGTCACAAACTAAGGGTATCAAATGGCTGTTTTGATGGTTTGGGGTAGGAGAAAACAATTTGGTGGTCGGTCAGTGGTGATGGGGTGGGGTGGATTAGTTTAGTCTTAGTGGTAGTAGCTTCTCAGGGGCCGTATGGGGTAGTGGGCTTTTCAGGTTGTGGTCTTAAATATGATGGTGCTAGAGGCATGACAATTGCAGGGTTTGAGGGAGGTAAGGAAAAAGATGTAAAGAGCTTGGAGCTAAAGGTGTTTTTTTTAAGCATAAATTGTCATATGTTTAACACGAAAGCTGTTAGTCAGGTAACTGTTTGTAATGGACTGAGATCACTGCTAACTTACGCAAATAACAGTAAAATAGAGAGTAAAGATTGGTTCTTTGATTAAACTAGACAATCTAATTTTTGGTAAATTGATTTAATAAGAAGACATAATAAAGATGGAAGCTTGAATATTGATTGAAAATGGCAAAGGGTTTACAAAATGATAAGTTTAATAGCTTTAGGCTATCACTCTCAAAATAGCCTGAAGCTATCACTCTCTAGCAATGGCTTGAGGCCATAATTCTCTTAGGTTTCCAATACTAATTTTTGCCTACTCTTTTCTTTTGCCTCCCTCTCAATTTATACTAAGTACTATTAACCATGTAAAGTAATATTACTGGAATACCCATACTGCCCCTCCTTAGGTTAGTCTATTACACTGTGATTGCTTATTTGTCTATTCAGTATTTTCTGGGCTGGTGACCTCTTTTTCCAAACCAACTGGTTTTTTTAGCATCCTATTATACCATTTGTATTCATGATTTTGTGCCCCATCATTATGTATATACGAAGTATATAATTAGGTAGCAAGACCTATTTCCATGCTGGTGCAATTTCTCATTCGTGACTCTTGGTACAATATATTGAGCCTTGTTTTGTCAAAACAGGCTTGCAATCATTGTTGCCCATAAGAGTGCCTTCTTCAGATAATTTGATGGACATGCTCTCTTCTCGTCGACAGTTTTTTGGTGATCATTACAAGGAAGCTTTGAAGTTTTTAAAGCTTGCTCTTCAGTCTCCGCCTCCAATCTCAGTGGCAGCATTACTTCCTTTGATACAGGTACTTTATTGTTTTATGTCTAGTCTTTACCATTTCAGATATGCATAATACGAGTATTACTTTTTACAGTGATCTGAGTTTGCGTTCCTTCATTCTTTTCTTTACAAAATTTGAGTTTATCATTAGTGAAGTTGGATAAGAAAGTTTGAAGGGTTCAACTGGTTTGCAGACAAATGCAATGTTAGATAATTAAGCCTGTTTCTGTAGCAATTTGGTTGTCTATGTGCAAGGAATTTGCTATTATTTGAGGATCTAACTTTGTCATGCCACTTTTGAAAGTCAAGGCTTGTGTAGTATAAATATATTGAGTATAGTAGGATGATAAGAAGCCAAGCTTTTAATTGTTGTAAGGGAGGTGGTATTAAAAAAAAAAAAAATTTACCCCCTTTGTCCCAACTTAGTGTGCCAAGATGGGATCGGAACTTCTAGTATTGAAAAATAGAGAGTAATATAAATTAGTGAACCCTTGCCAATTTTAGAAATGGGCAAACTAATCTAGGACGGATGGAAAAGGAAAGTGGTAAATTGAAATGGAGTAAACAAATTAACAAATACAAAATCAAATACATAAAATAAGTAATGACCAATGAGCCATCCACATCATTGATACAGACATAGGCTTTGAGTTTGTGGCTGTGAACTCTTCTTATCTTTGGATTTGAATGAAATGTATGATAAACTTGTTTTGGATACAAGGCAGAAGCGAGACGGGTATGCTTATAAATCCAATATCTACCTACTACCCATGGAAAGTACGACTTAGCTATCAACACCTACCCACTACCCACTAATGTCATACCTATACCTGCTCCACCTAGTGGTGCGGTGTAGTGCAATTGCTGTTATGGTGATGTAAATTGTTGGATATATGTGTTCATTGATTGCAATGTTTTTTTTTTCAATCTTTATTAATTGAAAATTCCTTTTGGCAGCTGTTGCTTCTTGATGGTCATGGTAAGGAAGCCTTAACTATTCTTGAGCAGTCCTGCAATGAGTCAAGCTATGTGCTTTCTTTTAGGTAATGATCTTGCCTCTTAATTAAGATATGGAGTGTACAATTGCATGTGGATTATCTATTATTAGGAACTGAAATGTGGTACCACAATATTGGGAATAGAATTGGGAAAAGGTAATGCGTTTGGCAGGGAGATATTTGGTGGAAGAGGAATGCAGATAAAGGAAGAAAGACACATCCCATTTTTGGTGTTAAAAGACACATTGAATTTGGTAGATAACGAAGGGAAGTAAAAGGGAAAAGCCCTTTGTAAATTTTTCTTCTCTAACCTTCTTTTTTTAATAGCAGAAATTGAGCAGACGGTCACCTTCAAGGCTTTTCAATACACTGTCAGAACTTTCTTTCTTTCCGTTATTATAACTAAACAATGTTTTCTTTCAACTTCTTCCATTAAACCTGACATAGGATTATAGGAATATAGCCCCTTTTCTTAGCAAAAATATAACAAACAAGCTGTAAAGTCGTTGCTTATCTGTAAGCACTTCATTGTACTTTTACATTTTATCTCTCTTTTTTACGTTTCTTTACTGCTCTCTTCTTTCAATTAACTCCTTTTGGCACCCAAAGCCTTACAAATCTAAGGTTTTTCTTTTAAAATCCTGGAAGAGATAGACCACAGTATTGTATCTTCAATGAACTCTTTGATGCTTGGGATTTTTGAGCAATATTGGCCTTCTACATGTTAATCTCTAGGTCCAAGTATACTTGTGGGATTTGAAAGCAGTCTTGGCCTTCTACAGTTCTGCTTGCTTCACTGCTTTGTAGTTTGAAAGGCATGAGTTAATATTTTATAAGGGTGAATCTTATTGCAATAATGGAAACATTAAAAGATGATAAATTAAGATTGAACAAGAGGGTGTTTAGTTGGGGGTATTCATCTCAAACCCTAGAACCCTAGCAGCCGTGCCCACCTTTTTGTATGAACTTGGTATTGAATTGGCTAGAATTAATTTTGTATATGTGAGTTTGCAATGAGGTTTCTAGTATAAAATTTGTATATGTGAGTGATATATATGTGAATTAAAAGGGTTATACGATTTTCTCACAATCTCTCATCTACTTCAACCTTCATGACATGGTTTTGTATGGCTTCTTGGCAATAACCTATTTGATTGATCACATCAATAAATTTTATCAACTAGCTTTGTGGTTTGTTGTAGTGAGCTGCAACTAGTCGTTTCTTTTCATCACAGCTTGGTCACAAAATATAATGGATTGGACACTCATGATATCACATGATGGTTAATAAAAAATTGTTAAGCTCAATAGTTCAGATTTAAGAGAATTTATACAAAATTGAGTTCACTTTAATTATCAAAAAGATTAGCAAGCAAATGAAATATAACTACAGGTTATTGTTGTAACAAATAATAGGATTTTAAAAGTTTATAGTCTGATTCCATGCTTTGAACCAAACAGTCACAAAGGCAATCAGGGATCAGTTCATTCCATTTCTGGACAAATCCAAACAGATAGGGAGATTCAGGGTCATTGCTTTCCATTTTCCTTGTATCCCTTTTTGGATTCCATTTCATTTACCCTGCTTGAACCAAACACCCCCTACTTATGCTGTGCTTTGCAAGAAACTTTGTGATGATAGTCTTTTGCGAGTTGAGAAACTCTTGACTCTAATTTGTTAGCTATTTTGTGCTTGGTTATAAACTACTCTATGATTTAAGAAGATTTAAATTGTGAAATCAGAAATGTGTCAGTAAACTGTTATGCATAAGTATCAACTGTCTGTTGAGATACAATGGCAATTCCTGAATAATTATCAAATTGTGAGGTGATCAATTTGTGATTAGAGTATCATAGTTTTGTTATCTATGCTTTGGCAGATTAAAGGCTCGTCTCTGCGAGTGCTTTGATGTGAACAATTATGATGAGCTCTCTGCATGTTTCGAGGATGTCATGAAGAGGGACCCGACATGTAGGCATTCATTAGCTAGACTCCTGGACTTGAATAAAAAAGGTTTTGATTTTTTGAAACCTGATATGTGCTTTCTTTGTTTTCTAATCCTATCTACACATGTTTGTTGTTAAAATTCAAATTTACATGTTTACTAATTTATAACTATACTTTGCTTGTCGGCTTGTAGATAATCTGTCTTTTGTATTATTGTGCAAAGGTGGTGCTCTGTAGTCTTATTAGTTTACACATTTAAATCAGATACAAGGGATTCATGGTTGATTGAGTATTGGAGTATTCATGTTCGCTAATCTAATTTTCATCAAGCTTGGAACAAACTGAAAACATCAAGTCAATCCTTGATATAGTCTATTCAAGGTTTAAAGCATTGCACTTTTATATTCAACTGAACTTTTTACGCAAGTTTTAATATATTTATAATGTGTTTTAATTACTTAAATAATATGGTAAGTGAAAATTATGAAGTTGGAACTATGCTATCAAATTCTGTTACAATTTAACATATCCAAGATAAAAACTCTACTAATTGAACTGCATGGATAGTACATACCTCGAGGAAAACATAACATTTATGTGTTGACATTTTATGCAAGGTATATAGTCGAGCTAGGAAACATAAACAAACAACACAATGATGCTTGAGCTCAAGTTTGAAAGTTGTAGTTGTTTCTTATGGAATCCTTGACGACATATTTATTTAGTTTTGACCGAGCCTGCTGGTCATCTTTGAGTAATCAGTACATATTCAGTCCTATTGTCACCTGCACTGGATTGTTTTGCTTTTGATTGTTTTTTTAATTCGTTTTTTTCCCCGCTAGTATAACAAAATTACAATAACTACAAAGTGTATTAATAAACTGAAATTTTCCTAGGGAGTTACAGTATGTTACATCACCTTAAAATTTTAAGTTTCTATACTGGTAAATTGCTAATAAGCTCTGATATGTTCAGCTCAAATGAGGTTTAGTTTAATGGCTAGAAGTTCAAATAATTTAGTGCAGGCTAGTAAGTTCAAATTAGTTGAGATTTCCAATCACTTTCCGAGGACAACTCGTTCTCATACTGTACATCTACACTTATGTTTATCCTATTTCTATGTTATAAAGTTTCTTAATAAAGTTGAAGAAAGTTCAAATAAGTTGATATAAGCTTAATTAAGTTCAGATGAGGTTGAATAATTTCATTTTGGTTTAGTTCAAGATTTTTCAAATAAAAAAAGCATACACCTTTACTCTTGCTATTATCTGCTGTACATTTTTAATCAAATGGGTTGCTTACCCTGAAAACATATATTGGCTGTTGCAGCTTCTCTTTGTATGATGTAAAAAGTTTCACTTTTTTTTTTACACATTTAATCTTTCCAGGAGAGTATGTTCCTGAACGCCTGGTGGAGATGATTGCTCTTCACTTGGAAGCGACGTATGGAGATCACACTTCATGGAGGGAATTTGCTTTATGTTTGCTTAAACTTTCCCAGTGCGAAGAAGACAGAATGTCAATGTGTGTAGTTGGGGAGCAAATTCAGAGTCAGAATTTGCATACGATCCGGTTCAGTAGGACACCTCCCTCATTTGTGGAGGGTACATCGGGAAAGACTTGGAAATTCCGCTGTAAATGGTGGTTGAACCGCCATTTTAGCAAGCACGTACTGGCATCAGAAATAGCAGAAGGTATCGCCTAAACTTACCTTAGCTGTCTGCATCGTTTGTGTCGTAAAATAATAATTTTTTGCAGCAGAGTGCATATTGTGTAAAGTAGTACTTTTTGAACCACAAAAGGACAGTTTTTGCAACATGATCAGGTATAGAAATTGATAGTGAGAATCTGGTAATCTGGTTTAATTCAATAATGTTGGCCCGTTCAAGTTTATTTCATCCGAGTTGCCTGTTATACGCATTTAGGCAATTGGTATATTTTTTTCAAACACTAGTAGAATGATTGCATTCTGTTATTTGTTGCTAGTAAAGAAGTTGTGTAACTATTCCTTTACCTTTGCCTCTCAATGTCTTGGCAATGATCTGAATTTTCTGATGTCCCAGGTGACTCGAGGCTCATGTTATACAAGGCAGCTTGTGCATCCCATTTTTACGGGAAAGAGATGGAATATGTTGTGAGGGTTCATACATATTTGAATGAGCATGAGAACGATAGGAACCTGTCGTCAATTTTATACACACACATGCAGAATTCTGTAGGTTTTTTCTCTAATCTTGTTAGAAAGTGATAACTTGCCATATAATGTTATTCGTTGAGGCTTTTTTAGTTATGACTTCCGACAATTTATATCTGCACTAATTCACTAACTAATCTTACTAATCAAAATGTTTCAACTTCCGAGCAGTAATCTGAATAATACTACGCTCGAGTAGGATTGCAATATCCCCAATATGAATTGGAGTGCAATATCAATTAATTAGTGCAAAAATCAGTGGCAAATTGTTACGGAGTACTGGTTAAATTCGATATACCACTACTCGTGTTAAAAAAAAAATTAATTAATTAGTAGAAAAAAAAAAAAAGTTGCTCCTTAACAAAATAAAAATCTTGAATATTTTGAATGGCAACTGCATATAAAACCAAACAATTATCAACATACAGGCACTTGGTGAAAAGTGTTGGATTTTTAATATATTTTTCCATAAGCAAATAAAGTTGGATGTATCATTCATGAAAAGTCATTTTTTGTGCGCCAACTTTAGGTCTTTTACGTAACCAAAAATCACTAATGCGTCAACTTAAGTTTGTACATACATTTGGTTTTTTTTTTTTTTTTTTTTTTTTTTTTTTTTTTTTGGGGAATTAAGAAATTTATTAACAAAAAGAATGATAAACTTTACAAACTATACAAGTTGTAAGAGCCCTCAAAAACCAAAAACAAAAAAAAAAACCGAAAGCACACATAAACCACCCCACTTCAAAAGTCCAGCCCACCTTCTAGGAAGGGAGACAGGCCCAAGAAGGGGAACCTCTACCATGCCTCAAGCTAGGAGGCCCTTCTAGGAAGGTTACTCCTAAGCAAGGACCAGGACAGAACAAACCTACTACAACCAGCAACTGAGACAACATCTAGCAGTTAGTGCACAGCCAAATAAAAAAACAGAACATAAAAACCAGGTGCAAACAGAACAGCACGAAGCCAGAAACAACAGCCTACTGTAGCAGACCCCACACACAGAACCTAAACAAAGACAGCAGGTCTTGAACAGTAACACCAGAAGCCCACAACAGGCCCTTATACACCGCGTCAAAACCAGGAGCAGGACAGGAGGCAAAACAGCAGCCTACCATTCCACTTTGACAGCACCAGAGAGCATAAAACAGCAGATCAGAGAAGAGCACTACTTTTCAGAAGTTGAAGCCTCTTGCATTGCTGTCTAGTCCACCTCTTATCAACCATCTGCTGAATTCTACAGGTAGCTTCCACACAAATAACCTTACACACCTTCACAGGCATCAACACAGCTTTTTCCCAATAGGCATGATTCCTAACCATCCATATATGATAAACACAGGCAGCAAAAACAGCTAGGCAAATGTTTTTATAATTTTGATCCTTACCTTGCCGATACCAATGCTTCCAAGAGCTAGTCAAACTAAAATGCCTCTCATTTATACCCAGCCAAGAAGCAACAGAGTTTAACACAAACCTGCTATAGGGACAATAAAAAAACAGATGAGCATGGGAGTCCATATCATTACCACACAACAAACACCTGGTGTCACCTTCACACCCAAACGAAGCTAGTCCATCCTTCGTTTTCAGTCTATTTTGAGCTGCCAGCCACGAAATAATTGAGCGCTTTGGAGTGTTATATCTATTCCAAACCCATTTCCCCCAAGCAACCTTAGCTTGCTCACCCTGTATCCATTCATAGCAATCTGCAATTTGTGCAAATACATTCTAGTATGAAGTTGTGTGCACAATATTGACAATTTTTTAGTATGCGAGTTTTGTGCAAATACCAGACAACTTTGATTAATTAGTTCGGCACTTTAATTGATTTTTTCTATTTCTTATTTTATCATTTTTCTTATGCTTGTATGTATTTGTTATATACTTGTATTTGATTAAAATATACAATCAATCCTTGATACATGTTCGTAGTTGTATATTTGTATCACTTCTTTGGCCTTTTATCCTCTTGTTCGTAGTTTTATCCCTTCTTTTTGTTGTTTTTCCTCCCCGAGCATAAGTAAATGTGATTCCAAGCTTTCATCAAAAGTCCATTTGTGTGAAGTGTATTATAGTATATATATAGGGGAAGACTCTCGTGAGAACCCCTCTTATACGTGAGAACTCTTTCATATGTGACAACACTCTCATGTTCTAAATTTGTACTCGTCTGTTTAAAATTATTACTCACATGTTCTAAATCTTAAGGGTTTTTTTTTTTTTTTTAAATGAATTCTAAATCTTAAGTTATTTGTTCTAAATTTAACTTATATGATCTAAAAATTGTGTTTAAGATTTTTATTCATATGTTTTAGATTTTAAATCATATGTTCTAAATTTTACTCATATGTTCTAAATTTTAAATAAGGTGTTCTAAATTTTACTCGTATGTTCTAAAATTTTACTCACATGTTCTAAATCTTAAATCAAATGTTTTATATGTTTACTCAGATGTTCTAAATCTTAAATCAGGTTTTAAAAATTTTATCACAAGTTCTAAATTTATAATCAGATGTTCTAAATTATTACTTACTTAGATGTTCTTAAGTTTTATTCATATGTTCTAAATTTTAAATCATGTGTTCTAAATATTTAATCATGTGTTTTAAATTTTTACTTATATATTCTAAATTTTTACTCACATGTTCTAAATTTTAGATCAGTTCTCATATAAATATGAGTTCTCTCACACACATATATATTGTTTATTGTGTGGCCTTGAAAACTTTTTTCCTCCCAACAATTTTACTACTAAAAAATGCTTGATACTCCTCTGTCCAATTTTACATGTAAACATTTTCAATTAAGTTAGTCAATTACTTGTCATTTTGACAATTCAATAATGCCTTTTTTGGGAACTTATTTACCCAATGTCATATTAAAATTAATTCACTAAACTGAAAAAAAAAATAAACATTCTTGAAATGCTTACTTGCTTAGTAACATTTTGTTGTGGTAAATTGATGATAAACAATTGAATTTGCAATTAAGGGTGTCAATTCGGATAAACGGTTCAATTTTGGGTTACAACGGGTTGGGGGTTAAAATGATAAGCGGGTCGGTTTTGAAAATTATCGGGTCAGTTCGGTTTGGTTTTTATTATTATTATTATTATTATTATTATTATTATTATTATTATTATTATTATTATTATTATTATTATTATTATATATATATATATTTTGCGGTTTTTATTCGGATCAGGTTCTAATCGGTTCGGGTCATAATCAATTTGGGTTGAATTGGGTCAGTTTGGAAACGGGTTTAGCCAGTTTAAAGTGAGTTTCGGTTCAAAACAATTTGGGTCCTAATCAAGTCAGGATGTAATCAGTGCGGGTCATAATCAGTTTGGGTTAAAGTGAGTTAGTTTGAAAATGGGTTTCTGGTTCAAAACAGATCGGGTGAAATCGGGTTGGATCATTATCGGTTCAGGTCATAATCGGTTTGGATTGAGCTGGGTCGGTTTAAAACGGGTTTACCCAGTTTGAAGCGAATTTCAGTTCAAATCATAACGGGTTAAATTAAGTCAGATCATTATGTTATAATCGAGTTAAGTCTTAATAAGTTGGGTTTATCGAGTAGTAGGTTGAAACGGATCAGATCATAAACATATTGGGTTAGGTTGTAAATCACTCATTTATAACGGGTTACAGGTTGTAAACAGTTCGGTCTTAACGGGTTACGAGTTGTAAACGGTTCGGTCTCAATTGGGTTGAAAACAGTTCGGTCACAACGGGTTATGGGTTATATCTGGTTCGGTCACAACGAGTTACGGGTTGGAACTGTTCGGGTTTAACAGATTTTTGCCAGGTTTAAACGGTTTTGGTTCAAAATGGATTGGGGTTATTATCGGGTTCAGACATAATCGGTTCGGGTTGTTTTCGATTCTGGGTTGTAATGGTTTGGCTTGATAATGGGTCGGGTCACAAATTCGGTTCAATTCAGTTTCGGGTTGGAAAAAATTGGGTCGGGTCAGTTTTCGGTTTTCAATAAGCTGGTTTTTAACGATTTGGTTGCTTTTCGGATCGGTTCGAAACAGTCGGGTTTAACGGTTTGAGTTGGAAATTGACAGCTCTATTTGCATTAAAGCCAATAATAAACGTGTATGGTGACAATATTTAATTCGTCTATTAGTTTACCAAAATATTGGAGTAGTCAGTTTTAGAGGTTGTTTGAATCAATAATTGCTCATGTCTTCAAACTTCAATGACAATAACAAAATCCTGTTGGTATTTTTAGATTTCATGTTGGTATTCTATACCAATATGAGGCCTAAATATACCAACAAGATTGTTGGTATTTTTAGACTTTATGTTGGTACAATTACTATACCAACATGAGGTATAAATGTACCAACAAACACTTGTTATTGTCATTCATGACTAGTAATCATGCTTTTGAATCACGCACTTATCCTTTGTCATAGAACTAGATTAGAACCCGTGCATTATATAAAACTTATTTTTGTAATTTGTACATTAAGAAAAAATGGCTATTATACATGAATATAAATAAGAATTATGTACCTTGTACAAAAATATTTGTAATTATAAAATTTTAGATTTTCATCAAAATTATGATATAGTCACTATACAATGTCGCTTAATACACATTTCAATGTAGGGTGTCATTTATCAGTGTGCTATTAAAAATTATTTCAATTTCCTAGGATAAATCAATAGGTTGTAGTTGTAATGTAAAAACTTCTAATATTCAAATTTAAAAAATATTAATATAGTATTAGCTCCACACAAAAAAAAAAAAAAAAAAAAAAAAAAAAAAAAAAAAAAAAAAAAAAAAAAAATTGTTAAGAGAGTAAAATGTGGACAATGATAACGTTAGCATACTATATTTTAGTAATAATTAACAGAATAGATTGGAATAGGCAATATTTCATCTCTAAAACATGGAATAGGGAAAAATTCAATTTAACATCTTATTACTCCGTAGTAAGTTATTTTCCCCCTAGCATATCTCACCAAGAGTGGAGGCTGATGTACTTAATCAAAACTTGACTTACCAAGTAAACCTTGGTCTAGTGGTAAGGTTTGCATCTCCCAACCTTACTAGAGGCATTTTGGGGTACGGTGGGGATTTCCTTATCCTTTCCCCCATTCCAAAGTGTCTAGCCCGCTAACTCGGGTCGGGAGGACTTGTGGGAGGTTCTAGCCCGGTAGGGCCCTTCTCCTTCCCCAAAAAAAAAAAAATCAAAACTTGAATTCACCTATGTTGGATATACATAACTTTGACCATTAATATTTGTGATTATATATTTTTAAGAAGTATAAAACATTAATATAATGTAAATATACTTACAGACTAATCCAAAAATATTTTACATGGTAACATATAATTTTGATATATTGGTAAAAAATATAGTCAAAGTAACCATATAAATAGTGCAAAAGTCAATGTATTGCGATTATTATAAAACGGAAGGAATCATGATAATCAACACTAAAATGATTAAAGAGAACCAATCTAGTCCTTTAGATTATCATAATAGATGACCTTTTATGCTTATTGTATCAATAATGACGTTTTTGTAATTTTGCAACTTTATTAATTAGTTTTTAGTTTCAAATTTAAAAAGTAAATGAAAAAAAAAAATACAATATATAAAACCAATCAAAAAGTAAATTGAATCGCTTCAAAACTAAACATTTATTTAAGTTTAAAATTACGAAAATATTAGTAATGACACTAAATACAGGCAGAACATGTGAATATAATTATTTAAGGGCCTATATTTGTCTCTCTGTTCTCAATTTAAAGGAAATTTTGTAAAAAAATCACCCCCAAAACACCATTTTTGTATAAAACCACCAATTTATTACGAAAATAAAATAAATAAAAAAAACCACCTACAAAACCCAAAACCAGTAAGTATCACCACCCCTACTCTATTCCGGCCTGTTTTCCTACTAAATGGTCCATGTGTCACCACCTAATTGGCTAAATTAAAAAAATTAAAAGAAATATATATTTTTTATAAAAAAAATATATATATTTTTAAAAAATATCCCCAACGAGCCCACGGCAGCCACCCTCTTCCCCTTGCTTCTTCAATCCCGCTTCCACCACCGCCTCTACACCTTCCCGACCCCTACGACCACCTAACCCAACCACATGCAGCCTTGAGACCACCCCACAACCTCCCTCTCTTCTCTGCCCCCTTCTTTCTCCCTCTCAAGTTCCTTTCTTTCTCCTTCGCGCCGCCCAAACAACCGCTAGCGCCACCCAATTCAGCCCCTGCAGCACCACTACAACATCCATCAATTCCACCTACCTCAATTCAACCTCCAAACAACCAAAATCAGCCACCAATTCCTAGAAATGGATCAATTTGTAAAAACCCCCAAATTAATTTTGCAAGGACCCTAATTTCCCATTCATGTCAAATTGATTGATTATAACATCAAGTAATACTTTTATTTATCAATTTGTAACATTCCAACAACAAACCTAGATATACAATTCCAATTGAATTACATTTTGCTACTGAATTTGATTTAACCAAAAAAATGAAACAAAAACATAGGGTGTTGTGATGAAGGTGAAGGAGGAGGCTGAAGTTGGCATGGGTTTTGCGCCAGCGATGAGGGGTCGATTGGGATTTTGTGAGTAGGGGTGGGGGTTTGGTGGGGTTCGCGAGTAGGGATGGGGGCTTGGTGGGGTTTACCAACAAGGGTAGTGGCTGGTTGGGGTGGGGGTGGTCCAGAAGGTGGTTGGTTTGGGTGGGGGCGGGCTATTTTCGGTGGGATGGTAGGAGAAGGGCAAGGGGGTTGGGATTTTTTTTTTAATTTTTTTTTTATTATAATTTTTTTAAATTTTATTATTTTTAACCAATATGGTGGTGACACATGGATTCTAAGTCAGAAAACAGGCCGGAATAAGGGAGGGGGTGGTGATTCCTAGTGATTAGGTGTATTGTAGGTTTTTTTTTTTTTTTTTTTTTAAATTTCGTAAAAAAGGGTGGTTATTTAGAAAAGTGGTTGTTGAGGTAAATACTGCTCTTTACCAACAAGTTAAATACTATCTTGTTCTAGAATATTAGGGGGTTGCCCCTCGAGTTACCGGTTTCAAAAATTGATAACCTTGCTAACGTAAAACAAACAAATAAGGAAGCTTTTCCAAAAGAAATAAAACAAGTTAGATTGCTCAAAGAAACGAGTAGATAAACATATGACAGAAGATATAAATGCATTCCATTAATTAAAGGATAGAGTCAGGTCTACAATTGTACGATTTGAAGGAGAGGTTACCTCCATGGTCATACAATTGGAAAAGACAAACGATCTTCAATACATGCTATGTGATAAACTACACAATCGTTTGGCTACTAAGCCAAGGGAGACTACGAAAGCCAAGAAGAAAGCTTAAAAGAAATGAAATGGTTGTTGTTAAATTATTTGCTGATGTCCATTTTTTTGTCCCTGCACTTCTATTTATAGGCAATAGAGTGGTTATGACTGACTCCCATAATTGGTGTACGGTTATGCTTCTAGGCACCAACACTACTTAAAAATTTAAAATCATCCATTAGCCTTCTAATCCGATTTATGTATTATTGGGCCTTAGCGTGATATTAACCCAGTGGCTGTTATGTTTTAATCAAACTAGCTCAAAGATCCTTCACTAACTCTAGGACTTCTCAACTTGGTCAAAGTCAAGAAAGTCAATTAAAAAATCAAAAATATGATTTTTAGGTCTAACAAATGCCCCCCTAATTTGGAAGGTTGATGGCATTTTAAACCAATCAAATTATGAGTTTCCAAGCATAAATATAAAGCATTGTGTATGTCTAACTCTGCAAATACCAAGCATAGAATATAAACATGACTTAATATTTATAGAAATAGATTAATTACAAAATAAGAGCATTTCAAAAATTATAAGTTTTGAATTGTGTACGCTCTTTTAACAAGACTTAAGGCTAGATACATACAGCGATATAGTTATTGAGATGCCTTCTAATATCATGGGTCATCTTGGAGCGTCGCCACACGATTCTGCACTTTAGGATCGTCAAGATAATCCTCAAATTCATCATTGCTAGGCTCTGTAAGGAGCCAATTGATCCTATGGTGCTTAAAGATTTCTTCGTACCATAATTGACAGGCACACTTATACATCAGGGTGTGCTTTTCCCCCTCTGTACCCCTGGTAACTTCAAATTCGTAGTACACTTGGGGTAAGGGATAGTCCTCGCCTCTAATTTCCTATCGAACGAGGTAGGAAAGATTGCTCTGATCTCTTTAGCCCATCCCTTGCAAACCAAGGTGGCGTTCGCCCTGTCCTCTTTCTCCTCCAAGTGAAGAAGTATGAAATTCTTCAAAAGATCAGCATTTGCACCCACATGAAAAGAGCTAGGCCCAACAGGTCCATCTTCATATTCTAAAATGGCGGGTCTACCCCCCCCATTGCTCCCTGACCCTCCTGTTAAGGCGATTTCTCTTTATGTTCCTGTAATTTCTCCTTCATTAGCGCACCTGTCCATGGCTTAATGGTGATTTGGGCACTCGTTTGGGTATTCAATAGATCCATGAAGCGTATTGTCGACATAGAACATGCCAACTCCATAAACTTCCCCATTAGGCCCAATGTGTAGCATTTGAATAAGATGCAGGAGATCTTCCATGGTAAATTCGAAATCCAATTTTTAGAAAGTGGTTGAAGAAATCTGACAAATTGAATTTTTTAGAGAGAGAAAGTAAGAGAGAGAAATAAAACTGACTTAGTGAAGAAGGAAGATTTTGAGTGAAGTGACTACTCATATTTATAATCACTCTTTCGTCACTCCCTTGATGTTTAAAATCCTCTGTTACTTCAAAATATCGTGGTAAAACCACGTAACTCTCCAACTTCTTTAAAGTAGTTTATCCAAAAATCACATTAAAGGGAATGAATTTGGAATTAAACCGTCACGGAATTTTCATAGTAACTTCCACTTTTAAGTTAATAATTTTACTGATCATTTAATTTTTATTAGGAAATTAGAAGTATTTCTTCACTTAAGTGTCAAAAAATACGGTAGTCTGTCACTTGGCACTAGTAGAAAAAATGAAATAGGCACCCCCCTTTAGCACCGGTTCTTGAAAACCGGTGCCAAAAGAAATGGGCGAAATTGAAAAATTCAGTGTTGGCACCAGTTCCAACCAAAACAAAGTTTTCACTATTTTCTGTTGCTTGCAGATTCATCAGCTGATGGAGTTAACATTGCTCGACCATGTTTTCTAAAATTGTGCGAGTAATTTTATCATTTTATGGATAAATGGACATTGATTGTACTATTTGCTCCAAGGTGAAGCATTAATAAAGGCCATAATTATTAATGATTAATCTCCTCTTGACTTGAATTAGAGGAATAAGTAAAATTGGTCTGTCATATTCTGATGTGAAAACTGACAAATGTGATTGTTAGTGAGTGGTGACTGCCTGACTGGTGTATTCTAACATGATTATTTACAAAGATTAGAGCTAGACACTTAAATATTAAGTGTGACTAAAAAAAAGTCGGTTTTATCTTATGCGTATTTTTTTGTTCTGCGGGGGAAAACCAGACAATTGAGTAGGCAATGCGACTTAGCTCTCAATGTTGCTGAAGCCTTACATTACTGCAGTTCTGAAGGACGTACATGTACATTCCTCTTATTTCTATTTAATTTCAGCTTATGCCTTCTCCATCTTAACCATCATTTTCCTTTGTGAAAATAAAGGACGAAGAAAAGAAACTGGTCATTGTTATATGATATGTATCTTAAGCCTAATTGAAAATGCTAATGTGTAATACTTGAATGCTCCTATTTTAACTGTTGCTTGGTGTTACATTTTATCTCCAGGGATTTCTCTGAGCTGCTGGCTGCTGTGTTACTTTAGGCAGGACTGCTAGTTTCTGGTCCTCCTGCTGTCTGGTTTCTGTTGTTGGTTCTGTTTGTGCACTGCTGTTGCTGCTTCCTTTTCTGCTTTGCCAGCTGCAGCTGTTTCTGGTTCTGTTTACTCTGGCTACTATTGTGCTGTTCTTTGCCTGGTGCTAGGTGCCTGCTTTTGGCTGATGCTGCTGTCCTGTTGGGCTTGAGGGTTGGCGCAGTGTGTTGGCTGGTTCCATCTTCCTCTGTTCAGCTGCTAGTGTGGAGCTGGTCTTAGATATTTCCGTTCCTTGCTTTGATTTTTTTTGGACGAAAATTGTAATATTACAACCTTTTTTTAATGAAAATATGTAACTTTATATATATATATGTTAATGTTTCTATATCAATTTAAGTGAAAAAAATGCGAAGAAAAAAAAATTATTTTTTTGGGGTATTTTTGGCATCGGTTATGACCAGAACCAGTGCCAAAAGTGGGGTTTTTTGCACCGGTTCTTTCTTTGAACCGGTGCCAATAGTATTGAAAATTAAAAAAAAATGGCGCCATGGTAGTTGGCACCGGTTAACCGGTGCCAAATGCTTTAGTTGGCACCGGTTAACCAGTGCCAAATGCTTTAGTTGGCACCGATTCAAACCGGTGCCAAATTTTCATGGATTTGGCATCCCTCAAATACCCAACGGTTCAAAACCGGTGCCAAAGGGGGGGTTTGAACCGGTTCCTTTTTATCTTATTCGTCTAGTGTGGTAAGTTGGAAATTTATCATAAATTACAACCCATATATTTTAATTTCTAGAAAATCAAAAATATATTTGTGTGGGTACAATTATAACAATTCAGTTGTATCGCTTGATCAAAAGAACAAAATATTTATAATTTATATTGATCACATAATTTGAACAAGACCAAGATCAGACATAAACAACAATTAAATTTTTGAAAGAGTTAAGACATAATAAAAAACATGCTTAGATACTTAGTTTTAGAAGAACTAAGAACATGTAACACATCATGTTTGAGTACTTAATTCCTTAACCAAAAGTTAGTTCAATTGATCAAAAGAAATCGAACCAAGCATACCCTAGCCTTTGATTAATCTGAAGTGTGGTTGGGGCTTCTAGGACATTTGTGTGCTGGTTCAAACATATCAAAGGAAAAATCAAAGATGTCTCCTTGCTCTATTATCATCATCCTTCCCAAGCTTCTTGGTGGAGACTTCTTTGCTTTTCTTTGTCGCCTCTTCTTTGAAGGCTCACCTTCAACTCTCCTGCGTTTATGGCTTTTCTTCCTTCTCATTGGTTCATCTCCTAACACTAGGGGGTTGAAGCCGAAGCGCGCATTGCCAAATGTAGCCTGGCGATGGAACTCAGCATCTTCTTCCTTTTTGGCATCCCTCTCAATAGCATCCCACTTCACTAAAGCTAACACCTTTAGCTCTTGGCTTTCCTCATCTAAGCAAAGCTTCTCTATCTCAGGGAATTCCATTGATAGTTCATCTATGTCTAGATCAACTATTATTGTCTTCCCCTTGGGATGAGACTTGGCTGTGCTAGAGGTTGGACTCTCCATTGAAAGAAAGATTTTTAGGAAGATATGAAGTGGATTTTCAGACAAAAGATTTTTGTTGAGAGAGATCAAAGACACTCCTTGCGTATTTCAAATAAAAGTGATTTAATGATCTCAACCTATATCATAAGTTGACATATATGTTCGAATCACTTTTTAGATTATATAATTCTCGGAAATTACCTAGCAATTACCCTATAGAAGCTATCAATAGTGTTATTTGATAAGCTTTATCGAAGGGTAATTTAGTAATTTCTTACTTTCGTCACTTGATTTTCAATTATCAAATTGAGCCCTAAATTGCTGCGTTTAAGGTGGCGCAACTCAATTTCAATTGGGAATCAATTTCTTTTTAAGCGGACTCTGCCAAACCATTCGTATTGTTTTGTGCCTAAACGAAATCAAACGACACAATTTAACTAACTCTCAAATGCTCGGAAAAACCATAAAAACCTTTAAGGTATCCTTCACCCAATCTCATCACCAATTCACTCTATTTGATCTCCAAAACTTTAAACCTTCTATTCTTTGAACCTTGCGAAGTACAAGACCTATGGAAATTTCATCTTCGACCACCAAAGAAGGTGTTTTGAAAGGCACTGCCTCTATAGGGCCAGTGTTTCACTTCGACCTTTCATCTTCGATCTGATGCTCTACAAGATTCCCGAAAGGAAATTCAGCCCAAGTTCACCAAGTGTATCCTTGGTAAAGGTGCACCTCGCTCTGCTGCATTTAATGAATTGCACCCAAACGACAATTGGATTTTAAGCCAGAATCCAATTAAAGGTTGGGTACAAGACCTAACAGCTAGGGGCTGGTTTATGCGGCTTTCCAAGTTCTACTACTCATGGGAGAGGAAGAGAATTTTTGGTTTCCTCAGACTGGCGACGTATGGTAAGATTCCATTCAACGGATCGCTGACATGTGCCCTTATATCGCTCTGGGTTCCCATGCTAAACTGTTTCATCCTACGCTAAGGTTGCATGACTGTCACCCTTGCTGATATGGTCTTCCTTACTGGTCTATCACCTTATGATGATAAAGGTCAACAAATCATAATGTTTAGCCTAATTGAAGGCGTTGGACCTTTATACAACAGAAGTCACAACCTTCTGAAGCAAATGCTAGCAACGTCCAAAAGCAGCAAAATCGGCTTTAGTACCCATATCTCATACTTTGCATCGTCTTCATATTCTACCAAGGTATCGCAGGAGGAAGAGGTACTTTTCATTTTATTCGCTCTTACTCATTTAATGATGTGCAAATCTTGTGGCATTTCTCCACTGTTATTGCCATTTGCAGTGAACATTTCCCATAACAAGTATTTTGTAGCGCTAGGTACAATCTTATTAGGACAATTGTACAGATGTCTATTTAGATGTAGGGAAGCTCTTAACGAAGGTCAAAGCTTACAGAATATAGGTGGACCTCTATGGCTGGTCACCTGTTTGGGTGATCTCTACACTACTTTGTGTATGGAGAAGACCGAGGAAGAGGTTAAGAACGAGATGGCGGCTGAGACAACTTTGTATGTATCAAAGCTTGATTGTCGGGAGAAAACTTTAAAAGTGGATTCTTGCTCATATGCAGAAATATGCTTTAACTATTTTGGCCACCAAAAAGTTCCTGAACCCAATCTTGTTATGCATTGGCTGTTGGAGTTAGACCCTTTACCTGTTAGTTGGTACATTATGAACCGGAAGGATGATCCATATCCTAACAGTATATGGGTCTTTAATGCAACTCCAAAGTGGCTTAAAGCGGTAGGCATGAGGATAACCTTTGATGAGGACTCCCCTTTTTGGTGTTTTGTATTAGCTTCCAGAGATTTACCTGCATGAGAACCAGAACACTTTGGTTTTGAAGCCTATAATCCTCTGATGGTAGCCAGACAATTTGGTTTATGCCGATCTCTTGCCATGCCTTTGTTCACCACATGTAACATTCCTTGGGATTCTCGTCCAAAATTTCATGAAGAAGATGTTTGGAAAAGTGACTCCCTCACATATCCTAAAGTCATTTTGCAACCCAGGAAGTCAAGCGATGTGGTTTCCTTAAGTTACCTTGAATGCTGGTATCATGGAACACTTCAATCTCATGCTGTTGAAGATGTCAAGGTACACTTTGTTGTGAGTGTGGGCAATTATAAAGGTATGAGTTCCTCTAAATGCTTCCTTCACTTGCTTCTTATTTTCCACTCACAATCTACTTTTTAGGTAAGAAGAAGATTGTTGTAACTTCGATTAAGATGAAGGGCAAATCTACCTATCATCAAATTGATCGCTAAACTAAGATTGCTAACAGAGTTTAATTATGAACCCATTGCCACATATAGATGATTCATACAGAAGTATCATTCATCCCCACACTGATAGAGTTGGATTGAGAAATATGGTTTCTCTTTCGACCCCAAGTTCCTTACAGAAATCAAGGAGTAACAGGCATAAAAACATCCCCATGTCAAGTCCCAGCTCAAGGTCTACATTCAAAACAGAACTAGAGCTAGAAACTACTGATATCCCTCTTACCAGTAAGTGCATTAGCTCTAATTTGTCAAAGTTTCTTGTACCTTGTTACTCACTATGATTTCCTTCATATTAGGTCTGGCTCCCTATACTAAAAAGACACGAAAGTCTCCAGAAAAGACCACGCCTTCCAAACCTGTTTCGATTGACAGTGATGAAGAAGAGCTAGGAAATACAACAAGCGTTCCAGATCTCTTAGAGAAAAATGCTGCTTCTAGCCTGTTGTCACTAGAGAAATCACCACCTCGTGATTCTGTATCTTCTCCTCCAACGAGTCAAGGTCCTGACAAGAAGAAGAGAAAAGGTGATGATGGCTCAATTAAGAACCAGAGTGCTGTTTCAAGTAAACAGCAATCGGGGAAAAGTTCATTATCTGGTGGTGAACCAAAAGCTCCAAACATTGAAGGTGATGTGGGTGTGCAAATAAGTCCTAGCCAATCAAATGTTGAGGCTTCTGTTTCAAGAACAACCTCAGTTTCTTCTCAATAATCCAAAGCTTCTACTGCCATACAAACAAATAAGCCTGCTCAAACTGTCGATGCTAATGTTAATGTTGATGCCCCCGTAGTTTCTGACCCATTGCTTATGACTTTAGAGTCTGTACCCAAGTCAAAACAACCTTTTGTTGTTGTTCATGGTAAGGGAAAAGCTGTCTAGGATGACGTTGAACAAGGGAAAAGTAATTCTGTATCCACTCTAACCCTATAATCTTTACATGAATCAAGATAACCTTCTACGATGATTCAAGATCAAGAGGTGGAAATTCGTGATGAAACTACATTAAGAATCACAGAGTCCATTCCAGTAATGGTGCATAGTGACACCAGAAATGTTCAGACTAAGGATGCTGAGCCTCAGCTTGATACTACAAAATCAAGTCTTCGTTAAGAGGCCTTAGTAGAAAAGAATGCATCTCCAGATTTAAGTAAATAACACATGTCTTCTTTTTATGTCTTTTTATTGGTGTCTAATGTCCATTATTTCAGCATTGACAACCATTGACCAAGGAAATCAGAGTAACAAGACTTCAACAATACAAACGTCAGATGAAAGTAAGCATCCTAACCTTCATTACTACATTTTTATCTATTGCAACCCCCAAATCCGTTGCATTAGGCGTCAAAATCCGTGGCATTAGGCCTAATGCAACGGCCATGTACCGTGGCATCTGCTGGCGTTGCAGTAGGTCTAATGCAACGGCATATGACACCTAATTCCACGGCATCCATGATCCATTGCGTTCGTTAGATCAATATCTGATGCAATTACAACATTATTGTCCTGGCATTAGCTATAATACCTAATGCCACGGTTTCCTATACCTAATGCCACGGTGCATATACCCTAATGCCACGATTCCCTATACCTAATGTCATATAGTGAATATAATAATAATAATAATAATAATAATAATAATAATAATAATAATAATAATATGGAGGACTGGGTGTCTATTCAGCGGGTGATGTTCGACACTATGCTTTCCTTGCGTCGCGTTTGCAGTCTTCTGGTCTACAGGCTTCGCTTCTTCGCAATTCTGGTATTGTTGGTCCAGGTCCGGCCTTCGACGACGCTCTTAGTCTTTTTAATAGGACTGTGGAGACTGACCTTTTGCGTTACCCTGGTGAGATCGCTGCCCCCAAACTCATGAAGAAATTGGCAGATATATATTTCACGAAGGTCACTGCATCTGCAGAATCCACTTTCTCCTTGTCTCCGCGTCAGGTTTCCTTATGGAAGTCCCAGCAGGGGGATTACTCTTCTGCCTGGTTGCGAGCGGTCCCGATATCAGGTCTGGGTCAGACTATGAATGGTAAGACTTACCGTTGTGTTCTTTGTTACCGGTTGGGTGTTCCCTTGTTCTCCGTATCGGCACCTTGTTCTGCTTGCTCAAGAGTTTTTGATGGGGATATTTATGGGGATCATGTAGTGTCTTGTGCTGGGATGGTGGGTATTAAACATCGGCATAACGTTATTCGTGATACCCTTGTTGATATTTGTTTCCGCTCTGGGATTTCTGCAAGAAAGGAGGTCAACGTTGGGTTCTGGAGGGAACGACGGGGCTCTTCGGCCAGCAGATGTGTTGCTTAACTCCTGGGATAGAGGCCTAGATGTATGTGTTGACTTGACGGGGTCTTCTCCATTGACTCAATCTGGGTTGTCTGACTTCGTTCCTGGTCGTGTTATGTCGGCTGCGGCTCAGCGGAAGCGAGACAAGTATGGGGCGCGTTGCAGGGCTATTGGCTATGGTTTTCTTCCTTTCTCCTTTTCTTCATTGGGGGAATTAGAGAAGGATGTCATTGCGTTGCTGAAGCGGGTTCAGGCGTTCGCTAGGACTCAGGATATTGGAGCTCGTGCGGCTGCTCACATCTTTAACAGGATTGGGTTCGCTATAGCTAGAGGGGTGGGGGCCCAGATTGTATCTCGGCTCCCCACTAATTTCTTGTAAATCTTTTGACTTTGTAGGTTTTTGTTATTTAATAATAATAATTATTATTATTATAATAATAATAATAATAATAATAATAATAATAATAATAAGAAGGTAGTTTCCTCGACTCTTTTCCAGCAGTGTTTAACGACGACGTCCCGGCGGTTAAGGTCAGTCAGAGAGTTATCGACAGTGGCTATTTTCCGGGCGACCTGCAGGTGTTTCTCCGACTGAATTCTGGTTTTCTAGCGTTGCTTTGGTGTAGTTTCTGGTCCGTTTTGCTCGTCCATTTTCAGGGTTCATCTCAGGCGAATTTAAGCCGGTGCTCAGGTGGGTTTTATCAGGTTTTCAGGAGTCCAATTTGAGGTAACAAAATCGGATTTAATCACTTCAGAATTAGGTCGATTCGCCTGTTGTTTTAGGGCTTGTTTTGGGCGTTTTCTTGGTGCTTTTTAGGGTGTTTTCTGGTCAGTTTGGGTGCGGTTTGTTGGACCGTTATGGGTGCTATTTGGTGGTCTGTTTGGGTGCAGTATTTTTGTCGGTACCAGTGCAGTTTTCTGCTCGATTTGGCTGTTGTTTTGGGTTAGTTTTAGGTGTGTTTTTCAGGCATATTCCTCGACTATTTACAGCCGATTTCAGGCTCGGTTAACTGGCTGCTATTCAAGCTGCTTCCACGGCAGTTTTGGGGTGTTTTTGGTGTTGCTTTTGATCAATTCCGATTAGTCCATTTTGCTGCTATTTTGTGGGACGATTTTGGTACTTATCCCCGTACTGTTTTGTAATTCTACGTGCTTTTTGGGTGCTTTTTTCTGCCATGTCGGTGAAGTTTCATTGTCCCTTTGTGGGTCTTAATGGTTATCAAGATGAAAGTGGGAATGGCCTTGCTAGAAGCTCTTTGATCAAACATCTTTGTGATCGTCATTGTTGTATGGGTGCGCGAGATATCACACGACATGCTCTTACTTCTAGTTTGGCTGTTTATAATGAGGCAGAAGTTACTTTTACGCGTTTGGGAATTTGGTTATGTGGTGTTTGCTACAAGACGCACACGCATCGTACTAAGTGTTTTCATAGTTCGGGTGAGATTGTGTCACCCCCGAATGAAGGAGATGGTATTGTTCGTTTTGTGCTTTATGGTTTCTCCAAGCCACAAGCTCCCTTTTCTCCTTCTCGGCTTGGGCGCTTGGGTGTTTTGGTGCAAGATAAACATTATGGTTTTGATGTGGCTCTCCTTGATAGTTTATTCTCTAAAGGGTTTCACACTATGAAGTTTATCCCTCCCAAGTGTCGTTTGGGGTTTTCTCGGGTTCTAAAAGGTTCTCTTGATAAGGTGATCTCTAAGCCTGATGACATTTCTAATTGGGTCTCTCTATTGGTGTTACCTCTTTGCATCCTTAAAACCTTTCGTCCGCGGAGTAGTCGTGAGTCTCGGTCTTCAGTGAAACGTCGGCAGCAGGAAGAGAGGATTTCCTGTGCTATTTGTTCTTGGAGTGCGCCCGGTGGTAATTTGCGGCTTGTGAGGGAAACTCTGGCAGAGGATTCTCCTACTTTGTCGATCTTTGATGATGAAGACCTTGATTTGGAAGAGCTAATATCAAGAAGTGTCATAGGAAGATATGCGATGGTCATTACACTATTGCAGTCCGGGTTCTTTCTTCTTCAGGAATTGCTCCTTATAATGAGGCCACTCTTGCGGATTTATAGTCTAAACACCCTGCTTCTCCAGCTCCATCCTTGCCTGATATACCTATTGATGGCCTTCATCTCGTTACTACTTCTGTTGTTGTTTTGGATCGGATTACGAATTTTCCACGTGGTACATCATGTGGTAAGGACGGTTTACGTGCTCAGCACCTTCTGGATTGCTTGAGTGGTGCTGCTGTGGCTGTATCAGATGAGTTAGTTGACTCTATTTCCGAGGTGGTAAATCTCTTTCTAGCTGGTAAGTGTCCTATGGAACTAGGAGAGTATATTGCTAGTGCTCCTTTTACCCCACTTGTCAAGCCCAGTGGTGGTGTTCGTCCTATAGCTGTGGGTACTTTTAGGCGGCGTCTGGTTTTAAAGGTGGGTGCTGTTATGGTTAGCCAGTCTTTAGGAAGTTACTTTGATGGTCTTCAATTTGGCGTTGGGGTTTCTTCAGGTGGTGAGGCAATTCTTCATGCTGTGAATCGGTTGATTGAGGATCGTGGCTCTGATGTGGGTCTTTCTATGTTGTTGGTGGATTTTCAAAATGCCTTTAATCTTGTTGATCGTACGGTCATGTTGCATGAAGTTCGTCGTCATTGTCCGGGTATTTCGCGTTGGGTTGAATTCTGCTATTATAATCTAGCTAGATTGTATTATGGGGACCAATCCTTATGGTCATGTCAAGGAGTGCAGCAGGGTGATCCCTTTGGTCCTCTATTTTTTGCTTTGGTTTTACAGCCCCTGGTTTGTAAAATCAGAGATGCTTTTGACTTATGTCTTCAGGCGTGGTATTTGGATGACGACATTGTTATTGGTGACACTTTGATGGTGGGAAGGTTCTGCAGTTGATTATGAAGGAAGGACCTCGTTTTGGGTTACACCTTAATGTGGAAAAAACTGAAGTTTTCTGGCCTACAGAAGACCCTCGAAGCAAGCTTATGGGTGTTTTTCCGCCTAATATTGCTCGACCTTTGCGTGGTGTTAAGTTGCTTGGTGGTCCTGCTAGTTCCGATTTCGGTTTTAGTGGTGAGCTTGTGATGCTAAGGGTGACCAAGACCATTGCGCTTATGGATAAGGTTGTTATGCTTGATGATCCTCAGTGTGAGCTATTGTTACTTAGGGCATGTACCGGAGTTTCTAAACTCTACTTTGCATTACGTACTTGTCCTCCTAGTACTTTTGAGACGGCTCAGCGCACAATCGACGGGGCTCTTCGATTTTCTTTGGAGCGTATTGTTACTACTTCTGGGCTTGGGTTTGGTGATTGGCAATGGCGCCTTGCCACCTTACCATTTGCGTTTGGAAGGCTTGGGGTATATTCCACAGGTGATGTTCGTCATTATGCTTTTCTTGCTTCTCGGTTACAGTTAGTTGGGTTACATACACAGTTTTTACGACATGCTGGCATTGTTGGTCTGGGATGAGCCTTTAGAGATGCTTTGAGTCTGTTTAATGGAATAGTGGAGTCTGACATTATGAGTAATCCTAGTGAGATCGCTGCCCCTAAACTCATGAAGAAATTGGCAGATATATATTTCACAAAGGTTATCGCTTCTGCAGAATCCGCCTTTTCTTTGTCTCCTCGGCAATCAGCATTGTGGAAATCGCAGTAGGGAGATCACACCTCTGCTTGGCTTCGGGCAGTTCCTATTTTTGGGTTGGGTCAGACGATGAACGCAAAGACCTACCGATGTGTGTTGTGCTACAGGATGGGTGTTCCATTGTTCTCTATCTCGACGTCGTGCTCTGCTTGTTCTCGGGTTTTTACTAGGGATATTTTCGGTGATCACGCGGTGTCGTGTGCTGGTATTGTGGGTATTAAACATCGGCATAATGTTGTCCGGGATACCCTTGTTTGATATTTGCTACAGATCTAAGATTTAAGCAAGAAAGGAGGTTGACATAAGGTTGTCTGGAGGGAATGACGGGACACTCAGACCTACTGATGCGTTACTTTATTTCTGGGATCGTGGTCACGATGTTTGTGTGGACTTAACAGGGTCTTCTCCTTTAACACAGACAAGGCTATCTGACTTTTGTTCCTGGACAGGTTGTGGTTGATGCGGCTCATCAGAAGCGGGTGAAGTATGAAGCTAGTTATCGGTTGATTGGATATGGTTTCATTCCCTTCTCCTTCTCTTCGCTTGGGGAATTAGAAAAGGAGGCTATTGCGTTGCTGAAGCGGGTTCAGAGGTTCTCGACGACGCAAGACATTGGGGCTCGTGTTGCAGCCTATATCTTCACTAGGGTAGGCTTTGCTATAGCTAGAGGAGTGGGGGCCCATATTGTATCTCGGCTTCCCACTAATTTATTGTAGGTTGTATGACTTTGTCGGTTTTTAATAATAATAATACAATTAAAATCAGAATTTTCAAAAAAAAAAAATTTAGAATTTTATTAATATAAATCAAAAGTTTGTACATTGTTATCTATAAGGAAAATTACAAAATTAAATTATCAATAGTTAAACTAAGAAAAACACAATTAAAAGTTAAAACCAAACAATTTTGTCCCCCAAACAATATTTTCAGCAATTCTTTGGACAGCATTATCATTTCTTTATCTGCTTCTCCAATTTCTCAAGTAAAGCAACTCGGGAACAATTTGGGAAGCATCTTCTTCAGCAGTATCCACCTCTAGAGCACTATTTACACATATACAATGGATCTAAATCCCCTGATAAACAAAACACAAACAAATCAAAATGGGATAATAGAAGAATCGAGCAAAAAAAAAAAGAAGAAGAAAGTAAGGAACTTGAAGTAAGTCAGAAACCTGCAACAAAGAAAAAAAAATCTGCAACACAGAATAAAAATTAGAGCTATCCCATTCCAGCATATAAAATAACACGTTAAATAAAACTATGACAAATCAAATTATAACGGCATTCTTTATTGTTTAGGGTTTAGGGGAACCTCCTAAAGTAGAATTTAAGATATCCTAAGCAGACAAGGCTTTTACACTTCATTCAATTATCTAGTTCACTACACAGAGATGAAAGAAACATACTTTCAAGCTGAGTAATTTAAAGCATCAATATAATCTTAATAAAGAGGTAGGGAAAGCTAAGGCTACAGCTAATTATGTTCTTCCCTCAGCAATATTTTTATGCATAAACATAAGTTAACTAATACTAATCATACAAATCATTATAGGTCAAGAGACAAGTTCATCCAAATTGACCCTAATTCAACATATGCACATTTAGTATATATAGAATTTGCTCAGAATCACACAATCAAACATACAAAGGAAATAAAAACTCCAAAATTGAATCAGAAATCAAGCCGCTCTAGCCACAACCAAAAGGCGGTGACATGCAAGGCTTCTGTAGGCTCATGCCTCATGTGAAAGACTAACCTAGAGAAGAGTTGGCGGTTGATGTTATGAGATGAGAAGAACTCTTCTTTGGTGATGGTGCGACTACTATCACCCTCTTCCATTTGGTTTTGGGAAAAATATGGTCAAAAGAAAGAAAAAGACAATTTCCACCTAAATCATGTGCTTTTAACCAAGACTTGAACAACCTATCATCCTAACTCAAGTTGCCTGAATTCTGCTCATTTCAAAGTCAATTACAGAATTTATAGCAAATAATCCCCAAAAATAACACTAATTAAGTAATCAACTCAGAACCTAAATAATTAAACCCTAATTATATAATCAAATGAACAATACATATAAATCAATACTTATAATTAAACCCTAATATACCTAATCAGACAAATGCTCATTGTTACAATACATAGAAAACATCTGATAACTCAAAAATTTAGAAAAAAAACATCAAAACATTTCCAGTGAACACAAGATATATAAAGCAATCAAAATCACATAACCTAGCAACAATAGTTAATTAGACTCGTAAATTCCCCAAAATTAGACATAAATCTGAATTCATATAAATCAAAGCCTAAACATGGACTTGTTTTTTAGCAAATTTTTCTGTTTCTTGATGAATGCAGAAGAGATGAATTAGAGAGGAACGAGAAAGAATAAAAAGGAGAGATAAAGAGAGAAGTCTTACTCAAAGATCAGGGCACGAAGCTGGAGTTTGAGCGACGTTAGTTCAGCAACTCTCCTCCACCGCCATCAATTACAAATCGAAACTCACCATCGCTGCTCTCCACCATCACCAACAGTTACAAATCGAAACCCTAGAAATCGAAAAAAATCAAAAATTTGAACTAGTAATTATGCAAAGGAACCCTAAATTTGAAATTTAAAGAGGAAAGTTTAAAGAAGCTCATACCATGAACACCAATCAAAACTCTAAAAATCGAACAGCACCGTCGTTATCACTCGCGACCACCATCACCACCGTGACCATCAGTGAATGAGGAGGGAGAAGAAAGAAAGAGAATTTAATTTGTGAGCGACGGTGGTTGTGGATGTGGTTGCGGCTACGGCTGCGGCGATGGTTGCCTTCGTCTTTGAGGAAGAAAAGAGGGAGGACGAGATAAAGAGAGAGGAGAGAGAACTGAGGTGGTAAGGTCTGAGGAGAGTGAACAAGATTACGAGAGAGATGAGAAAAATAGAATAACGGAGTATTTAATATCACTGCCGTGGCAATAGCCTTTCAAGTCGTTGTATTAGTACACCTAATGCAATGGCTTCTTAAAGCTGTTGTGTTAGCTCCACCTTTTGATGTACAAAGTTTATGTCGTTGTATTAGGCTTATCTAATGCAATGGCAATAAAATGAGCCATTGCACTAGCTCTTTTTTGCCGTTGCATTTGATTAAAAATGTAGTTGTGCTTATAAAGTTATCATGCTTATTTAGTCTTTATCAACGCCTGACTGTCGAACAAATGTATCCCAGCATCTACATCTCCAAAGATCAAACTTCTTGACAAAGTCATAACTCTTTGTGAGAGAGTAGAGTTGCAAGAAATTCCAAGTACACAGATTAAGTTATCTCTGGAACTTATGGCTCATGTTCGCTTGCTTGGAAACAATGATCCAGTTGCATGGGAATATTTGTCTGTTGCATGTCAAGCATGTGCTATTGAATTGGCCAACAAAAGATCATCTATCCCCCCTTTAATGATTTTTGATATAACCCAACAAGTGTCCCAAGTCTTCCAACAATGAGATCTTTTAAAGAAGAAAGACCTACAGCTAGATGTAGAGATGGACAACCTGCGAACTGAGATCAATGAAATCATGGAAGAAGAAAATAAGCTTCAAGTCAGAAGAGCTATGGTAGAACAAAAGCTTTAGGATTGTAGACGAGAGAAGAAACAATTGAAGCGCCAGATCTCTAAGAGTGCTCCAATAGTTCAAGAAAATTTGTCTCAATTTGATTGCCATGGTAAATAGATGACGTTGATGAATAAATGCAAGGTTCTTCTTTCTGAGGTTAAATGCAAGGCAATGGCTGAAAAGTCCCTTCATTTGTAAACAGTACATCTTATTTGTCAAAAGCCTCTATGATGGATGCTTTTGTTGTAAGTTTTTATACTGTTCCCATATACTTGGGTTGTACTGTTTTAAGAACTTTCCATTAAGCGCCCTTGGAAACATTTCCCCATCTAACTCTTGCAACAAATAGGCATTCCCAGACATGTCTTTGTGAACTCTAAATGGACCCTCCCACTTAGAAGACCATTTGTCAAAGATATGATCTTTATAGTCATGCTCAAGAAGTTTCATCTTCCACACTAAATCTTCGTCCAAAAAGATTTCATGTTTTACCTTTTTGTTGTAAGATTTTGCTACTTGTTTTTTCTGGGTTTCCATTTTAGCTTGCACTTGGATTTTTTCACCTTCAATGTCCATCAATTCAATGGACATCGATTGTTGGTAGTCTGCTTGGCTTATACCCATTTGTTTAGCTACCCTGGCGAACTTAGCGCTTAAATCGATTTTGAAAAATGAACGGAAATACCGTGCTGGTACATCAAGTTCATGTCCATACAATAATTGGTAAGGAGTAGTCCTATTGCATCTCTCTTTGATGTTCTATATGCCTAAGTAGCATAATGTAAAAGAACGTGCCAATTTTTAGAATTTTCATCCACCATCTTAGCTATTCCTTTAGAGATCACTTTATTAGTGGTTTTGGCTTGTCCATTGGCCTAAGCAAAGTAAGGAGTTGAATGAATCTTTTGGATTTCAAATTCCTTAAGATAGGAATTGAACTCGGGCCCTGTAAACATAGCTGCCTAGTCTACAGTTATAGATTCTGGAATCCCATATCTTGTAAAGATTTTCTCTTCCAAGAACAAGATCACATCCCTTACATTTAAACTTTTGAAAGCCTGGACCTTAATCCACTCTGTGAAGTAATTTGTAGCTATCAGAATATACTCATGGTGAGCATATGAGGGAGGTTTAATAGGCCCAATTGCATCCATCGCCCAACCTCTGAAAGGCTAGTGCTTGATAATGGTGTGTAATTCTATTGCTGGTGTCCTACTTATTGGTCTAAAGTGTTAACATTATTAAAACCTTTTGCATACTGCAAAAAATCTTGTATAACTGAAGGCCAATAAAAACCCATGTGATGGATTAACCACCTCATTTTAATTCCTTCATGGTGTGACCCACAAATTCCATGATGAACTTCTGCTTTAATGGTTTACACTTACTTTGTGCTAACGTACCTTAGTAAAATGCCTTAAGGATTTTTTTTTATACAACTTAATTCCAATAAGAAAGTATTTAGTAGCTGCTAGCCTAACTTTTGCTAGCACCTTCCCTTTTGAGGGGCCTTTCAAGTACTCCTTAATCTCCTCTCTCCAGTCTATGTCCTGGGTGAGGATACTATATTAACGTACTTCTGCCTTCACTTTCTCATCTAAAGGTTTCAATTTTTATGTGTTTATGTGAATCACTGATTCATCGAAACCTTCAGAATCGGGTAGCGATGCTTGTTGTGCTAAAAAGCCAGCCTCTATGTTTTCATCTCTTGGGATATGAGATACTTGGATGAATTCAAAGCATTAATAAGCTCTTGATCGGTAGATGAAAAGGTCATCGCCAGAGGTGAGATTCCTTTATATTCTTTGTTTACTTGCGCTATCACCCATTGCGAATTGCCTAACACCTTAACCTTCGTAACTCCCATATCTTTTAGAGTCCTCAAACCAATCACTAAGGCTTCAAACTCTGCTCTATTATTTATGCATTGAGTTGAGAAAGTAATCGCCATTTTAGTCATTACACCAGAAGGTGAATAAATCACAATCCCACTCCAGTTGACTCTCTCCTGCTAGATCCATCTAAGAACATTGTCCATGGTTTTTCTTCCTGCACTATAACATTCTCCATAGGTGGATGGTCAGCCAAAAAGTCAACCTACGCCTGTACTTTCACGGCTTTCTGAGGCACATAAGTCAGCTCGAATTGTTATAGATGCATACTCCATTTGCACAACCTTCCCGATGAAAGGGTGATTCAATAAGTATTTGAGTACATTTGTTGGTAAAATGATCTCTACCGGGAAATCCATAAAATAGTGATTAAGTTTGATGGAAGCAACATACAAAATCAAACACCACTTTTCAACATTAGTGTATCTAGTTTCAGTATCATGTAGGATTCTGCTTAGATAGAAAATTGCTTATTCATGACCATGTTCATTCTCTTGGGTTAGAATTGCTTGAAATTGAATCCTTGGTAGCTGAAAGATTCAATCTCAATGGCTTTCCATTTTGTTTGGGAGGAATTATTACTGGTGTAGTCGCCAGTTTCCTCTTAATTTGTTCAAAGGATCTTAATGTTCAGACTCCCATTTGATCTTTTCTCCCTGTTTAAGTTTAAGAAGAAGAGAAAACACTTTTGTTTTCCCGGCAAGATTGGTGATAAATCTTCAAACATAGTTAATTTTCCCTAGAAACTTTTGGAGTTCCTTTATTATTGGGTGGAGGTGACGCTTCAAGGACAACCTTAGCCTTGTTCTGATTAACCTCGATGTCGTTCTTATGGACCAGGATTCCCAAGAAGTTACTGGCTTTAACCCTAAAGGGACATTTAAGGGGGTTCATCTTTAGGTTGAACATCCTCATCCTTTCAAATGCTAGAATGAGATGTTCCAAATGCTTTGATAAGTCATGGGATTTTACCAAAACATTGTCTATGTAAACCTCCATAAGTTGCCAATCATTTCATCAAATATGAGATTCATAGCTCTTTGATACGTTGCCCCTGCATTCTTAAGTCCAAATGGCATCGCCACACATTCATAGAGTCCCAAAGAACCTGGGAACCTAAATGCCGTCTTTGAGCGATCATCTTCAGCAATCCTTATTTGGTAGTACCCAGCGAAGCCATCTAGCGTTGATACAAACTCATGTCTTGATGAGGCATCTATCAACATATCTTCTGCAGGCATGGGGTATTGATCCTTTGGGGATGCACTGTTGATATCTCTATAATCTATGCATATCCTGATTTTGCCATTCTTCTTAATCACATAAACAATGTTAGCTATCCACTCTGCATATTTGGTGGGCTGTATGAATCCTGCCTCCAAGAGTTTGGCAATTTCTTCCTTTATTTTTGGAATTAATTCTGGCGATAAACGTCTTGGATTTTAGACTTTAGGGTTGTAACCAAGTTTAATAGGAAGCCTATGCTGGAAGATAGAAGGATCTATACCAGGCATTTCGTGATGCTCCCATGAGAAACAATCCTTGTATTTGTGAAGTATGTCAATCAATAATGACTTGTCCTCACTATGTAATTCCTTACTTATACAAGTGAATCTAGGTCAATCATTAGTTTCGATATTGACTTCTTCTAGAGGATCATGGACTTCCTATTTGATATCTTTACTCTTAGCCCATACCTTTTTATTCTCTTCTCCACCATAAAACTCTCTATCTGAGTTTGGCGATGATCAAGTATGGTCATCAGAGTTTGAGTAATCAGACAAACATCCAGGAGTCTCCATGTTTGTGTTAACCTCTATATTATATTGTGAATAATAACTTGCATATAGATTTTGAAGGGCTAATAAAGTACCAGATCTGAATTTGCTTTTCATGTAATTATCCATAATATTTGTTCAAACTACAAATGTACAAAGAAAAGATACTAAACATATCTAATCTTAAGTACTCCAAACTCAAATCTAGACTCTGCAGGTGAATTATGTTTATCTTCATCTGCATCTGCCTCTTCTATCTTGGCGATTGCACTTGACACCACCTTCAGTTTAGGAACGGACTGGGAATCAAGTTTGAGTACAATCTCATCTGTCTTTGGTGTTGACTTCACAAGAACCCTTGGAAAATCTTGGTTAGTATCAATCATAAAAGCTTCTACATCAGCACAAACTACTTCGTATTCATCACCATTCCATAATATTATTTTCTGATTCAAAGAAGAAGGAATAGCATACGTTTGATACAACCATTCTCTACCTAGGATAACATTACAAGATTCTTCTCCTCTTAGTAGTACCTACTTGGATCTCAATAAATGCCAGCCCTTCAGTACATTCAGACTTACCATTGAAACCAGCTATATTAATCTTAACACTGGCCAAATCTTTTTTTCTTTTATAAATTTTATGAAAAATAGACAAAGGCATCAGATTTATTGTGGCTCCTGTATCGACTAATACTTTTCTTAGCTCAAACCCTTCAAAATTCACAGTCACAAAAAGAGGTTTATTGTGTGCATTATTAACATTGTAATTTTTTAACAAATGTCGAATGACTAACTGTTCTTGATCATGTGTTATTGTTTCTCTACTAGGTGAGCTAGATGATGCTTTATTCAATTCAGCATATATAGTAGAGAGTTTATACTTACCTGTAGCTTCTGCCTGATCCACTTCATATGCCCATGAATTGGTACCAGGCTTCACTACTTGAGCTCTAAACTCCACTAAAGTCACAGTATTTCAATATGCCTCGCAATCCTCCTCTGAATACTTTAACAGAAATTACAGATCTGATCTTGAAACTTCCAGATTAAGACCTTCTAGGTCATAGTCTAGTAACTCAGATGCTAGTTGATCTGTGGCCATCAGATCCTCGCCTAAGTTTTCTTCCTTATGATATTCTAAAGCTGGGTCCCTTTTCGGAATGCTTTCCGTCAGCTCATTCACTATGGGATGATTCTGGATATCATCGCCAGGCGGCTCGATAGATTTTTCACCATCCATCGATTGTCCAATCGATGTGTCAACTCCAGGTTGGAAAATTTGTGATGGAAAGGTTCTAAGGACACCTTTCTTCAAAGCATCTTCATCCAGTTGAACTGTCATTGGTTGAATCTGGCTGCTTAAACTTCTTCAGACTGATTTCGCCTTTTTTTTTTATGGATTTCCTTTTCTCCTTGAGCTTTAGGTTATCATTATTCGTCATTCTGTCTTTCAACACTCCTTCTGTTCTTCTTTTCATGCTTACACAGTTGTCATATTGGCCATAGGTAAAAAGTTCTCCTTTCCTTTATTCACCTTATGTAAACTCAGCTTATTTTTCATAGAAGGATTCAGATTTTTTATTTATGTCCTCTTCTTATGGTGAATTCTTTGGTGTCTGGGTATCCAATTATGATAATTTGGAATGATCTCAGTCCTGATCAATTCAAAATGCAACAAATCAACACAAGAATGACAAAGATTGTGCCGCAAATTCTAAAGTCCCTCTACTACTTTAGTTTGCAAGGGAAATAATTGAATTGCCTCTTTGTAAGAATGTGCCTTTTGTTTGCGATTGCTCATCTTGTCAGGTGACCTATTAGCGTTTTGACCATTCTCAATGGACTTAGTTTTGTCCTTCTTCCCTTTAGGATTGAATTCAGCAAGTTCATCGCCTAATATTCCTACTCTGAAACGATTACTACATTCGTTTTGATCTTTTTCTTTAGAAACCCTTTGAAGGCCAAACATTCACTGGTAGCATGAGCAGAACTAAAGTGCCATTTCCATATCATCATATCTTCATAGTCATCGTCCTGACATTGGGGTGACACAATTACTCCTTTATTGACTAACCTCTCATACAATCTGACTGCAACAGTAACCTCTTTCAGTCTCTGTATTTCATCCTGCACAATATCCATGTCAGCACTTACCATAAAATAATTCGTTTCATGGACTTCAAATTCTGAAGCAGATTCTGACTCTACTTCACAAGAGCTAACTTTTTCATTAGGGAAATTTATGTGTTGTTTTTTTTTTATCAATTTCATCCTGAATCTTGTTCCTAAATATTATGCAATCGCTAGTCTTATGAGTAAAAGTATCATGCCATTTACAGTAGTTCTTTCCTTTGACCTCATGAGGACGTACTTCTTGTTTTATGCCTCCCTGCTAACTTAATCTTTTTATGACTTAAAAGCCAATCAAAAATTTCATCACATCTCCTAATATCGAAGGTGTATTCTCTCTTTTAATCAGATTTCAAATCTTTCTTATAACTGAACTTCTTATTAGTTAAAGGAGGACATTTAAACGAAGGACCCTATACAAATTCAACTATCATTGCCTCATACATGTCATCTTCCTGAGTACACTCTTCAACCATACTAGCATAATACTTATGTTTAGATCTAGACTCTTCTTCTAAACATCTTTTGTAAGCCATTACAGTGTTAGATAAAGCGACAAAATCAGGGAAATTTTGTCCTTCAAACTTTTTGCTGAAAAGAAAAGACAAACCCTTTTGAACGACAGACACGAATTCTGACTCAAGTATATTCAAGTGACATCTAATCTTAGCATTCTTAAATCTATGTATGTAATCCCGTACAGGCTCTCCTTTTTCTTCCACTATCTGGGCTAAATCACCTATAGTGACCCATGCTTCAACCCTATTGAAATGGCGAAGATATTGTATTTGCATATCTTGTCAATTTTAAATTGAATTTGGTGGTAAGTGAGTAAACCATGAAAAGACAGTACTAGTAAGAGAATTGGAAAACATTCTAAACTTAAGGAATTCATTATCTGCCGCCTCTCTACATTGGCAGTTGAATATGGCCAAGTGTTCCTCAGCAGACATTGTACTGTCACCAAAGAAAAGAGGGGAAAATTCAGGATCTTTGAACCCTCTTGGAAACGAATACATCTTATCAATCCACTCAGGATATGGACTGCACGTTCCCTTTCAAGCATATCCACCATTTTGACCCATAGCCCTTTGGATCATTTCCTCCACCAGTCTGAGTAGGGGTTCTTGTCCCATTTGTGGAGGTTGACCTTACATTGGACCATTAGGTTGTTGAACTGGTATATCTTGCATATGAAAAGGATTATATTGATTCCCTTGAGAATTATGGAAACCCCTATATCCAACGCATGTCCCTCCTAAAGTATTAAGATTGGGTTGAGCCATCGCTGGATACCTATCTCCATATGGACCACTGGCCTGACCCTGATTCCATGAGGAACCTTGTGAAGGGTGGACAGGGATTGAGTATCCATGTGGATAATGGTTATAACTCCCAGGTTGTCTGGATGATTGTTGACCATTCATGCCAATAGGTTGAGAGGACATCCTTTGTGCAGATACAACAGCTTGTGTGTGGCATGATGGATCTGGCAGATCTCCAATACTATAGTTGGCATAACTAACTCCAATCTCTACTCCCGAAGGAGGTATGTTACTCATTGAAGAGGTTAATGGCTGTGTGGTAACCGGTAGAGGCAAAGAAGAAGAAGATGGACCCTGGCCATTATGGTTATAGCCTGACTCATAACCTAGCCCTAAACCATTAACTCTTCGTTGACTCCTATGTATACCCCTCATCAGAACCAATAGGAAGGATACTTCTTGGAATTGATAGAGGGGGAATATTTGCATGAGATCTTGTCATATTCTCTACTTTACGGTATCCCAGAGGGACGTTATCCCTTTGATTTGCTTCAGTAATCCCACTACCTAAAGCAATTAAAACATTCATCAACTTCTCATTAAGTTGGTTATGCTTCTCCACTAAAGGTTCAAGCCTTGTAACCACTTCGGTTGCTACACTTTTTGATAATGCCACGTTAGTAGCGTTCAGAGTATCATTAATATCTAAAATAATTCTATCTACCTGTCTAGTAACCGCTTCTTAGGTAATGGAGTCAAAGTTTCGCAACTCGACACTTACCACTCTGGAAGTTTCTTTCACCATGACACGATAGTAGTTATCAAACTGCTTCCTATTATTTTCTTTTAGATCCTCCATCAGACTCTTCACGATTTCCACATATTTAGTGTAAATTATGTTGAGTAAGTGTTTGGTAGGGGACTGGCTTTTCATTCCTTCTAAAACCGATTCATCTTGCCTTTGTGTATGAGGCTCGAATGGTTCGAAAGAGTGTGCCATGTGTTCCGTTGGCAGTTGATTTTCTAGATCTATTTGATCCTCTAAAATAGGTTCAGGATTGTGTTTAGAAGAATTAACATCTTTCTGAGTGTTTCCTTTACGTGCTGAACACTTAGGAGCCATGGGAAAAACTTCCAAATTAACAAGAGTTAAATGGATTAAATATAGTATTCTCCCACTGTGGTCGCCAAAAAACTTGTTGAGGTAAATATTGCTCTTTACCAACAAGTTAAATACTCTATCTTGTTCTAGAGTATTAGGGGGCTGCCCCTCGAGTTACCGGTTTCAAAGATTGATAACCCTGCTAAGGAAGCTTTTCCAAAAGAAGTAAAACAAGTTAGATTGCTCAAAGAAACGAGTAGATGATACAAATGCATTCCATCAATTTAAGGATAGAGTCAGATCTACAATTGTACAAGTTAAAGGAGAGGTTACCTCCATGGTCATACAATTGGAAAAGACGAACGACCTTCAATACATGCTATGTGATAAACTGCACTATTGCTTGGCTACTAAGCCAAGGGAAACTACGAAAGCTAAGAAGAAAGCTTAAAAGAAATTAAATGCTTATTGTTGATTTATTTGCTGATGCCCTTCTTTTTGTCCCTGCAATTCTATTTATAGGCAAAATGGAGCGGTTATGGCTGACTCCCATAACTGTTGTACGGTTATGCTTCTTGGCGCCAATACTACTTTGAAAATTAAAATCATCCATTAGCCTTCTAATCTGGTTTATGTATTATTGGGTCTTAGCGTGATATCAACCCAGCGGTTGTAATGTTTTAATCAAATTAGCCCAAAGACCCTTCACTGACTCTAGGACTTCTCAGCTTGGTCAAAGTCAAGAAAGTCCATTAAAATGTCAAAAATATGATTTTTGGGTGTAACAGTGGTGTATTTGAGGATGTTTTTTTTTTTTTTCTTACAAAATTTCCCATTTTAAATTATGTTCCCATCAAATCCTAATTCACCTAGGTCAATTAGCAAATTAGTAAATACTTCGTAAAATTTTGGCATAACTTTTTATTTATAAAAAAAAATTGAAAAAAATGTAGGAAGTCACGTGATGAGAGAGAAACAGAAATTCCAATACATGAACAACTTAACAAAGTCTTACATCCACCCCACGAATTATCACAAGTTCTCTGTTTCCCACCCCTTTCCCTCTCTCTCCCCCTTAATTATGATTAAAAACCCCAAATATAAATAAACCCAAACAAACCCTCCTTTTTTCAAAATTCACACATTTCATAATCCTCTTCATCTTCTTCTCGAAGAAAATTCTCGCCATTTTCAGAGGAGAGAGAAAGCTCGGAAACACCCGATAATGGCGGCTTACAGAGCAGAAGATGACTACGATTACTTGTTCAAAGTAGTATTAATTGGCGATTCTGGCGTCGGAAAATCCAACCTTCTCTCTCGTTTCACCCGCAATGAGTTTAACCTTGAATCCAAATCAACCATCGGTGTTGAATTCGCTACTCGTAGCATTCATGTTGATGATAAGATTGTTAAAGCTCAGATTTGGGATACTGCTGGTCAGGAAAGGTACTTTAGTTTTGTGATTTTGCATGCATTTTGATTTTTTTTTTTTTTTTAATTTTTTTGTGTAATTGATCTTTGTATTGTTTGTTTTTGAGCCCTAATTTTGTGTTTATTTAGTGCATTTTTTGAATTTTTTTTGACTTGTTCTACGATTTTATGGTCTTTGGTCAATGGTGTTGCTGAATTATGCGTTTTTGATTAGCTGTTGACTATTTCTTTGGAATTAGGTTTATTTCATTTGACTTGATTTTGATTGGAAAGTGGATAATAGTTAATTGATTAGCCATTTGTTGTTTTTTCCTGTTTTTTGTTTTGATGCTGTAATTGAAATTTGGATATATTTTGACCTGACCCTGGATTATGAGATATTATGCATGAGTAAATAATTTGAATTTGCTAATTGCAAAGAAGTGGAATGTTCGAATAGTCGAATACACAGATTGTTGGAGAGGCATTGATCGTCGAGCTCGGCGATCAATCTTAGACATATGTTGATCTTGTTTGATTTTCTGAATGGGTGGTTTTCACTTGAAAAGGATGGAAGGATTGAGGGGGTTGGGGGAGAGGGGTTTTTGTTGCTAGGTTTTGACTTGTTGATGTGTATATTTTGATATTCATGTTCGCTTTGTTTTGCGTTATGCTCTCTAATTGTATGACAATATTAGCCTGAAATGCAAGAATAAAAGTGTGTTGATATTGGTATGCATAATGGCTTTATGTTATAACCGTTTGGGAGGATACAATTCGTGTCATACGTTTTCCTCGTTAGGTGTCTTGAGAGTAAGAATATCCAGCTCTGTATATGTTTGTGTAAGAAAATTTTATTAAAACTTGTATGGCGCAACAATGGAAATATCTACTCATATATCTTTCCTTACATTTTGCAAAAGAGATGAAATTTGTCATATCCTTGGCAGTCACAAATTAAATTGTTGAATTATCCTAAGCTGCATAAATGAAGATAGTCTATAAGGGCCAATTAGACTGCTAAGAAAGGAGGTACCCACTTAAGATGGTAGCAGTCGTAGTGGTGGTATGAACAGTGAAAGAATATGCCTGTGTTATAAGGAATGATATCAAGAGAGTAATATTTCAGGGCTGGAAGTCAGTAGAATCTGCTCATGTTCTGATTTTACTTATGCAAGCTCAGCATGTTTTTTGATGAGTTAAATCCGTGGAAGAAACTTTAATTCATACTCATCATTTGGAAGAGACAATACTTATGAAGCTTTGGTCATTATATGAGAATTCATTCTTGAAAGTGGATTGGTGCTTAATTTTTAATTAAATTTCCAACCAGGACTTGTAATTTTCGTACAAACTTCTTCAGAGGTTGCTTTATTCATTGCACTTTGTATGATTTACATTTCTGCTGCTTATTTTTCATTGGACTTTGAAAGTTTGATCTGGATAAGGTTCTTGTCCAGTAAAATGGATCAAAATATATATGTTTATGTGATTTTAAGTATTAATTAAGCTGCTTGTCATTACTGTATTTGAGTAGTCAAGGATTGGGTGTGAAGTATAAGAAATTAACTGTAATTTGTTGATCTTTTAAGCATTTCCTGATGTTTACAGTAAAGTTTCTTAGTAGGCTATTAACATTTATTGTCATAATCTTCTGTGTTTTCATTTGTTAAAATACACATTTTGTGTCAAACTTTCCCCATCAATTCATGAAAATTACGCTGAATTATAAAATCGGCCTAATATGTTGCTGTTTAGTATATATCTTGTTTAAAATTTTAGCTTTTCATAGCCGTTTCCTTTCTCTTAAGGTGTCATTAAAATTTTATTGTATTGTTTGTCATTAATCTCTAAATAATGGTCATTCCTTTCCTCATGTTGGTCATTGAAGGTACCGTGCTATAACTAGTGCATACTACAGAGGGGCTGTTGGTGCTCTATTGGTCTATGATGTTACCAGGCATGTAACGTTTGAGAACATTGAGAGATGGTTAAAGGAATTGCGAGATCATACAGATTCCAGCATTGTGATAATGCTCGTGGCAAACAAGGCTGATTTGAGGCACTTGCGTGCTGTTTCCACTGAGGATGCCAAGGCCTTTGCAGAAAGAGAGAACCTCTTCTTCATGGAGACATCTGCTCTTGAATCTTTAAATGTTGAAAACGCATTTAGTGAAGTCCTCACCCAAGTATATCATGTTGTCTGCCGCAAAGCACTTGATGTTGGGGGTGACCCAACTGCCTTGCCAAAGGGTCAAACCATTGATATCGGTAAGGATGATGTATCTGAAGTGAAAAAGGTTGGTTGCTGTTCTGCCTGATCCAGCTGTAAGATAATCGAGATGCTTATCTCATCGCACAGGAAATTTTTGTAAAGTTCTCACAGCAAGCCATGGGTTTTGTGAAAATCATTCGAAGTACACATTTATATTCATTTCAGAACTTTGAAGAGGCCAGATTATTGAAGTAAAGAGGGATATGCTTATTTTGGTTTTATATTCCTTCTCTGCTTATGGTAATTTGTGTTTCCTCGTCTTATACGGAGTACTATCTACAGACATACAGTACTAATAATAGCTTAGACATGTTTTCAGAATTCAATTTAATTTTCCAAAAGTTTATTGGCATTGAACACTATTTTCATAAGAGCAAATAGATAGACTTGGAAAAACTAACTCGCACGGTATACATGCGAAACACTATGGATCCAACATGACAATGCAAGATGATAAGCCAATAATAGATAAACTTGTAACACTTTTGTATAGAAGTTTAACAAAGTTTGAAGTTTTATGTGGATGAAAAATTAATTGCAGGTTTCTAAAATTCGTTGAAAGTCAATTAGTAGTTGGCAATTGGCATGCCTTATTGCCTTGTGCATCCAAAGGAGAATCAATTGTAATATTATTATTTTTCAGAAAAATCTCAAGACTAATAATCATCATTGAGCAAATAAACTACACGTCTACGCACATCATTTAATATACAGGTGGATTGAGTTTAAGTTAGGACAATGATTTTGGTTGTACAAGCAGTCAAGCACCATTGGTAGTTTGGTACCAACAATTAATTAAATCAGCTATGAGTAATAAGCTAGTTGTTTCAACTTAATATATTTCAATTTAAATGTTGGATATACAACATTTTGTTTACGGAGAGCTCTCTCCCCCTATTAAAGCTAGACTCGGGTAGAATTTGAATTAGTTGAAGTATGAAATTATCGGACAAAAAACAAAATGAGAAATGTATGTAATGTATGCATGCTATTAGGATCACATTGATAAAGCAGAACAATACATTATTTGACTTACTTGTCAAAGTAATAACCATCACGTCCAAACCGATAATTGAATCATCAAAATCATTACCTTATTGCTTGTGATTCTAAATTCACAAGTTACATGAACCAAATCAACATGATTAAATAGTATGATTGACAAAGAAACTGTACTTATTTAATTGAGAACATGCATATCAGCAATAACGGATCCAGAAATTAAAATATAGACCGGGCCAATCGATCTCTAAAGTTTATTCATAAATTATCCTAATTTTAATTTCGACAAAGAATAAAAAAGAAAGATTATAAGAAGTAGAATATTATCCTTAAACTAACTAAAAGGACCATCAATTAAAAAAAAAAAAAAAAAGTTGAGCATTGAGGGGGGGAAAAAGGCACAAAAAAGAGAGAAAATAATGTGACATACTGGTTTCGATCTCAGAACCAGCATTAATTGGGCTATAAGCACAAATGGAGCCAACTTAGCCAAGGTGCTTTGCATCTATTTTTTTACAGTTTAAATAGATAGTTGTATATAGTTTTTTAGGATCATGGGGCGGGCCATGACCTGGGCTGGCCACCCCCTAAATCCGTCATTGCACATAGGATCTAAATTATGATTAAAGCTAAGTCTACTAATTAGAGCAATTGATGGATAAAAACTGACTTGTTACTCAAAGTAAAATAATTTGTCTCCATAAGTAGAAAAGACTCAAAGTAGAACAAAGTTTTCATATGAATATGACTAGCATGTTCTAAATCATACGAGGGAGTGTTGAGCATGCGTATAATATTTGGTGCATTGCCCTTACATTTGGATTATCAAGGGCAGTTATTAAGTTTTCATAGCTACACTTTAAGCCAAATAAAGGTAGCTACTAGCTAGTAAATAATATCCTACATTATTACGCATTTACTTTTATTAGATATATTTTTTTTGTGGTTAGAGAGCCACAAGAACGAGAGATGAGAATCGATCTTAGGATTTCCTGAAATTGAGAGGGAAGCTCTAACTAATTGAGTTAATCCTCACTCTCTACTTGCATTAGATATGCTTATATGTTGTAGTAATATCTTTGATTAACAGGTTTTTTTTTTTTTTTTTTTTTTTTTTTTTTTTTTTTTTAATTTCTTTCTCTTTCGGATGGGGGAACGGGGGATTAATTTTATCAAATAATGCTCTATAAGGTAAGTAACTTTTAATTAGTTCTCTTTATTTCATAACCTTCCTTTGTTCGGAGCCTCTTGTAGACTTGTACTTATCGTGATATCGTATTCACTTGGGTTTTTTTTTTTTTTTTTTCTTGAAATAAAAAATCTAGACAATAAGGATCCCGAGGGAGACAATCTTTCTAGTAGTACTGTAATTTCTATCTCTAATTACTCTTTTGATCTCTAAAAAGAATAAGGCAAAGTTTATGTACGTGAGTAATCTGAGTATACACAATTATTAACCAGGAGAGTGACAACTATAACAAGTGATTAATTTATCAAATAAAGTATAGAGCAATCTTCTAGGGGTATATAATTTTGGTATATGGAGCAATTTGTTAGAAACAAGAGGAGTAAAAATTGTCATGAAAGTTGGCCTACATTATAGAATACACTTGAAAAACCTTTTAGGAGTTTGAATCATGGAATATTCAGCACATTCGTTGTGAACCTAACCAAGTTGCAAATTCACTAGCCAATGTTGTGCTCGTTGTCTAAATTAAATATGATATACAGATATACTTGTATATGAGAGAGTTCTTGCTTTCTAAATTCAAAGATAAGTTGCATACAACTAAAAATTTTTATTGTTTTATCTCTCTTTATTATTAAACTAAGTACATGTCCCGGGCGTTGCCCCGGATACCCATTTTAAAGAGTATTTATTTGTGGGCATGCTTTGTATTATAGTTATAATTATAATTATAATAATAAAAATAATTATTATTATTAGTATTTTGTTGTGAAACAAGGAGAAACAATTGAGAGTGAATAAAATGTGTATTCTACTTATATTTTTATATGATGGAGGCATATATATATATACACACACACACACATACAATACAATTGATAGGGTTTGCTTGGAGAATAATAAACCCTAAAATCTAGAAAGTTCCGGAATGATACAAGGGTATGTATAATGGGCATCCACAAATATATTTCATAAACTCCCCCTTGGATGTCCATTATCGAAAACTATGCCTCGTTAAAACCTTATTAGGAAAAACCTTGTGGGATAAAAACCTAATGAAAGTAAAAGAGTACAACATTCTTCGTAATACACTTGAGATGCTGCCTCATTAAAAACCTTACCGAGAAAACCCAATGTGGAACAAAACCATGGCCAAGGGAAAAAGAGTGCAACGCGTATTTTCTCCCCCTAATAAATACATAACTTGAGATCTTCAAGTGTCGCAACAATGAATCCAAGATGGTTGGATATCTTCTCATATGCAGTAAAATATCATTCGTTGATCTTCCATCCTCCTAAACTAAAATTGCATCTTCAAGTCTTTAAGTCTTCACGTGAACATGTGAAGTGTCTTCATTTCACCATACATGTGTTTATCTCTAATATCATTATTTCAAATCTCTGTTTAATCGTTGATTTAAAAGTTAAACTTATGCGGTTATGACTTCTTTTGGAGGTCATGAATAATAGAAATTGATTATCATTATTTGATCAAACATTTATTAATAATAATTTGATGACAAAACTTGATATTATTAATGTCGTTCTTCAATCTCATATGAATTATAATATAACACATGTAATTATATACGCTAATCATGGTTCTTCTGGACCATAAGAAAACATTCTCACGCATAAGTATTCGATACATTGATATTATTTAGGAGTTTCATAATTGACACGATAGCTCTCTTGTAAATACAAATAGTAAAATCTCACTAACTCTCATATGCTCAAACTTCTGGTTGCGATGTCAATGATGTAGTCACATAGACTTTTTAAGAGTTTGATAATAACTGCAATATTCAAGATATAAACTTTGTAGGGCTAATATAAGCTCTTCAGAAACCCTTCTTACATGATTCATAACAGGCATTTAAATCAGCATCATCGTCAATCGTTTCATCACAATTACAAACCCATTGGAATATAAATATCTCTTTCTAATTTTCCATCAAAGCTATAAATAATATGCCTTACTATACATTGAATGAACATTCATATACACCACAATTATTGTATAGAAAGTAATGCATGCAATATGAGATATAGAAAACATGATAACATATTAAACAAAATATACAATGAGTAATGCATCTAATAACTTTTAACATATGCAGTGAATAATCCATTAACCTATGACTCACACACGCATATGAACATACATAGGACTCAAAATGATGCAAGACATTGTACAGTGTGGATTTAAAAATCCATATTTCGGACTTCTGGTCCATGAAATTATTATCATTATGTCGACATTAAAATGGACATATATATTCCAAATCCTTTATTCACTAGTCCATTCTATAATGCATATGCATATTATTTATCGGTTCCACAGTATATCGGTATTTTAAAATTCAGTAAAATACAATTTCGCATGCTAATTTACTACGATATCTGAATACATCTCCAATTGGTACCATTATAACCTTTTTTCATATCATAGGTCATCTATTATAATTCTCAGATATCTATATATACCACTTCTATCTACGGTATTTCATACATTATGGTATTAATATCAACTATATCTTGTCATATATCACATATATTGGAACCGATCTTATAATCTACACTTCAGGTGTAGTGATTCAACGAAAATAGGCAAGATCCATCTCAATGTATGCACATTCTCACTATGACCAAAATATATTTCTCTATGCGTTTGAATGGGTCATAATGGTGTACAAATCAAATAATAGATGTGCAATTTTACAAAGTATATTATAGGGATCAACTAATTATAATTTTGCAATTTTGCCAACTTACTTCAATTCTTCTCCCCTAAGTTGGTAAAATATCTCAAACATTAAGGCAACTCTTCACCAACTTAGAATATAATGTCAAGTTCAATAAATTTCATCTTGTAGGATAATCATATTCAACAAATTTTCACCTCTTCTGGAGAATAATGTAATTTCTATCTCTTTTGGAGATCAATCTTAACAGGGAGTCATGATTGGTGCAGTTGTCAATTTTCTTATTCTATTTCGTATGTGCTAACATAAAATAGCCCCAATCAAGAGATTAATCACTTGTATATAAAACCACTATATGGTGATCTTCTACTTCTCCAAATACTTTAATAATGAGTTTCTAGTTAGTTAAAATCTCTACACACAAGTTGTTTTAGTGAGCTTCTGGTCACTTATTACTTGTTTACATGCAAAATTGTCCAAAACTAGTATATAATCTCTTGAAATATCTTCAAAACAAACTATTAAAATCACAAATCAAATATAGCTCAATTTCAATGTTATGTCTTGCCATTTAATTCATTTCATATCTCTAACATGAGAGAGCGTCAACACTTTATATTTCATATCAAATGAAACTTCGAGTTTCCAAAACGGGTAATTATTAAACCCGGATGGCCTAATTTAATTATCACATCCAATCACTTTTCTGAATTCAAATTTTGGTTAGTTTTTCAACACTAGTGATCACTTTATTAAACTTACTTTATGCATGGCCATGAATATGATGTGATATTAAAACACTAACATGTGTTTCTTTATACAATTGGCAAGACAATCAACTAATATTTTATCCAATAATTACTCATACTCTGCAGGAGTTTTGACTTTAATCTTGATACATGCTATAATCTTGTTGGATATTTCATACACTTCTGGAGTCTTTTATATAATCATGAAACATATGAATTTTACTAAAAGTGATTTCTTCTAGAAATATAATGAGATTTATCACTTCCTCAAATTGGCATTTTCAATAGTGTTTCTTTCCTTTTCGAAGATACTTAATTATCTTTAGAACCTATTGATCTATCATGCTTCAGGCGTGCTATACATTCATCGGATCGGCAATTGATGTTGTCCTTCTTGGACATCAATTTTAAATTGCAGCATTTACAACTAATATATGATCATATTTATTTATATCCATCTTCAGGATGGTATCATTTCAAAATATTTAATTAACATGTGGCCACATCTATGAAATAAATCATTGATATTTAAGTTAATGTATGTACCAAACTGACCATCAATATATTTTATTATTTATGTGCAAGGAATACATAAAATAATGGAATAAATACAATCTCCCCCTAATTCTTGCATGTGGGGCATGAAATGAATCCATCAACCTTTAAATCTCTTCCACCTTTTAAGGCATAAATTCTTTTAGCAATGCATGTATCAAGCATAATAAAATTATTCTTATAAACTCTTACTCGTAACTCTTGCCCAATTATATTAATCTCTTATAAGTATGGGAAAAATATATATATATATTTTTACAAGTAAATTTCCCACAATGTAATTTATCTCTTGCTCAAATAAATATTATGCAATCATGTTTAATTTACTTTCAATAATCCAACTTCAAGTAGGTACATCCATACATAATACTATAATTGAATTTAATCACACATCAATCAACATATTCATACTAAAATCGTGATAGTTGTACAAATCATATGATTATTTTAATAGAGTTAATTACGACGCATATGTACATGAACAATATAGATCTAAACCTTACAGTCCATATATGAAAAGGAGTATGCAATTGTAGAGTATTGACTTGCAAGTTACTAATGGTTCGCTACTTGTTTTCTCTATTTCATAAAAAAAACCATATGTATCTCATGTAATAGTCATTATTGTCATCATAAACTATAATTCATCAATCAACTCCTTTCCCATCTAATTAACAATATAAAGGACTTGTCCTCAAATTTGTTAGAAATTAATATTCAACATTGCATGTAAAAACAAGATAGATAGTATTAACATAATTTGAGGCCGAGGTCAACTAGAGAATATTCATATAGTCAATTATATATACAACATCAAGCAAATATTAATAATCTCCCTCATAAGGGTAATTAAACACAAAAAAAAATGCTATATATTATCAAAGAACCAAATCAAATCTAGTGCTAGATAATGACGTGGTCAATGAAATTATGGTCTCACCCAAATGCAAGTACTTTGATTCATAAAGTACAAGCAATATTGATTTGTCTTTAAAGACTTCATTGTATGTCATGAAAATTTAGTCCACAAAATTTTATCCATACTCATCAAAATCACTTAATTTAATCAAATAAGTTAGGCTCCTTCAACAGCTAATTTAGATAGACTTATAAGCAATATGTATTCTCCATTACAATCAAAATTAGTTTGACATTCCTAAGCAATGAATTTAATATACCAATACACAAAACACATTACATCTAAAATATGGAGTATAAGATATAAAATACCATGACAAACAAAAATTATAAATGAGGACTTAGGAAATAACGTCAATAGATATATTCATAATAAAGTATATAATGAGTGATTGACAATCTTCTTATTATTAATAGTAAACTTTTGACATATACAACAAAAATTTATAAGATAAAGTTAATCAAGTTTGGTAACCCAAAATCAGCAGGCGAAATCATGAAATAGCTCAATTATAATGGCCTAATTTGTTTACTATATTTTACATAAAATGAAATACAGAGTAAATAATTAGAAGCAACCAAACTTATCCGGATGTAGGATAAATTTCAAGGTAACCAAAATCAAGAAAATAATTAATCCAACCAACTTTGCAAATAAAGTTAAAATATGATACGGCACATAGGATAAATTGACAAAATCACTCATTACCACTTAGCTGATCGAATTGCATATAGATATGTATCAGTGCCACTAGCACCAAAATACCATAAATAAAAGGAAATTACCTTTTGATATACTTGTATCAAATAATCACATCATACAAGCGTAAAACGAAAAACAAAATTAACATACCTCGTAACCTTTTACAATTCAGATCCTGAATCCTATAGTAAGAGAAAGTATTTTAACCAATAAAATATCAATCATGATGTTACAAGTATATACCAAATTATTTTTTAAACTTAAAAGAAATTTTAGAGATGAGATTTTGTTGCGCTCATAAATCATTATACAAAGCACAAAATAACAAATTTTACCAAATCTCTTAAAGTATCTCGTATAATCGAATGAAAAGGAAAACTGTACTGGCACACACAATTAATGAGAGAATAAGAACTAAATCTATTATCATTATGCGCATAATACATAATAGTATGTTACTCTAAAATTTGTGTCAAGTATGATTGCGATATAAAATTAACATCCAAATTGAATTACTTTTTTTTGACTAATACATATACATATTCTTATATGTAAATTTATTTACCTGCAATAACAGAACAATTAATAATATGAGTATGTAGCATGAAATATGCGTACCTTTTGAGGTATGATTTCAATCAATATATCAACAGCACAAATAGCAATTTGGGTTGATTTTCTCAAATATTCATGACAATTAGATGCCTTCTATTGATCTAATACAAAGTCCATTGACACGTGAGAAACACTATAAGAATGCCTTTAAGATATTCATCGTCAATTTCATCAAACAGATAATCATCAATCGAAATTTCGACTGAATTATTCCCAAATTCGCATGGGTTCTGTCGCCTCGTCAATATATATGGCAAAATTTCAACATGAATTTGTTGCTAAATTTCTTGTTTCTCGATGTCAATCAATTGTAATCGAGATCTAATTAATCTCAATTGGTGGTTTAGATTTTTAATCAAAGACTTAGAGCTTTGGTGCTGATAACATGTTGTGAAACAAATTTGAGAGTGAATAAAATATGTATTCTACTTGTATTTTTATATGATGGAGGTTTATATATATATATATATATATATATATATATATATATATATAATATATATATATATATATATATATATATATAATATATATATATATATATATATATATATATATATATATATATTATATATATATATATATATATATATATATATATATATATATATATATACGGGGAGGTTCCGCTAAAAACAGAGCTTATGGTGAAAACTAAAAACAAGCAATCTTAGCCATTCATTACTAGCACAAAAGATCAGACGGTTCTAAAGCCCTAAGATCATTCCAACCTTACATATAATCAATTCAACCGTTTAAAAGGTCACTACATGCTTAAAATAAGGTAACTTCATCTAAATTGACGATATTTACATAGAATCACTATATATAAAAATAACGTAACTATATACAAATAGGGTAGCTATATCAATTTTTACAATATTTACATTAAGGTCACTATATACAAAAATAGGGTAACTATTTCAATTTTGACCATATTTACATAGAGGTCACTATATACAAAAATAGGATAACTATAACAATTTTTACAGCATTTACATAAAGGTCACTATATACAAAAATAAAGTAACTATATCGACTGAGTTTTTGACACCATTTACATAAAGGTCACTATATACAAAAATAAAGATCACTATATATAAAAATAAGGTGACTGAAACAAAATTTAAAGCATTTCCATAATTCTAAGGTCATTATATCGAAAATAAGGTAACTATATATGAACTTCGGGTAATTATATCAATTTGTCACCATTTACCCAGAGGTCAATAAATATAAAAATAAGTATTAAAAAAGTCCATGTAGGATTCGAACCTACATCCCGTGATTACACGGTGCTCGACCAATTGAGCTAATAGGCTTTTAACATGCCAAAACAGCCAATAAAAGCATACCAACATCACAGACCAACATCATACAGACTGAAGCAAAACAAGCTTGACAAGATCAACGTTTTAAGGACAGAAGCAGAGGCAAATGAAAGCATACCAGGAAATCATGATACGAGCAAGCCACCTGTATATGAGGAATCCCGACAAAATGTAGATATTGAACAGGCAGGCACCAAAAATCATACAATCAGAGATAAATCTTCACAAAGGCTGAAGAAGGTTACTACACTAACTCCAGCTGACAAGGTAAGATCAGGAATGATAGAGCTCGCAATAACGCAAACTAGCATACTCGAGTTCTAGAAATAAATTTCTAAAGACACACTTCTACCATTTAACTAACATGTCCTTTACCCTGCATGTTTCAGGATGATGATAAAGTATCAACAGTTATTGAAGATCAAAGGGAAAAATTGATACCTGGTGAAGTACAAATCATGCATCAGATAACAGAAAAAGGTAAGCAATTACATGCCTAAAATTTTCAAGAGCAATTCTTAAAAAAAGACTCCAATTCCCCAATAAAAGAATATACCATCAGAGACTAGAGGATATGTATCCTCTACGAGTTTATGATCCAAACAAATCTATTCATTTCCTATCCATATTCTTTTTTCCATTTGATTCTTACACATATATATTACCATGTTCAAACACCATTTAAACCACAATTGCAAGAACAACCATCAATGCTCTTGGTTAAAGAAAGAAACAAACAAGCTTATCAAACATCCTATAGTTCATCAAATATTATCTTCCTAATATCTGATCAAGAAAAACAGATTTTCAAAACTAATTTATATGTTTTAACGAAAAAGAAATAGATACTAATCCTTCACATTTTACACTGCAGATGTCCAAGAGGAATGCGATAATAACTCCTGTAATCAACAACAGAAGCACCAGGAGCCTATAAAGATGGTAAAACAAGAGCCACTCACATAAGATGAGTTGTTCTTGAAGTAGAAACTCATAAAGAGCTTATCAAATTCTTGAATATTCCTCAATGATTCCAGCAAAATGCAAATATCATAGCAAATCAACGCAAAAATCACAAACAAAAACCAAATCCAAACCCTAATTAACAGATCTACCAAACAAAAAAAAGGAAAAAATTAATTAAACCTGAGCAGCCTTGTAGGCTGTGAGAATACTCTCAGCGGCTTCTTTCCTCTCAGCACCAGTCTTAAACTCAGCCGCAAATACCTATGATAATCTCCCATCATCTTCAAATAAAAGACCTTAGAATCACCACTACTAGCAGGAGGAATAAGCTTAGTGTCCAGAAGCTTCAAAATACCGTCACAAATATCAGAAAGCTAATTCTCAATGCGAGTGAAAAATCGTGAAAGCTGTAGATCTTCTTCTACTTAGATCTCCGTCTCATCTATCGATGCTTCCTCTTCAATCTCCTCATACGCTTCTTCTTCCACTGCAAAAATCAATCAAATCAACAAGTTGAACTTCAAATTAGTTAACAATGGTGGAAAAACTCAACTGAACCGAACAAATCAATGAAATTAAGGAAGAAACTAAAGTTAATCGATTAGTAAAACAGGAAATCGAACTAAATTGAACAAAATCGAACAGAAAATCGCAAAATCAAACAAAATCGAACAAAATTGATGAAAATTTCAGAAACCTTAAATCATGCAAAAAATAGCGAAATTAACACAAAGAACTCACCTGATAATAGATCGTAGAGCTGAAAAATTGCTGAAATCAAAGTAATTGAAGCTGAATTTGAAAAAAGTAGCGTGAAAATTGGGGAAAAAATGTCGAGAAATTAGGAGACAGAAAGCAGGAGGGAGGAGGGAGAGGAGGAAGAAAATAACGGAGGAGAGAGAAATTGTTTTCGTGGGAGGAGAGAGAAAATTAGTATATAAACGTTAGATGTCATCCGCTAGATTATAATCTACGGCTAGGATGAATCGTTTTCAGTTTTCACCCTAACATTTGTTTTCACATGATCCATACTATATATATATATATATATATATATATATATATATATATATATATATATATATATATATATATATATATATATATATATATATATATATTTGGAGAATAATAAAACCTAAAATCTAGAAAGTTCCGGAATGATACAAGGGTATAATGGGAATCTACAAATATATGACATAACATATTTATATATTTTTTTTAAATGTTAGATTAAAAAAAAAGAGTAGAAACACTACCTATTATTATTTTTTCACGTTTGTTATTATTTTCTATTTCTGTAAGTTGCACTATATTCACTTAGTCTACTACGCCCAATGTTTGTGAATTATACATAAAAAAAATATATAATTAAGATATTGTTTATCAAAATTCTATGTCGACATATGTGCTAAATTTCAATGGGACACTAAATAATAGAGGGAGTATAATTTTGTGAAAAGAAGAGTGCGTCGGTAAAAAAATAATAAAATAAATAAAATGTTAAAAGTAATTATTTTTTCTACACGTAAAATCAACAGATTATATTATTGGCCTAATTGGACCATTTGTAATATATGGCTAGTAAATGGGTTACAGAGGCTTTGTAAAACCTGTAAAGTTCTAAGACTTTGCTAACATTGATCTGAATTCACTTCAAGATTTTAAACCTGTAAAGTTCTGTTGTGTCCTAATTTTAATAGTTTTTTACTTCTTTAATTTCATCAACAAAATCACAAACATATACAAAAATATTACAACTGAATATGAAAAATACATGATTCAAAGGTTTAATGGTAAATCAATGTTAATCAATGTTACACTAAAAAAAAATTATAATTACGTGGTTATTCGCATAAGAGTAAAATTTGAATAAGAGCGATGCCCCGGGTTCCTTGCGCAATATATATCCTTATGTTTTAAAAATCTTTATATTAATGAGCAAGCCCCAGTTTGTAACCTAAGTAAACAAATTATGTTTATCAAATGGTATTTTCGTAAATAAGTTGCATTGAAAATTGTGATTTTTGATTAAAAAAATATATTTTTTTACTGTTCGTGGGCCACTATGACAAGTTGGACGAATTTTAAAAGTTAACACCGTGTAGGGAATATTTCAAACATTAACTTTGAGCCCCACTGTGATCATGCACCTAAGCATGGTGACGTCCAAAGAGAAAGAAGCTAGTAATAAAAGAGTCGCCAACAAGTTTTAGGAACTTGTAAACCGTTCACGAGTGTGAAGGTTACACCCCATTTACGATCACGGAGATCGCTAACTCTATAGTGGTCCGGAACCATGACTAGATATTCAGAGATGATGGTACGAATCCAACCTAAAAGAGATTGAACCCGCCCTAAATCGGCCTCTACTTAATTCTTATGATATTCATGTGCACTTTCCGGTCAACATACATACAACAAGTTAGCCCTAAACCTGTTTAATCTACGTTGATTGATTATTAATGCACAAATAATTCTATTATTGGCGATCACTTGAATTAAAATCATATTAAGCCTAAAATCAAATTATTAATTTTCTTATTAGGCGTGATTTCAAATACAAATCCCCTTTAAAACTGCAAGGAAGGGCGTGATTAAGCAATAACAATAATATATAAATAATAAGCAATATATAATTATTAATTATTGACACAACAATCATCATCAAAAATAATAAATAGCAATATCTCCAAAATAATATTAGCAAGATCCTAGGCATAATACTAAACAGATTAATAACAAACCTTAACATGTCACTAAATAAAAATCAAAGCTTTAGCCTAAACATGATATTAGAAAGCATGACATTAGGAATATTAATTAAGCATCCTAACATGATACTAGCAAGCATGATAATATTAGAAATATTAATTAAGCATCCTAACATAATACTAGGAATTAAAATAATATTCTAAGCATGATTTCTATATCAAAGGAATAAGGATAGTAGATCTACTCACTTTGATGCCTCGTATCTCTTTCTATCAAAACAATACACACGTTAGTAACTTCAAGAAAGATTAAATCAAACAAATAAATCAATTAATAATTGAAATATAGATTTGGAACCAAACCCTCAGAAATATCAACCTTTCACGTTGAGTTCGAAGGCAACTTCGAGATTGGCTTGAAGTATTCAAGGCTCGTGAAGGAAATATGATGTGTGATTGAAGAGAATATCAAGATGGTGTTGGGATGTGTTTAGGCTAGGCTAGAAAGAGAGAAAAGCTTTTAGCTTAGAGAGAGAGGGGATTAGATGATGATTGTTGGTGATCAAGCTTGTTGATGATTATAAATGGATGATAACGACCTCTATTTATAGGGAAAAAAGAGAGTCGAAGGATTAGAAAAGATCTGAATTCAAATCGGAATAAAACTCTTTCGATGGACATCAATTTTTGCTGTTTTTTTTATTATAACTTTTGATCAAGAAATTGGAGTAAGATAAATAATATGTCGTTGGAAAGCTCTGGAAGTTTACTTTCCAACCCAATCAAAATCAGATTGATATCTTTTGTAGAATAAAAGATATGGACAAAATAGTAGGACGGTGTCAGTTTTGGATAAAGTTTGGTATTTCGTTCATATCTTTTTCGTTATAGCTCGCAATTGGGACTATGATATATCATTTGAAAGATAATTTCAAGGGCTATGCAAATATTTAATATATGGATAAAAATTATGAGGCATGAAAATCATATCTGAACATCTTGAATTCGAATATAACAAGGATTTTCAAAAAAAGGAGTTTTATTCAATTTCAAACTCTTTGATCTTTATCTTTCAAAAAGGATAGATTAGAACCTTCTAGAGACTTCTAGAAGTTCTTAATGAATCCTAATTATTTTAGGAATGGGATTAAGGTATTGGACCCTCCACATGATCATTGGGTCGCAGGTAAGGTGGACCTAGGTTCGATTTGGGCTTGGTTTAGTATTTTGGCCATAACTTATTCGTTTTAACTCGGATTTGGCATTATAATATATCGTTGGAAAGCTTCTTTCAAGCCCCATCCAACTACACAATAATTGGACTAGTATTATGGACCAAAATAATTAGGTTTTTACGTTTTATAAAGAGGACACAAAATAAATGATTTTGGGTTTAAAGGCACGAAATGAATGATTTTGGATTAAAACATTTTAGGTAAGGTTAGAAATGGTTAAGTCTTAAGGGAAATTCACAAAACTCTTCAACTCTTCACCTAACTCGATAATCAAAGACATGAAAGGTACTCATCAATGGGTTTGATTTTTGGGGAGACACAATCTGTTGTCCATACACCGTTAACTCTCCGTTTGCTACTATTCATCATCTTCTTCCTCCCACCTTAACTTCTTATTCTTCATGTTCATCTTCTTCCTCTTGTTTCATATTTTTTCTTCCCATCCACCTTATCTTCTCCCTCCACTTCTGCCCACTTTCACCTTCTTTTTCAAGTCCGTTTGACTCCATTTCCGCCGGTTTCGCCGGCGAAATTAAACGAAAACCCTAATAACAAAAGGAGAGATTAATAGCATGGTTAACCCTAAAGGGTAGTTGAGTTTTCCTTCCTCCATTAAATTCGACTTTGGACCACCATTTCCGACGACTTCGCCGCCGGAATTAAACGAAAACCCAAATAACAAAATGAGAATAATGGGCGTGGTTAACCCCATAGGGTATATTAGTTTTTCTCCCTCCGTTGATTTCGACTTGTTCGACGTCATATAGTGAAAAGGTGTACTTTCCACCATTGAAATTGAAGATTGAAGGAGGAGAGAGAGAAAATCAGAAAATACCAAAAGGTTGAAAGAGAAGAGAGAAAATAATAATTAACCAACATAAGATGTAATTTACATATACACCCCTTGATAAACAATTCTTGTTTATCAAGGTTATAAACTTGTATTTTCTCTATATTAATTGGCTACTTATAAAATAATTAAGGCATTATCCATAATGTGTAAATCTATCCACGTTTGAAACATTTGTTGCTTTAAATGTTCATAATCGGATGAGTAGTTTAATTTTTTTTTGTTTCATTGACATTTAACAATTTGAGTATTCCTAGACTTTATTCAAAATACTCAGTTTGAAAGTAAGTCTTTGGCTACTAGACTTTTAAGAATTTTTTTTATTTTTTTTTGAAAGGCGATTGCCTATTTGGAATTTTAATTCTGGTGGCGATACCCGGTTTGTTTATTAAATTTTTAAATAAATTTTGTATCCATGTGCCAAATTATAAAACATATCATCGATACAAACATTGTTATGTAACAGGTGTATATCCTTTTTAATTAGGATATTTTGACATAGGATACCAATGATTTTTGTAAGATCGCAATATATATTATAGATTTATACACTATATATGAGAAAAATTCTATATTATTTGAATTTTCTACTCATGGGTTAATAATCACTTGACAATCATACTTGTAAATAAAAAATATAGTATTTTTGCTTATAAAATTATGAGTTATAATGTTTAAAGTATATCATAAATTGATTTATTTTGGAGAACTCTTTAACACGAATATTATGATAAAAAAAAATTTTATTAAGATAATAATTATTGAAAGTTATAATTTAATTTTTTTTAAAAGGGTTATAATTTAATTTGTACATATAAAATTTTGGTATTTTATCGAAAATAAAACTCTAAACCAACAATTTTATCCTAAAAATCTATACAAATTTTATTGAAAATAAAACTCCTAACTAAATTTGTTTATCTTACAAAATCTATCTTAATATATCCAACATTTTTATCCTACGTGTCATACTAATAATTAATTGTTGCCTACGTGGCACGACACTTGGTGAAAAGTTAAAACGCCAAGTGTCGCTGTCTCGTGGCGTGGCTAAAAGTTTAGCTTTATATATTAGTTACTAATTTTATGCCTGGGCGATGTCCGGATTTTTGATAAAATTTTAGGATAAACTTTTTGGCTTGAATGTTAAATATAGTCAAATAAACCATTTCGATAATGCAGAATAATAAACATATTAATAATATGATTAGCGTAAAAAAAATAGAATTATTAAAATGCTTTTTAAGTGAAAAACTCGTAAAGTTCTAAGATCTTGCTGACATTGATCTGAATTCACTTCAAGATTCCCTCGTATTGTACATTTTCTATTGTGTCCTAATTTTAGTAGTTTTTGACTTCTTTAATTTCATTAACAAAATCACAAACATACAACCAAAAAAAAAAAAAAAAAAATTACAACCGAATATGAAGAATACCTAATTCAAATTTGTGTAGGAGTAAAATTCTAATGTTAATTGGATATTTATATTAATTATAATATGTGGTATGTTGTCATACGTAAAATTCTATTGTCAATAAAAAGATAAGTTTTTTTGTAAAAGAATTATAAATTATTTTATGTATACTTTTTTAACCTAAACAAATCTATCCAATCTAATCTAACGTGACATCTAATCTAATCACAGTAATATCTATTTGTCGTCTACGTGGCTCAACACTTAGTGAAAAACTGAAATGCCAAGTGTCGTTGTCTCGTGGCCTGGATGCGGGACCGGCTTTATTTATTAGTGATATGATAGTGCACTTCTTAATAAATTACTAACTTCTCCGTTTCATATAAATTTTTTCTTATTTTAATAATTTTGTCTCACAAAAAAATTTCAATTACGAAAATAATATAAAATGTAGGGAGATTGTAATTATTTTTAACCATGTAAAAACCGAATTAAGTATAAAATAGGGGACTCAATTCTTTCAAAATATGGGGAAAGGGGACTCCATTTATTTTACAGAGAAAAAGGGGATTGGTGTTAAATTTCCGGTGGTAGGGGGTATTTTCAGGTGACTTAACTCATCTTTAACCCAAGAAAAATTAAGTCCCTTGTAAAGAATTGAGTCCCCTCATTATTGTCTTGATTAAACCAGACAAATTCAATCCCTTCATTAATCATTCCTACTGATTGTTTTAAAAATATAGCCGTTTGAAATTAAGAAAGTGCAACAGCAACACAAAAGCTTTGTTCTTGAAGTTAGTGTTCAAACCTCATTGTATGCATTTTTTAGTTAACCATGACATTAAATGAAGATGTTAAATGATGACGTGGCATGATGCTAGTGCGAGAAATGATATAGGTGGCACATAGACATTTTAGGAACGTTCTTTAATATATAAAATAAATAAAAGTATAGATGTGGAGTTGGAAGGTTGAGGATGTAATGAACGAAGATGATGGAGAAAATAAAATTGTAATTCTATGCCTTATTTTTGTTCCAAAAAGAGGAAGGGACTCTATTTTTGATTGGTCTTAAATTAAAATATTACAAAAAAAAAAAAAAAGGACTCAATTGTTTAACCAAGGGGACTCAATTCTTTAACCAAGGGGACTTAATTCTTTCCCTTATTTAATTAAAACCCACCGAAAATCCAAACCTATTCTAGCCTAGTCCCTTTTCCCTCTGTAAAATAAATAGAGTCCCCTTTTTTCACATTTTGCAAGAATTGAGTCTCTTGTTTTATATTTAACTCTTTAAAAACTTGAGGATAGTGATTAAAATTGAAAACTTATGCTGTATGAATTGAGTATGGATGGAATTGCGGTTGCCAAATATTGTGGGCCTGTTAGGGGGGCTTATAGTGAGAAATGTGACTTATAACGTGTGTTACTCGAATGGAGCAAAACAACAATGCATACATATGACGTTTTCGTCTTGTAACTTGTTGGGTTGTTATCTATTTTTGGTTTGAATGAGGATAGAATGATAAAAATTAACGTGGAAGAACAATTTCTTAACTTCACGGAACATAACACTGGTACGTGGTACCACCAAAACACATGTGACACATATAAAGCCCAACCCACATTTGACATAATTGGATACACTTTTTTGATACATTAGCAATAATACTCATCCTTTAATTTATTGGCACTAAATAATCTTAACTATCCCTTTTTTGTGCAAAATAATACGACCTAACATCTAAGGTATTTGCTCTTAGCATCACCACTTATTCAACGTGCAAAATAATATACCGGTGATTAGAATGGAAATCTTAGGGAATATTCTGCTCAAATCTATTAAATTAATACTTTTATGTTATAAAATAAAGCCTCAAATTGCGTGCAAGGAATGCATCGTTATGTGTGCTTCATTTCTAAGCCATGAATAATATCTAAATTATGGTTTTTGGGATCATTTTGACCCTAGAGGAAATTTGAGGTCGAAATTGGAAAAAAACAGACAAAAACCCTCAGTTTATTTGCAAGCAAATGCCACAGTTTGTGTATTTCATTTCGAACAACAAAAGTTGCTCGATTAAATTTTTGGGGATAATTTGGTCCATTTGGATCAAATTTGGGGTTGAAATTGGCATAAAATGACCGGAATCGCCTTGATGTAGGTAAATTTCTTGTTTTGCATGCTTGGACATCAAGGCGTTTTGGTCTTTTGCTTAATTTGCCAATTTTTGGGTAAAAAGAAAGCTGGTGGTGCCGAGAGCAAATACTTTAAAAAGAAAGCAATAGTTGAGATTATTTAGAGCCAATTTTCCCTTTGATTTTAAAAAAAAAATTCTTAAAAAAACTTTTTTTATTTTTTATTTTTTTTTATTGTAAGTAGATAAATTATTTTTTTTGCTTATCCCATTTGCTTTTTGCACAATTTTCGGTTCAATATTGTATCGGAGTAATTAAAATATCTCAAGTTAAGCACAAAAAAATATGAAAAATATATATTTTGAAACCTAAAATCGAGATTAATTTAATTAAGACCCCACTTGATTAATTTAATAAGACCCCACTATTATTCTTTTTAAGTTGTTAATTATCCCTCTATCCTTCTCCTTATGGGATCATATGTATATCTATCCTTTTCTATTTAATTAATATTTACTATCAAATTTTAATTTAAAGTTGCAAATAATAAGAAGCGGATTTAGTATTTGCATGATTCACTAATCATATATTAGCTACGCTCACAAGATAACAAGAAGAAGTGTCATTGGTTCGAGATCTATACCCTGATTCATTCCCAATACATCATACAACAGTAAGCAAACCAAGTAAGCTTGGTAGAGTTGGTGTGGAATTCATCTTGTAACTTTGAGGTCACAACTTCGAGCCCCACCAACTACATTTGTTTCAGAGTCGATGTATTGGTTTAGTAGGGTCCTACATACCCTGTAACACTAACGAGGTGACCCCATGTTGGCTGACCGCATATATAAAGAAGGAAAAATTGTCCGGAATAATCCCACCTTTGGGGCGTCCGCTAAAAATAATCACACCATTGGGTTATTTTTAAATAATTCGACCTTTGTACTCAATCAGCTCAAAATGGTCCCAACCGGTTATGTAACTTGTTATATCAGGTTACCTGACACATGACGGCTTGTGATTGGTCAAAATTTTTTCTAAAAAAAAGTTAAATTTAAAAATTTAACAAGAAAAACCTTTAAAAAAAATGCAAAAAAATAAAAAAATTTAAATAAAAAAAAATTACCCAGCCTGCAGCTTCTTCTCCACCGCCAACCGCCTCCAAGACGGCGTTCGATCCACCATCACCATCACATTCACCCATAAAAATAATCCGGCGACAGCCACCCATATCCCCAGCCCCAACCACCCAATATCTGTCGAATTGCATCCATCCACCGTGAGATCGGAGCTCGCGATGCAAATTAAGTCATCGTCGTCGCTATTGCCGGTGGTATGGGCGGCGAAATCGGGGCGGGGGAAGGTAAGGGAGGCCGAAATCAGGGCGGGGGAAGGGGAAGGAGGTCGGAATCGGGGCAAGGGAAGGGGGGGAGGCTGGAATCGTGACGGGGTAACGACAGAGGTGCCGGATTCGGGACGGGGTTTTCTAACATTGAGGGTGGGGATGGTTATTGGTCGCTGAGTTGCCGGTGCATCCCTGGGTTTTCGGGGGAGGGTCTGGGGTGTTGGTGGTTTAGGGGAGAGGGTTAAGCGGCGCCGGCGTTGGGTTGAGGGATAGGGTGACTGGAGCCGCGAGGACGGGGAGTTAGGCGGCGCCGCAGCTGGGAGGGTGGCTTTGGCTGGTGGGGTGGTTTTCTTAAATTATTAAATAATATATTTTTTTTATTATTTTTACTTAAAATAATTTATTTATTTATTTTTATTATTTTTCATTAAAAAATCAAATTTTTTATAAATTTATATTATTTTATTTTTGACCAATCACGTGATGACATGTGTAAATTAAACTTAATAAAAAAAATCACCTAATCAACCGATTAAAAGTCACTTAAGATCATTTTAAGCGAATTGGGTATAAAGGTCGGATTATTTAAAAATATTACAAAGGTAGAATTATTATGGGCGGAAGTTCAAAGATTAGATTATTTCGAATAATTTTTCCAATAAAGAATTTGTGTTATTTTAGTACGGAGAAATAGAGAGGGAAATAAGGAAGGGTACACAATATCCAAAAGTCACCTGTTTGACTCATCAATCAAATACTTTCATACTGGTACCCCGTATATTCATCACTCTGTTGACTCAGCTAGAAGCATCATTTCTTCCGCAGCAACAACAATGGCGTCAGAGGTGGTTAATACGGCGGAGTCTCTCGATTTTCCGGCGGATTTGAAGTACCTTCCTGGCTTTGGAAACCACTTTTCGTCGGAAGCCATCGCCGGAGCTCTGCCACAAGGACAGAACAACCCCCTTATTTGTCCCTTTGGTTTATACGCCGAGCAAATTTCCGGCACTTCGTTCACTGCTCCTCGCAAGCTCAATCTCCGAAGGTGTTTTCCTATTTTTATTTTTAATTACCTCTTTTCAATCTTTAAATCTTTAATTACTCTTATGAATATTTTGTCTGTTTCGTTACAATTGCTATACTTTGATTTTTAATTTTTTACAAATGCACAACTTTGACTATTGATAATTGTGATAATTTTCTTAATTAAAGTAAGCGATATTCGGTTGCAACTCCAATCTAACAACATGTTACGTGATGAATTTCGCATTTCACAAGTATTTGATATTAAAAAATTATAAAACATGTGAATATGTGATTAGTGTTAGTAGTATATTTCAACACGTTTCTTACACTTTTTTTTTTTTTTTGGTGGTGCACTTCTTGTATCGTGTTTGTGTATAGATTCAAGCGTAAATATGTGCCTATGTGGAATTATTAATAGTTAAAGTTTTACAATATTGAAAGTATTGATTTTTCGAAATACCGTCTTAAAATTAACAAGGTTTCTCGTGACTATGTTTCTCGTGACTTTGTTTTTTCTTATATAAATTACAAAAATTAGTCAAAGAAGAGTGTAAATCGTGTCAAAAAGCAAAACGTATCCGTTAGGTTGAAATGAAAGAAGTATATGAATAGTGTATATATTGTTGGAATTTCAAATAGTCAGTTGGTATTAGTATTTGTGATTCATGAAAAAAAAATCACTTTTAAAGTTTTGCATGATAAGCTTTAAGAATTAAGGTCATCGTTATTAGTGGTGCTTAATTTGGGTTAAGAAATTCTGTTGTAATTAGTTTTAAGCTTCAATGGTGAGACTAGGGATGACAATTCAATCCAAGTTAAATTCGAATCTGACCAATCCGATGGAAAAGTCCGATTATGAATCCGTTAAAAAATAATCTGAATCCGACTAAATAGGTCCAAATCCGAATAGGAGGCAGGTTGAACTTGGACCTTCCGCAAAGCCCGACTCCGGATCCGTATCTGAAATTTATTAGAGAAAAAATAAGCAATTATTAGTATATTACACAAACGAGGCGGATTTTATCAGATGTCTGAATAAACAAATCGGATTCGGATGCTAAAAATATGAGTCGTATTGGACTCGGACTTAGATCAAGCAGATTCGAATTCGAATCCGAGTCCATGATCCGATTATTAAATGGATCAGATTCGGGTTTAGTCCCATCTGACTCGATTTTGATCGATTGTCATTCCTGGGTGAGACTCTATTATGAACTAAGTTATGTTCAAGGTTTTTCACATTTCCTATAATCCCAGATGCTAATTGTTTTGTTACTTATTCTATCCTAGAAATATGAACTTATTTGATTGTGGAGATTGAATTTTGAATATTTGGGACCTCTAAGGTTCTGTATAGTAGTTGGGTAAACATTAAAAGACATGTAGAAGGCTGAAAATAAAGTTTTATTAGCTACTAATCTTATTGGAAATGTTTGGCTAATCATCAAATTTGTTGAAAACTATAAAGCAACATATGGTTTGCAATTTTTTTTTCCTACTTTGTAATTGATCAAGTTGTTGGTTTTGGTCAAGGGCAAAATTTGGTACAAAAACATTTCAGCTTATGCCTCCTTTCCTAACACCTCTTATGGCTCTAAACTAATAAGTTTTCATTTTTTTTTGGATGTTTTATCTTATAATGTCTTTCATGCTTTGTGAGGCATAGAATGACTACATTTTGTCATGGTGGTGAATTGTGTGTGCATAAAGGATCAATCATGTGTGCGTGCTAACTGAGCAGCATTTTTTTTTCAAGTACTCAGCCTATTAAACAATGCTATGTTTTATCCTCGTTTGATTGTTTTGGGCAATAGACATGAATTGAGGGTAAATTATTTCTTTGGCAGTTGGTTGTATCGTATCAAACCATCAGTTACGCATGAGCCCTTCAAACCTCGTGTCCCTGGCAATGAGAAACTTATTGCAGATTTCAACCAGTCCAACAGCTCTGCTAATCCAACACAACTACGGTGGAAGCCTGTAGATATTCCTGAAGAGCCAACAAATTTTATTGATGGTTTGCAAACTATTTGTGGGGCAGGCAGTTCCTATCTCCGTCATGGATATGCAGTTCACATGTAATTGGTATTTTTAAAAATTATAGCATTTTCCACGTTCTTCTCTTTATTTAGTAATTTGCTTCCTTTCAGTCATTTTGTCTATAAAGCTCCAAATTTATTCTTTGCAAGCCCCTTTGCCTTATTACAATTATAGGATAGAAAAACACAATGCATAAGTGTGGGTGAAGATGTGTGCCAGAAAGTTGGCCTCCCTGAGCCTGGTAAATTTCATAGCCATTTGTTTTTACTTGTGGTATCTTATTATAATACTCAAATGTTGATTAAGATTACTAAGTGTTAGCATCTGTGTAATCTTCAGAGGACCAAGTGGAAACAATTGTTTTTGCATTCTTTTTGGGCTTTAAAAATTATCAACACTTTCACTTACGATAGAGCTTAAGACTGTCACATTGTATTGACAAAGAAACATTAAGTTTTAAGATTTTTGGAAATAAGTCATAGCCTGTATAGGTCACTTCAGCAACTACAGCGTATTAAAAATTATGTAATTTACGGCTCTAAAATCACAGAAGTAATTTAAATTTGATACCTTATGGCATTTTATCCTGCCACTTAATCCTGTTTATTGAATAATTGGTCATATTAAATGAAATATCAAACATCAACATTACATGAAATTTCTTTTAGAGCTGTGATAATTTTTTTCGTAACAAGGCTGTATGTACGAAGTGTTCTATACAAAGGGTTGTAAGTGCTAAAACTTTTCATGAACATCTTATACAGTATTGAAATTTAAAAGGCTGTTCTCTATCGTCTAAAGATATCATCAAAGCGTTTTCACCCATGTTTTTGTTAATGATGTAATTGTTATCTACTTATCTGACTTGTTTTCCAAGTTTGTTCATCTCATGGGTAGATTCAGCTAGTACTTGCGCCGGTGAAACATAAAATGCTGATATTCAGTAACGAAATGTGGATTTCTGAGAACATATAGCATCAATTTTGTTATCTATTCTGGTGAGTGGAGAACAAAGCCTCAAGATTGCAATTGCTCATGTAGGTACACTGCAAACAAATCAATGGATAACTATGCCTTCTGCAATGCTGACGGAGACTTCTTATTCGTTCCTCAGAAAGGGAGTGCGTGCCTTTTTTTCTGTTCATGCATCATTGTTTGATGTGCGGTTCACACATGATCATATTACATTAAGGTCTTGTTGTTTTTGCCTCTAAAAATTATGCTAGGAAATTTTCCGATATAATCAGGGCTATTAGTCACTTGTTACTAAAAATAACTCATATTTTGGACAATAAATTGAGGAAATAATTGCTTAGATATATTTAAAAAAATGTAATTTTCAGGGGGAAAAAACAAAGCCTAATCATGTTTTATTGCTGTATTATAGATGCTTGTCTAGAGACGTTTCAGTTATTTTAAGTCAATTTTATCAAGAAAAAACCTGCTTAGGGTTTTTTAGGATTTGAAGAATGAACATTCTATATTCATTGAAGTGAGATGAATTGTGGAAAACGAAGGTGTCTTCTGTTACACAACATGAATTTCCTTGGTGCTTTCAATATTTCATTGAGGTGCAACTTTTAAGAGTTTACGTACTTATCAGGGCTATGGATCATGACGGAGTGTGGAAGATTGGAAGTTATTCCTGGCGAAGTTGCTGTAGTGCCTCAAGGATTTCGTTTTGCTGTCAGCTTGCCTGATGGTCCATCACGAGGTTATGTTTCTGAGATATTTGGGACACATTTCCAGCTTCCAGATCTAGGACCTATAGGTATTTAAGTTTCACGATATTGGTGAAAAACCGTGCACCTATTTACATTTGAAGATTAGGTACCATCAAAGCTTTCTGGCATTTTTGTTTGCTTGTAGGTGCCAATGGTCTAGCTGCTGCAAGAGATTTCCTTGTTCCCGTTGCTTGTTTTGAGGAAACTCCCTGTCCAAATTACATAATCGTTCAAAAATATGGTGGGGAATTATTTACTGCCAAACAGGATTTCTCTCCCTTCAATGTAGTTGCCTGGCATGGAAACTATGTCCCATATAAGGTGGGTTATTAATTTGTATATATGATATTTTATGCGTGCACCATCGAAGCTATAAGCTAAGAATTTCTGGCTTAACGCTGTGTTATGATTATGCAAAATTGATATCTTGAGCTAGTTATCACATTACTTACACGCTCTGCTTGCAGTATGATTTGAGCAAGTTCTGTCCCTATAATACTGTATTGGTGGATCACGGGGACCCATCAGTAAATACAGGTTGGTAACTATTTCTTCCATCATACACTTTTTTTAATGTCTCAACTCTCAAGCTACTTCTTTGAGTCCAATTTTAACCTTAATATGGTTGCCTTCTTGTATTGCAGTGCTTACTGCCCCAACAGATAAGCCTGGTGTGGCTTTACTTGATTTTGTCATTTTCCCTCCTAGGTGGCTGGTTGCGGAACACACATTTCGCCCTCCTTATTATCATCGCAATTGTATGAGCGAGTTTATGGGACTGATTTATGGTAATTACGAGGTATTAACTCTCTAGCTCACACTATGTCTTAATATCTTTACTCTGTTGGGCTCTCAACTGGTTCAGTATGCTGCATATACTGTCCTGAGGATGAAAACCTAAGTTATGGAAGCTTGTGAGAGCAAAAAGGTTTTTCTAGTAGAAAATTTGGCTGTGGCTTATATTAATTGAATTCAGACATACCCACTCTTCTTCTCCCCCACCCCCCGCCCCCCCCCCCCCTTTCCAAGCCATGTAGTTCTGCATTGAAAGTTGAAGGCTAGCCTTCAGTTAACGCTAATTGCCTACTCCTATTCATTTGTTCGTAATGGAACTTCAGTCGGTTTTGGTTTTGGATTTATGGCTTGTCACTCTCCCTTGTTTCCCACCATGTCAAAAAAGTGATATACCTGTATATTTTCACAGCATTTGATGGACGTAGTTTTTGTTGGGCTTGTGCCTCCAGGGCCCTTTTATTGGTGATGACCTAAGAGATTTATCTCACACCACTAGTTCTAGCCTTTTCCTTGGAGTTATGTTTAGGATTTGGGTGCCATGTTCAAACTTTTGTCGCTAAAGAGGGAGTGTATGAATTCACATTTGAAGGGGAAATGTTATAAACAAGTATAAATATGTTGTCCCACATTCAAAAGTTGAAGGCTACAGGCTTTAATTTATTACCCTAGTTGGCTACACTACTTTTATTGCCCATTGATTTTTGTACTGAATCTTACTCGTATGTGTTTAGTAGGGCTCTTTCCTTGTTACTCTTTCATTCTTAACATTAATATTCAAGTTCTTTACCTTTATTATGTCTGTTCTGGGCTGTTATATCTCGCTAATCTTATGTGGTCACGTCTTTCATATCGACAATTTTATAGAACCACATGCAGGCAAAGGCTGATGGGTTTATCCCGGGTGGTTCAAGTCTGCATAGCTGCATGACTCCACATGGTCCTGATACCAAGACTTATGAGGTATGTACGTATGTTGTTAGTTGACTTAAAAACTAATAACTATCGATTATGTCCATGAGATTATGACCTCGTAATTTCCTGTTATTATTTTCTTTTAGTCTTTACTTGTTAGGTTAAACAAAAGTGTTCTTCTACAGTCGGGTGATTTTGTGATTGAATACACTTAGTTTTGGATAGAAATGTTCCAGTCTGCTATAATTGGCTTGCCCATCATTTAGCTTAACAAATTTGTATGTCTTCCAGGCAACCGTTGCATGCGGGGAGAATGCAGGACCGTACAAAATTACTGATACCCTGGCATTCATGTTTGAATCATATCTAATTCCTCGAGTTTGCACTTGGGCTCTCGAGTCACCCTTCCTCGACAACGATTACTATCAATGCTGGATAGGACTCCGGTCACATTTTCGCAAAGAGGACTGTTCTAAAGCCTCCAGTAATCAGGATGCTGATTAGGTATGGCTTGATTCAGATAGACTACTCCGTGTTTAACATAGTTTTATGATGCAGATCTTATGGTATCTTAGCTGTCAGTATGTGTATATAAATAATGAAATGTATTTGCATTCTGCAAGTGAACTAAGTTTACATTAAAAAATCCCAGAAAGGGGCCATTAATTATTTGTAAATATAATAAAGAGTATTATCAACAATAATATATGCTTTATAATTTTTTGCACTTACTCAGACATTCATCATATCATGTCCATGCGTGATGGGTTATAAACAAAGTTTTATGTTTGTCAAAATTATGAGGTGCCTCTTGTAGATGCTGCATCAATTAAATTACAATTAGTACTAGTTTAGTCAATAGTAATAGAAATTCCATTGATACTTTTCAGCTAAATGTGGATTATGTGCTACTAGTTTAATTTTCAATACTTTATTTATTTTTTTTTTAAAATTGACACGCTTTAACTTTACCACTATTCACACTATTCTTTGGCTATCTTTTGTGATTTTTACGTAATGAAAAACATATTACGGGATCTTATTGAATTCGTTTCAATATGTTATTTCAAAATATAAATTATAGTTTATGCTTATCATTCAAGAAGGATATTAAAGGTTGAAGTGATACATTTGCTCAAGTGATTAAAAATTGTGTCAATTATAAAAGAAACAAAGGAACTATTAGTTTTCCTTTTGACCTATACGATATTTTGGATAGCAAAGTAAAAGAGAAAGCAAAGGGGATGGAAAGAGAGGGATGGGGAGGGGAGAGAAATGGAGGGGAAATGTGGGTTCCGTTTTCCTTTCAAATATCTCCAAATTTGGAGGGATTAATCACGCTTATTCCCTCCTTTCCAATTCATCTAACACTTTGAAATGGACACGAAATTTAAGAAATATTTGAGCGGGATAGTTTTATGAAATTGTTTATTGTAAAGTGAAGTTATTGGAATATTATCTTATTCATAGAAATAGTGTTTTGGTCATTGTTAAGTAAAGTTAGTGGAATATTTGGGTGGGGGTGGGGATTATTCTCTCTCTCTCTCTTTTTTTTTTCTTTTTTTTTTTTTAAAAAAAAAAGAAGTCCCAAAGGACACTATTTTTCATTGATTAAAGCCATACGACATCTAACCATTGATGATTAACGAAAAAAAAAAAGATTTAACAAAATCAAACTAGAATTAGCTAGGGACGTCATCGCTTCATGATGGAGGAAGAAAATTCTTGCGATAATTTTGTATCCCTGAATCAGAATAATCAAAATCAATTGTAGCCTTGCATAACCTGATACTTTCCAAGCGTAGAGAACATCTTGTCTTTTGAAGAAGTCCGAAAAACCTAATCTTTCAAAGGAGATCGAAAAAACCTTGTCTTTCGAAGGAGAAAAACCCTTTCTTTCGAGAGAGACAAGTTCCTCTTGAGCAAAGGAACCATTATTATAAGCTAAAAAAAGCAAAAAAAAAAAAAAAAAAAAAAAGAAAAGAAAAAAAAGAAAAACATAAACAAAAACAACTTAGATTAGGGCTTTCCACCGGCAAGATTCGATGGAAGCCCCTCAAAAATTAACAATGGAAGCTAGGGTTTAGGAGAGAGGTTAGGGTTTTTTGGGGGTGGGATTATTCTAATATAAACCATAACTTATCTAATTTTAAAACTTATACCAAATTTTAATCTAAAGAATTTGAAAGAAGCTTCTTTGAGAGCACTTCCATACGTATAACAAATAACATTGGTGATAAAAGACCACCTTGACATAAACCTCTAGAAGGGATAATCTAATATCATATCACTAATAAATAAAGCCGGTCTCGCAGCCAGGCCACGAGTTTTTCGGGTTTAGTGATATGATATTAGATTATCCCTTCTAGAGGTTTATGTCAAGGTGGTCTTAGAACTTTACGGGTTTTACAAAGCCTCCGTAGCCCATTTACCAGCCATATATTACAAATGGTCCAATAAGGCAGATAATATATGGCTGGAGAATCAACTCATAAGGTTGCGTGCGACATCCAGCGCAATCCTCAAAGAGATGCGCTTGCGAAAAATTTGGAATTTCATAAAAATACTGAATCGAATCTTACCATACAGCCACGCACAAGACTAGAAGTCGCGCTGTCCTTGGCAGCGCAACTCCTTCATTCTCGCGCAACCTTCACTGTTGCGTGCGCCACCTGCTGCAGCAGAATCTTCGAAACCCTAATCTCACCCATTCCCTATAAATAGAGGTTCAATACAAGCTTTAAAGACACAGAAAAATATCCTAAAAGTTAGTAGTAACATCTTTGTGAACTTATGCAATAATCAACCCTGTTGTCCTAAACACTCACCCCTTTTAATTATTTTGTTCTTACGATGGAGGTTCCCCAACAAGAAGGTATCTATAAACATTCTAAACGAAGATGTAGCAAGGAAAAGTGGTAATTCCTGAGCGCTTAGATAAATCACTTTCACTTTTCTTGTCCTAAATCACTTAAATTAGTTAATTTGTGTTGCTTGATCACATTAAATAAACATTTAATTAATCAATTCAACATAGTATTCTTTCGTGAAATAAGACTAGAATTGGATTAATTAATTGATTGTTTTATCACTTAAGCCAAGGCGAATTTTGTTTATCATTGTTCTTTCACGAATTTGATTTAAATAAGAATAACGACATTCGTTGTAATGTAATCTTTATGTGATTGACGCGTGTAAATAAAATCAACTAACTTAGTTTTAGGTATCACGTTGCATATATTGTTTGGTAATGAAATTGTGAAAAAGGAAGAGCTAGTAGAGGCCGCACTAGGGCTAGGATAGTAATTCCCTCCTAAAGGGAACGTTATTTTAGTCCCCTCGCTCTCGAACCCATTTCCGGTACATGTATAGAGCTGTCAAAAGCTGACCCGACCCGAAATACCGACCCGAACCCGATTATTAACCGACCCGTCTAAACCCGAAAATATGATGACCTGAACCCGATATGACCCGACCTGAAACCAACCCCAGACCCGAGTTAACCTGAGTATCTGAGACTCGAACCCGAACATGAATCGACCTGGAAATGACCCGACTCGAATATAACCCGTAAAATATTGACTTGAACCGAACCCGACCTGAACCGAAATTGACCCAAACTCGTTTTAACCCGTCAAAACCCTTTAACCCGACCTATTCCTAACCCGACCCGAATTTAACCTGACCTGTTACTAACCCGACTCGAATTTAACCCGACCTATTACTAACCCGACCCGAAATTCTACCCGATCTGTCACTAACCCGACCGAAATTAACTAGCAATCTAGATTACGTCATATCTTTTTTTTCCCTAATTCTATGATTTATTTTCCTATTTAAGCTTATTCAAATATTTTCAATAAAATTCTCTATTATCAAATGTATTACAATTTATATGTCTCAAAAAAACCTATAAAAATTTATGAATACCACTACTTTTTGGATGCATGTGCATTCTTTATTTAAATTTAGTTAGTAATTACGATTTACGAATACTACTACTTTTTAGGTGCAAGTTCATTCTATATTTCAATTAAGCAATTGTGGTTTACGAATACTACTACTTTGTAGATGCATGTGCATTAATGTAGTCAATTACGGTATACAAATACTATTTGAGCTTAGGCTTGTTTGTTTTATCTTATATTTTATAAAAAAAAAATCAAATAAAAAAAAGTTTAAAAAAAATAATAATTTCGGATAATGATTGAATTGAACGTGATAATGATTGAATGCGAGCATGAGTATATGACAATGACCCGATGATAATCTGACCCAAATAATTTACCTGTACCCGATCATGACTTGACTTGTCTGGACTCGAGAAAGTGGTGACCCGAACTAAGGTTGTTAAAAAGCTTTTATTGGTCTTTTATTTTTCTAATTTTATTATTCATTTGCCTATTTAATCTTATTTAAATGTTTTGAATAATTCCATTTAAATGTTATAAAAAAAATGCCATTAAAAAAAAACGTGAACTCGGATATGAACTTATAAAAATTAAATAAGTTAAGATAATTTCAAATAAAATAAGTTTAGAAAAATAAATTATTGTATTTTAACTTATCTAACTAAACCTATTTTATCCGAATTTATATAAACTTATTGTATTTTATCTAAACATGTCATCTCGAATATGATCTTATCTGAAATTGTTATCCTTAAAATGAGTGGAATCAATGTGAATAGATTAGAATAGGGTTTGAACTTATCTTCTAAAAATCTAAACTAAACCTATCTTATTGGAATTAATATGAACTTATTATGTAGATCTTATCTAAACTTATTAGAACTTATTACCTCAAATTTAAACTTACACTACACGAAACCAGCAAATTGACAACGGTTCAAACCCCCCCCAAAGGCAACGGTTTTGAACCGTTGAATATTTGAGGGTTGCCAAATCCCAAAAAAATTGGCAACGGTTCAAAACCGTTGCCAAAGCCAATGGCGCGCCTTTTTTTTTTTTAAACATTGGCAACGGTTAACCGTTGCCAATGACCTGTATTGTTTTTTTTTTTGGCTGCACTAATATTCACCTGTTTTTTGTTTTTTTTTTTGGCTGCACTAATATTGACCTGTTTTTTTTTTTTTTTTTTTTGGCTGCAATATTAATAATAATAATAATTATTATTATTATTATATTAATAATAATAATAATAATTAATATTATAATAGTAATAATAATAATAATAATAATAATAATAATAATAATAATAATAATAATTATTATTATATATGATAATAGTAACAATAATTAGTAACATTAATAACAAAACATAAATAATTAATAATAACAATCGCAAGAGATGATATAAATTAGAAAAATGTTTCATGTATAGTACATAATTAATAAGCTAAGCCTATGATTGATGAAGAGATGATATACTACATAAATGTATGACGATATTTACAAATTAAATGTGATGTAGGTCGCCAACATCTCCCGAATTACATGGAGTTCCTCGCCCGTGTATGGAAGTCCCGTTTGCCCCTTGCAAAACTTAGAATACACAAAATGTGAGTTAGTAGAAGTGAAATAATAATAATTGGGGTTAGTTATAGGTGACTAATGCTTGAGATTACAAGAAAAGAGCAAGTAGGAGGTTTTGGGACGCAATTTCAACCAAAATGACTCAAGTAAGGCCATTTTGGGTACTAGGATGCCTATTTTCTATATTTCTTGTCTATTGAACTCATAACTAGTTAAAATATGTCATTATCACTTAGTTATAGGTGACTAATGCTTGAGATTACAAGAAAAGAGCAAATAAGTGGTTTTGGGACGCAATTTAAACCAAAATGGCTCAAGTAAGGCCATTTTGGCTACTAGGATGCCTATTTTCTACAATTCTTGTCTATTGAACTCATAACTAGTTAAAACATGTCATTATCACTTAGTTATAGGTGACTAATTCTTGAGATTACAAGAAAAGAGATAATAAGAGGTTTTGGGACGCAATATCAACCAAAATGGCTCAAGTAAGGCCATTTTGGCTACTAGGATGCCTATTTTCTACAATTCTTGTCCATTGAACTCATAACTAGTTAAAACATGTCATTATAACTTATTTATAGGTTACTAATGCTTGAGATTACAAGAAAAGAGCAAGTAAGAGGTTTTGGGACGCAATTTCAACCAAAATGGCTCAAGTAAGGCCATTTTGGCTACTAGGATGCCTATTTTCTACAATTCATGTCTATTGAACTCATAACTAGTTAAAACATGTCATTATCACTTAGTTATAGGTGAATAATGCTTGAGATTACAAGAAAAGAGCAAGTAAGACGCAATTTCACTCAAAATGGCTCAAGTAAGGCCATTTTGGCTACTAGGATGCCTATTTTCTATATTTCTTGTCTATTGAACTCATAACTAATTAAAACATGTCATTATCACTTAGTTATAGGTGACTAATGCTTGAGATTACAAGAAAAGAGCAAGTAAGTGGTTTTGGGACGCAATTTCAACCAAAATGGCTCAAGTAAGGCCATTTTGGCTACTAGGATGCCTATTTTCTACAATTCATGTTTATTGAACTCATAACTAGTTAAAAAATGTCATTATCACTTAGTTATAGGTGACTAATGCTTGAGATTACAAGAAAAGAGTAAGTAAGAGGTTTTGGGACGCAATTTCAACCAAAATGGCTCAAGTAAGGCCATTTTGGCTATTAGGATGCCTATTTTCTACAAATCATGTCTATTGAACTCATAACAAGTTAAAAATGTCATTATCACTTAGTTATAGGTGACTAATGCTTGAGATTACAAGAAACGAGCAAGTAAGAGGTTTTGGGACGCAATTTCAACCAAAATGGCTCAAGTAAGGCCATTTTGGCTACTAGGATGCCTATTTTCTACAATTCATGTCTATTGAACTCATAACTAGTTAAAACATGTCATTATCACTTAGTTATAGGTGACTAATGCTTGAGATTACAAGAAAAGAGCAAATAAGAGGTTTTGGGACGCAATTTAAACCAAAATGGCTCAAGTAAGGCCATTTTGGCTACTAGGATGCCTATTTTCTACAATTCTTGTCTATTGAACTCATAACTAGTTAAAACATGTCATTATCACTTAGTTATAGGTGACTAATTCTTGAGATTACAAGAAAAGAGATAATAAGAGTTTTTGGGATGCAATTTCAACCAAAATGGCTCAAGTAAGACAATTTTGGCTATTAAGATGCCTATTTTCTACAAATCATGTCTATTGAACTCATAACAAGTTAAAAAATGTCATTATCACTTAGTTATAGGTGACTAATGCTTGAGATTACAAGAAAAGAGCAAGTAAGAGGTTTTGGGACGCAATTTCAACCAAAATGGCTCAAGTAAGGCCATTTTGGCTACTAGGATGCCTATTTTCTATATTTCTTGTCTATTGAACTCATAACTAGTTGAAACATGTCATTATCACTTAGTTATAGGTGACTAATGCTTGAGATTACAAGAAAAGTGCAAGTAAGAGGTTTTGGGACGCAATTTCAACCAAAATGGCTCAAGTAAGGCCATTTTGGCTACTAGGAGGCCTATTTTCTATATTTCTTGTCTATTGAACTCATAACTAGTTAAAACATGTCATTATCACTTAGTTATAGGTGACTAATGCTTGAGATTACAAGAAAAGAGCAAGTAAGAGGTTTTGGGACGCAATTTAAACCAAAATGGCTCAAGTAAGGCCATTTTGGCTACTAGGATGCCTATTTTCTACAATTCTTGTCTATTGAACTCATAACTAGTTAAAACATGTCATTATCACTTAGTTATAGGTGACTAATTCTTGAGATTACAAGAAAAGAGATAATAAGAGTTTTTGGGACGCAATTTCAACCAAAATGGCTCAAGTAAGGCCATTTTGGCTATTAGGATGCCTATTTTCTACAAATCATGTCTATTGAACTCATAACAAGTTAAAAAATGTCATTATCACTTAGTTATAGGTGACTAATGCTTGAGATTACAAGAAAAGAGCAAGTAAGAGGTTTTGGGACGCAATTTCAACCAAAATGGCTCAAGTAAGGCCATTTTGGCTACTAGGATGTCTATTTTCTACAATTCATGTCTATTGAACTCATAAATAGTTAAAACATGTCATTATCACTTAGTTATAGGTGACTAATGCTTGAGATTACAAGAAAAGAGCAAATAAGTGGTTTTGGGACGCAATTTAAACCAAAATGGCTCAAGTAAGGCCATTTTGGCTACTAGGATGCCTATTTTCTACAATTCTTGTCTATTGAACTCATAACTAGTTAAAACATGTCATTATCACTTAGTTATAGGTGACTAATTCTTGAGATTATAAGAAAAGAGATAATAAGAGGTTTTGGGACGCAATTTCAACCAAAATGGCTCAAGTAAGGCCATTTTGGCTACTAGGATGCCTATTTTCTACAATTCTTGTCCATTGAACTCATAACTAGTTAAAACATGTCATTATAACTTATTTATAGGTTACTAATGCTTGAGATTACAAGAAAAGAGCAAGTAAGAGGTTTTGGGACGCAATTTCAACCAAAATGGCTCAAGTAAGGCCATTTTGGCTACTAGGATGCCTATTTTCTACAATTCATGTCTATTGAACTCATAACTAGTTAAAACATGTCATTATCACTTAGTTATAGGTGAATAATGCTTGAGATTACAAGAAAAGAGCAAATAAGAGGTTTTGGGACGCAATTTAAACCAAAATGGCTCAAGTAAGGCCATTTTGGCTACTAGGATGCCTATTTTCTACAATTCTTGTCTATTGAACTCATAACTAGTTAAAACATGTCATTACCACTTAGTTATAGGTGACTAATTCTTGAGATTACAAGAAAAGAGATAATAAGAGGTTTTGGGACGCAATTTCAACCAAAATGGCTCAAGTAAGGCCATTTTGGCTACTAGGATGCCTATTTTCTACAATTCTTGTCCATTGAACTCATAACTAGTTAAAACATGTCATTATAACTTATTTATAGGTTACTAATGCTTGAGATTACAAGAAAAGAGCAAGTAAGTGGTTTTGGGACGCAATTTCAACCAAAATGGCTCAAGTAAGGCCATTTTGGCTACTAGGATGCCTATTTTCTATATTTCTTGTCTATTGAACTCATAACTAGTTGAAACATGTCATTATCACTTAGTTATAGGTGACTAATGCTTGAGATTACAAGAAAAGTGCAAGTAAGAGGTTTTGGGACGCAATTTCAACCAAAATGGCTCAAGTAAGGCCATTTTGGCTACTAGGAGGCCTATTTTCTATATTTCTTGTCTATTGAACTCATAACTAGTTAAAACATGTCATTATCACTTAGTTATAGGTGACTAATGCTTGAGATTACAAGAAAAGAGCAAGTAAGACGCAATTTCACTCAAAATGGCTCAAGTAAGGCCATTTTGGCTACTAGGATGCCTATTTTCTATATTTCGTGTCTATTGAACTCATAACTAGTTAAAACATGTCATTATCACTTAGTTATAGGTGAGTAATGCTTGAGATTACAAGAAAAGAGCAAGTAAATGGTTTTGGGACGCAATTTCAACCAAAATGGCTCAAGTAAGGCCATTTTGGCTACTAGGATGCCTATTTTCTACAATTCATGTTTATTGAACTCATAACTAGTTAAAACATGTCATTATCACTTATTTATAGGTGACTAATGCTTGAGATTACAAGAAAAGAGTAAGTAAGAGGTTTTGGGACGCAATTTCAACCAAAATGGCTCAAGTAAGGCCATTTTGGCTATTAGGATGCCTATTTTCTACAAATCATGTCTATTGAACTCATAACAAGTTAAAAAATGTCATTATCACTTAGTTATAGGTGAATAATGCTTGAGATTACAAGAAAAGAGCAAGTAAGAGGTTTTGGGACGCAATTTCAACCAAAATGGCTCAAGTAAGGCCGTTTTGGCTACTAGGATGCCTATTTTCTACAATTCATGTATATTGAACTCATAACTAGTTAAAAAATGTCATTATCAATTAGTTATAGGTGAATAATTCTTGAGATTATAAGAAAAGAGCAAATAAGTGGTTTTGGGACGCAATTTAAACCAAAATGGCTCAAGTAAGGCCATTTTGGCTACTAGGATGCCTATTTTCTACAATTCTTGTCTATTGAACTCATAACTAGTTAAAACATGTCATTATCACTTAGTTATAGGTGACTAATTCTTGAGATTACAAGAAAAGAGATAATAAGAGTTTTTGGGACGCAATTTCAACCAAAATGGCTCAAGTAAGGCCATTTTGGCTATTAGGATGCCTATTTTCTACAAATCATGTCTATTGAACTCATAACAAGTTAAAAAATGTCATTATCACTTAGTTATAGGTTACTAATGCTTGAGATTACAAGAAAAGAGCAAGTAAGAGGTTTTGGGACGCAATTTCAACCAAAATGGCTCAAGTAAGGCCATTTTGGCTACTAGGATGTCTATTTTCTACAATTCATGTCTATTGAACTCATAACTAGTTAAAACATGTCATTATCACTTAGTTATAGGTGACTAATGCTTGAGATTACAAGAAAAGAGCAAATAAGAGGTTTTGGGACGCAATTTAAACCAAAATGGCTCAAGTAAGGCCATTTTGGCTACTAGGATGCCTATTTTCTACAATTCTTGTCTATTGAACTCATAACTAGTTAAAACATGTCATTATCACTTAGTTATAGGTGACTAATTCTTGAGATTACAAGAAAAGAGATAATAAGAGTTTTTGGGACGCAATTTCAACCAAAATGGCTCAAGTAAGGCAATTTTGGCTATTAGGATGCCTATTTTCTACAAATCATGTCTATTGAACTCATAACAAGTTAAAAAATGTCATTATCACTTAGTTATAGGTGACTAATGCTTGATATTACAAGAAAAGAGCAAGTAAGAGGTTTTGGGACGCAATTTCAACCAAAATGGCTCAAGTAAGGCCATTTTGGCTACTAGGATGCCTATTTTCTATATTTCTTGTCTATTGAACTCATAACTAGTTGAAACATGTCATTATCACTTAGTTATAGGTGACTAATGCTTGAGATTACAAGAAAAGTGCAAGTAAGAGGTTTTGGGACGCAATTTCAACCAAAATGGCTCAAGTAAGGCCATTTTGGCTACTAGGAGGCCTATTTTCTATATTTCTTGTCTATTGAACTCATAACTAGTTAAAACATGTCATTATCACTTAGTTATAGGTGACTAATGCTTGAGATTACAAGAAAAGAGCAAGTAAGAGGTTTTGGGACGCAATTTAAACCAAAATGGCTCAAGTAAGGCCATTTTGGCTACTAGGATGCCTATTTTCTACAATTCTTGTCTATTGAACTCATAACTAGTTAAAACATGTCATTATCACTTAGTTATAGGTGACTAATTCTTGAGATTACAAGAAAAGAGATAATAAGAGTTTTTGGGACGCAATTTCAACCAAAATGGCTCAAGTAAGGCCATTTTGGCTATTAGGATGCCTATTTTCTACAAATCATGTCTATTGAACTCATAACAAGTTAAAAAATGTCATTATCACTTAGTTATAGGTGACTAATGCTTGAGATTACAAGAAAAGAGCAAGTAAGAGGTTTTGGGACGCAATTTCAACCAAAATGGCTCAAGTAAGGCCATTTTGGCTACTAGGATGTCTATTTTCTACAATTCATGTCTATTGAACTCATAACTAGTTAAAACATGTCATTATCACTTAGTTATAGGTGACTAATGCTTGAGATTACAAGAAAAGAGCAAATAAGTGGTTTTGGGACGCAATTTAAACCAAAATGGCTCAAGTAAGGCCATTTTGGCTACTAGGATGCCTATTTTCTACAATTCTTGTCTATTGAACTCATAACTAGTTAAAACATGTCATTATCACTTAGTTATAGGTGACTAATTCTTGAGATTACAAGAAAAGAGATAATAAGAGGTTTTGGGACGCAATTTCAACCAAAATGGCTCAAGTAAGGCCATTTTGGCTACTAGGATGCCTATTTTCTACAGTTCTTGTCCATTGAACTCATAACTAGTTAAAACATGTCATTATAACTTATTTATAGGTTACTAATGCTTGAGATTACAAGAAAAGAGCAAGTAAGAGGTTTTGGGACGCAATTTCAACCAAAATGGCTCAAGTAAGGCCATTTTGGCTACTAGGATGCCTATTTTCTACAATTCATGTCTATTGAACTCATAACTAGTTAAAACATGTCATTATCACTTAGTTATAGGTGACTAATGCTTGAGATTACAAGAAAAGAGCAAATAAGAGGTTTTGGGACGCAATTTAAACCAAAATGGCTCAAGTAAGGCCATTTTGGCTACTAGGATGCCTATTTTCTACAATTCTTGTCTATTGAACTCATAACTAGTTAAAACATGTCATTACCACTTAGTTATAGGTGACTAATTCTTGAGATTACAAGAAAAGAGATAATAAGAGGTTTTGGGACGCAATTTCAACCAAAATGGCTCAAGTAAGGCCATTTTGGCTACTAGGATGCCTATTTTCTACAATTCTTGTCCATTGAACTCATAACTAGTTAAAACATGTCATTATAACTTATTTATAGGTTACTAATGCTTGAGATTACAAGAAAAGAGCAAGTAAGTGGTTTTGGGACGCAATTTCAACCAAAATGGCTCAAGTAAGGCCATTTTGGCTACTAGGATGCCTATTTTCTATATTTCTTGTCTATTGAACTCATAACTAGTTGAAACATGTCATTATCACTTAGTTATAGGTGACTAATGCTTGAGATTACAAGAAAAGTGCAAGTAAGAGGTTTTGGGACGCAATTTCAACCAAAATGGCTCAAGTAAGGCCATTTTGGCTACTAGGAGGACTATTTTCTATATTTCTTGTCTATTGAACTCATAACTAGTTAAAACATGTCATTATCACTTAGTTATAGGTGACTAATGCTTGAGATTACAAGAAAAGAGCAAGTAAGACGCAATTTCACTCAAAATGGCTCAAGTAAGGCCATTTTGGCTACTAGGATGCCTATTTTCTATATTTCGTGTCTATTGAACTCATAACTAGTTAAAACATGTCATTATCACTTAGTTATAGGTGAGTAATGCTTGAGATTACAAGAAAAGAGCAAGTAAATGGTTTTGGGACGCAATTTCAACCAAAATGGCTCAAGTAAGGCCATTTTGGCTACTAGGATGCCTATTTTCTACAATTCATGTTTATTGAACTCATAACTAGTTAAAACATGTCATTATCACTTAGTTATAGGTGACTAATGCTTGAGATTACAAGAAAAGAGTAAGTAAGAGGTTTTGGGACGCAATTTCAACCAAAATGGCTCAAGTAAGGCCATTTTGGCTATTAGGATGCCTATTTTCTACAAATCATGTCTATTGAACTCATAACAAGTTAAAAAATGTCATTATCACTTAGTTATAGGTGACTAATGCTTGAGATTACAAGAAAAGAGCAAGTAAGAGGTTTTGGGACGCAATTTCAACCAAAATGGCTCAAGTAAGGCCGTTTTGGCTACTAGGATGCCTATTTTCTACAATTCATGTATATTGAACTCATAACTAGTTAAAAAATGTCATTATCAATTAGTTATAGGTGAATAATTCTTGAGATTATAAGAAAAGAGCAAATAAGAGGTTTTGGGACGCAATTTCAACCAAAATGGCTCAAGTAAGGCCATTTTGGCTACTAGGATGCCTATTTTCTACAATTCTTGTCTATTGAACTCATAACTAGTTAAAACATGTCATTATCACTTAGTTATAGGTGACTAATTCTTGAGATTACAAGAAAAGAGATAATAAGAGGTTTTGGGACGCAATTTCAACCAAAATGGCTCAAATAAGGCCATTTTGGCTACTAGGATGCCTATTTTCTACAATTCTTGTCTATTGAACTCATAACTAGTTAAAACATGTCATTATCACTTAATTATAGGTGACTAATGCTTGATATTACAAGAAAAGAGCAAATAAGAGGTTTTGGGACGCAATTTCAACCAAAATGGCATACCTCTTCAAGCTGACGTGTGTCTGTACAATGACTCATCACTATGTCATACATGAATCTCATCACGTATAGGCCACAGTCAACTCCATTTTCCTGTTGTGCGCACTAGCATGAGGAATAAAGCACATGAATCAAAATGCATAGCAAATAAGCAACATCTTAAGCATTATAAAGTAAGAAAATCACATCATGGGTGAATTACCTTGGGTGCTTTCCATGTAGGACCTCGAGGAGATCGAGGATTTATCTTCTTCATGGTACTACAAAAAATCAAAGTAATAAGTTCAAATTTGACGTTTATAATCAATACATATGAGTTCAGATATGAAAATGAATAACAAGAAGTGAAACAAACTAGATGCTTACTTTTGCTGTATGGACCTCACGAGGCGCTTTCTTACTTGAGGTAATCGAGCAGAATCAAAGTAGAAGATTGTGTTACTGGAAACACAAATCACAAGTTGGGTCCAATGATAACTACACACGAGATAAACAAATCAATAGTTAGCCTGTTACAACAAATAAACTAGGAAAATAAATGAACTTGACTAGCATAATCAGACGTACTCCTCATAGTATGGGACGAATATAAACTTGTCTCCTGCACTCACTGATTGCCTGATACCCCGTTCAGCATAGTACAACACGTCAACTGAGTTGCTTAAGATTCTAGCAGTGGACATCTGCTCAGGGCACAACCACCCAACTTGACAAGGAGATTCAAGCTCCCATATTTGCTCCTGGAGTGCTCTGCATGCATGATAACACAATGTTAATCGAAAACCAAACGACAAACACCACTGAACTGAATAACATAAATTGAGTACCAGTTGAATTACCTCATGGATATTTGAATGAGGGAAATGTTAAGCTTTGCACCACTTAGAAATTCCTTCACATCTTCTTTGAATAGCCATACCGTTGCATCATCATCGTAGTGGAACATTTCCTTAGGAAGTTGAATTTGGATGGGGCTGTCATTAGGCAACACGCAAACACGGTTGTGCAAATAAGCTAACTCCTGAGATAGCGATTGAAGCACCGTGTCTTCAACTAATGGAGTAGCTTGCGTAGCTGAGCCTCGTGAAGGGCTCTTCAACGACGCCTTTCCACTCACCGAGCCATGTTCACTTCTGTTCTTTGGCCCCTCCACCCTCTTCTTTGGCGTTTGGCTTTTCCTCGATGGCTAATAAGTATGATCACACAAATGGTTAGAAAAGATTTCCATCCAACTCTTAGGAAGAAAGGATTAAAGCGTGAAATCTAAATCTTAATTACCTGGTTCATCAACCGTATCCAAGCAGATGGTTATTGCACAAACCTACCTTTTGCTGCCCAGAGTGTAGTGAACTCATCCTCCTCCACGAGCACAGGTATTAAGAGGTCCTCGGACCCGGGAACCACAGAATGGATCCCGACAGAATAATGCTCAGGCAGAAGAGGTCGAAGATGGACCGTACCTTGTTCGGCCGGTTGTGCACTACCATAGGCAACAACATGCAAAGGTCCATCATATGATTCGCCCGGGTGAAGAAGTACACAACGGGTCTCTTCCTGCACCAATTACGAAGATACTTCATTTACATATTCATAACTAAGTATCTTAGGTGTAATATAGGAGTTAAATCACGGAAAATGGGCAAGTTAGAACTCATTTAGGCCATTTCGAGCCGTAAATACTGTAAATGAACCTCAAACTTGTGAAATTGCTTTTTTAGGTCGTTTCAAGCCATAAATATTCATAACTAAGTATCTTAGGTGTAATATAGGACTTAAATCAAGCATTGAGCTAAAATCACGGAAAATGGGCAAGTTAGAACTCATTTAGGCCATTTCGAGCCGTAAATACTGTAAATGAACCTCAAACTTGTGAAATTGCTTTTTTTAGGTCGTTTCAAGCCATAAATATTCATAACTAAGTATCTTAGGTGTAATATAGGACTTAAATCAAGCATTGAGCTAAAATCACGGAAAATGGGCAAGTTAGAACTCATTTAGGCCATTTCGAGCCGTAAATACTGTAAATGAACCTCAAACTTGTGAAATTGCTTTTTTAAGGTCGTTTCAAGCCATAAATATTCATAAATAAGTATCTTAGGTGTAATATAGGACTTAAATCAAGCATTGAGCTAAAATCACGGAAAATGGGCAAGTTAGAACTCATTTAGGCCATTTCGAGCCGTAAATACTGTAAATGAACCTCAAACTTGTGAAATTGCTTTTTAAGGTCGTTTCAAGCCATAAATATTCATAACTAAGTATCTTAGGTGTAATATAGGACTTAAATCAAGCATTGAGCTAAAATCACGGAAAATGGGCAAGTTAGAACTCATTTAGGCCATTTCGAGCCGTAAATATTGTAAATGAACCTCACACTTGTGAAATTGCTTTTTTAAGGTTGTTTCAAGCATTACATATTCATCACTAAGTATCTTAGGTGCTAGTTAAAAAAAAAAAGAAAAAAAAACCAAAACGAGTGCAAAAAAAAAAAAAAAAAAACCCGAGCGCGAAGGGCAGCAGCTGCAGCCTCTCCGGCAGCCTCTCCTACCTTCTCCGCTTCCCAATGAGAAAGAGAAGGAGAAGGAGAAGGAGAAGGAGAAGGAAAAAGAGAAGGAGAAGAAAGAGAAGGAGGAGGAGGAGGAGGAGAAGGAGAAGGAGAAAGAGAAGGAGAAGGAGAAGAAAGAGAAGGAGGAGGAGGAGGAGAAGGAGAAGGAGAAGGAGAAGGAGAAAGAGAAGGAGGAGGAGAAGGAGGAGAATGAGGAGAAGGAGAAGGAAGAGGAGAATGAGAAGGAAGAGCAAACAACAACAACACATGACATCAACAAAGCATACTGACAACACAACACAGCGAACTTGACCATTTCACAGCCAACTTAACCATTTCACAACACAATCCAAAAACAAATATCATTATCCAAACAAGTAAGCACAAAATCACCTGTAGAATAGGAAAGTGATGAGGTGTCGGAGTATCAAGCCCCCTTGAGTTCGCATGTGAAGGAGTTTCAATCTGCAATAGTGTATTGATAGTGAAACATTAATTAGACCCGTACCCACGTAACTCAACATATCAAAACTTATAGAGTTGAATTCTAATCATTTACCTCCTGTTCTCCTTCTCTTCGTGGGTGGCTACTTGCGTCGGCCGGCGTTGTCGAGGAAAAGGGCAAGGTCGGCAAATTCATTTGCTTCGCCCATGCATTGAACTCTTCGCGCATCTCATTGCACACTTGTTCTTTAATTGATGCCACTGTGGCATCGAAGTTCTGTGGCGAGTTCACACTTGCTCGGGATCTTCCAGATTTGGTATATTCGGGACCCATTACCTTCTCCCATCCTAGCAAGCTCCCCCCAGCACCTAATACCCGTCCCGGATGGTAGGGCTTTCCCATAGCCAAGGTGAAGGGGTCCTTCTCTACCGTCGGGACGAGCTTGCCTTCAACAAGCTCTCCAGTGTACTCAAGCTGTAGCAAAAACAAAATGGCAACATGAAGTCAGTGTTTATATAAAGTGATATACATGCAAATGAATAAGCTAGTTCACTAGTTCATAGTTGCTTACTAGCTTATCTGTCATTTCTTTGGTTTCCGGAGCCTTGATGGACCATTTTCCGGTCTTCTTGTCCCGCGAATGCATAGAGCAAAAGAAATCCCCAGCACGACTCACCAAAGTACTGGTCGTGGAGTCAGACGGCGCTGTGAAGGACCCTAGAAGCGCAGTGGGGTATACTCCTTCACTCACCCACGTATCCCTCCATTCATCATACATCATTGCTCCCATATGATGGTGGTATTGCTTTTGCAATGCATTCCTGGAATTCTGCTCCCTCATTTCCTACATAAAAAGATATATATGTTAGTTTCATTACTAATAAAAAAGACGATAAATTACAACACAATTTTCATCAGAGTTCTTTAAACTTACAATTTCTTCTTTTTTACATTTTTGATGAACGAAAGCCTCCCAATCATCCTTCGATATGCTAGGCCATATTTTCCAAGGGACTTTCTCTTCATCGATGACATCATCATCACTGCCACCTCCTTTCTTGTTCTTTGGTTTCCTCACAAGTTTCTTTGTGATAAACCGACGAACTAAGTTACACTTGAAGCTTCTGAATCTTGCCGCAAGTAAGGATTCAAACACCCTTCGCTTGGCGTACTCATTTGGAATGTTAAATAGACTCTGCAAGCACAAATAACAAACATTATTGGTTTGCCCATAACATAAAAATAAATTGAAATTGTTTATAAATAATCACGTCAAATCAAACTTACCCTGGTATCATTCCAAAACGTGTCAATCAAGCCTGTAGGTACGTCGCTCATACGAAGCGTAATGGGGATTTTGCGCGCACAAATCCCAACTTGACCAGCATACTGACGACGCCATTTACCTGAGGGTTGCCCTACCCTATCATACTCCAACACCATAGGACCGACAGGTTTCTTGAAAGCTGTCGTCGGACCCCTCTGCTTTTTCTTCGCTGGTGCCTGCACCCCTGCTCCACTTTGATCCTCACAAAATGGCTCCACAATGGCATTATCGATTGGAGGCGCTTTAAAGTCATCTATCATTCTCTCCAATACATCTTGCGCCTGATCTTCTGGCTCACCCAAATCAGTTTCCTTGTTCACATCATACGGCTGGTCCCCGTCATTAGATGAATCATCTGAGTTAGATTCAACATCCTCAACTCGAACACTAAATCGATCGTCCGCCATTAGATGTTAAAACCTGTCATTACAAACATAACACGTTATTAGCTGCTGAATTGTAAGGTAAACTTATAATCATATATAAATTGCTGAATTATAATACAAATAAACTCTAAAAATGGTGATGCATGTTACTTTATTCATTTAAAAGAATATAAGAAAAATGGGCAAGTAATTCAACAATTTCATTCATTTTCACCTAAAATGTGATTTTTTTATTCTTTCTACGCCTGCAATTCAAACTAACAGAAAATATACAGTACCTCAATCTAATATTCCTTCATCGTGGTCGGATCTCATGTAATTGGCTTGGTCGTCTATCTCATTTGGCACAGCAGGTCTAGGAACGGTGAAAGGTGCCGAGTCATCAAAGGCATCATATTCTTCCTCATCCTCGACATCTCCAACGCCAAGGATTCTTCTTTTGCCGGCTAGCACAATAGACCATTTTGAGTCGGCAGGGTCAGATACGTAAAACACCTGCTTAGCTTGAGATGCAAGGATGAATGGTTCCGCACTATCATTCAGGTTGCCAAGATCTACAAGAGTAAAGTCATCAAATTTGACGTTACGCCTGATATTATCAACCCACTTACACCGAAAAAGAGCAATCGTGAAGTCACAATAATCAAGATCCCATATTTCTTGAATTCGACCGTAGTATGACAACTCTGCATCAACGGGTGATTTATCCTTAGCACTTGCAAACTCCCTTGACGATGCCACAACCGTTACACCACTATTTTGGGTCGAGGACGATTTCAAATCTTGACGCTCAGTCCAAAATGTGTACCCATTTATGTCATATCCCTCAAATGAGCGAACATCATCCCTAGGACCATAAGCAAGCCACCTTACTGTAGCTGTGACACTCTCATCCATTCCACCCATCACTCGATCACAAAACCAACTCACAAACTTTTTATTGTGCAACTGCATCAGTGCCCTTTCACCTTTCGACGGAAACTCATCACGCAAACTAGCCATGTGCTCGTCTAAATATGGGTGAACATCTGCAACATGGTGCAACACATATAGGTGTGCTTGTAAGAACTTCTCTCGATCAGGTGAAATTTGTTTCGACCCGATTGTGCCATGACCATCAAGTCTCCCTTCATGTAGAGAAGTAGGAATACCAATAGGTTCAGCAACGGCTACATAGTCGACCACAAAATTACCAATCTCCTCGGCCACGGTCCCTTGAATCATACTTCCTTCCGGGTGAGCCCGATTCCTAACTTTATCTTGCAATGTACCCATGTGTCTTTCAAAAGGATAGCACCACCTCAAGAACACTGGACCGCACAACTTAATATCACGCACCAAATGAAGAATCAAATGCACCATTATGTCGAAAAATGAGGGCGGGAAGTACATCTCAAATTTGCACAAAGTAACAACCACATCCTCCTGTAAAGCATCAAGGGTACAAGGATCAAGCACTTTGCTACATATTGTATTGAAAAACGAACAGAGGCTTGTAATAGCTTCCCTCACGTGCTTTGGCAAAATACAACGTATTGCAATTGGTAGAAAAACTTGCATCAGAACATGACAATCATGGGATTTCATACTTGTCAGCTTCAATTCTCCATTTAAGGATACAAATCATTTCATGTTAGATGCGTACCCTGATGGAACCTTAATTCCATACAGACATTCACAAAACCTCCGTTTTTCTACCCTTGACAATGTGTAGCGAGCCGGAGGTAAATAGGCCTTCCCCTCTTTGGCTTTTCCCTCATTTTTCTTCTTCGACGCATCCGCGGCCTTTCCTTTTCCCTTGCTCTTCCCCTTTCCCTTTTTCGAACCCATTTATTTTTCCTTTTCCTGTTCCTTTCCCTTACTAACCCTTTGCTGAACCCACAATTCTGGACGCACCCCCATCTTTTCCAAATCTAAACGTGCACCCTTTCCGTCCTTTGTCTTGTTTTGAATATTCATCAGCATTCCCACAAGAGCGTCAAACACATTCTTCTTTATATGCATTACATCAAGACAGTGCCTAATGTCATGTTCTTTCCAGTACGGGAGCAACCAAAAGATTGATTCTTTTTTAAAGAGAGCAACCGATTCCGCCGCCATTTCAGATTTCCCAAATACTGTTCGTACACCCTTGACCCGAGCGTAAACCTTCTCACCAGTCAGTGGCCTAGGAGCAGTCCCCTCCTCCACCATCCCATCGAAAGCCTTTTTCTGCCGACGGTACGGGTGATTGCGCCTGAGCAACCTTCTTGTCCTCAAATAAACCTGTTTGAAAGAATGATCAAGGCGTCTGCTTGGCGTATCATCAATACAAATGGGACATGCCTTTTTCCCTTTATTCTTATACCCAGACAAGTTGCCATATGCAGGAAAATCATTAACGGTCCACATAAGAGCTGCACGCAATGTGAACATCTCATTCTTATGAGCATCAAACACGGAAACCCCTTCGTCCCACATCTTTCTCAAGTCATCAACCAATGGCGCAAGATACACATCAATGTCGTTTCCAAGTTGCCTTGGCCCCGATATCAAGAGTGAAAGCATTACATATTTCCGTTTCATGCACAACCAAGGAGGAAAATTGTAGATCACTAAAAGTACCGGCCATGTGCTGTGCTGGGTACTAAGAGTGCCAAATGGATTCACCCCGTCCGTGCACAAACCAAGCCTTAAATTTCTGACTTCATCACCAAATTCCCCAAAGTTCATATCAAGGTTCTTCCATTGCGGGGAGTCGGCTGGGTGCTTCAGCATTCTGTTTTTCTTTCTTCCCTCTGCATGCCACCTCAAGTTTTTAGCGTCTTTTGGTAAAGAGAACAAACGCTTAAACCTAGGAATTATGGGAAGATACCACAACACCTTAGCAGGAGGTCCCTTCGTACCAGCATTGCAACTCTTGCGCTTGTAGCGCGACTTCTTGCATCTTGGGCACTCCTCCAATTTTTCATATTCATTTCGGTAAAGAATACAATCATTAGGACATGCATGTATCTTCTTATACTCCAAACCAAATGGACACATGAGCTTCTTAGCGTAATAGTAAGACTTAGGAATTTCATTCCCATCTGGCAACATCTCACTTAACACGCTCAACAAGGAAGTAAAACTACTGTCCGTCCACCCATGCTTCGACTTAATGTTAAAAAGAGTTAGCACGGCTGATAGTTTGGAGTATTTTTTGCACCCAGGATACAAAGGCTTTTTAGAAGCCTCCGATAATGACTCAAACACGTCACCTTCAAAACCACGCATCATCTCATCCACACCTTCATCCTCAACCTCATCCACATGATCATCCTCAAATCCCTCCTCAGCACCATCATCATCAATATGTTCATCATTCTTGTATTCCTCGTCCACACGGATATCATTGCTTCTATCATCATGCACATCATACCCAATAACATCCCCACTGTACTCTCCTTCTTCACCATGCCAAATCCACACATGATATTTAACCCTAAACCCACGACAAACTATATGATCTCTAATGATATCAACACTATTGACCACCTTCACATTATTACAATCAACACAAGGACAATAGAGGCACTCGAAACCCATTCTGCGCTGATAAGATGAAGCCGTCTCGCAGAACTCTTGAACCCCATTAAAGAATTCCAATGTATCACGCCTACCATACATCCATCCACGATCCCTCTCCATTAAGTAAATTGTCTCTAAACATGGCAACATATTACGAATAATGTATAATTGCTACATCTATTATATATACAAATCAAATTCAAACACACAACATGCATATAACATTCATATAGATACAAAAATGCATATATGCTTCCAAAGGGTCCTTATCACTCCAACCTAACCCATCCTTGAACGTTTACTCTCACTAGTGAATGTATATCAGATTTCCAATTTTAAGGAAAATCCGGCAGCATTTCCCCCCAGTTCTCCAAGTACACGACGTAGGTAATTACTTACCCACATATGTACCCAGAGAACATGGTGATCCAGGAAATGCTAAGCCAAGATGTTCCTTAAAATCGAAAAAACTGACATACATTCACCACCTAAGTGAGAGTAAACGTTCAAGAACAGTCCCAACCGGGGACTATTCAAGACTTTCTCCTAATGTGAAAGCCTTGAACGGGTATCTAGGCATATGATGATGCAAACATTTCATATATTTATTGTTGTATTTAGTTTGTCATTATATAATACATACACAAATCTAATAGCTAGCATGAAAAAACTTTTATTAAAACAATAATAGAGAGAGTGAAATATTTATAGCTTAGAGAAGTTTATAATTCATACCAACACAATGGATGTATTCTTTCTAACTTTCCTATGTGTAGTCTTCAAACTTAACTAGCTTCAACTTCAATTCACATATGAACCTATAAAAACGCAAAAAGAAAAAACAAAACAAAAAACAAATTAAAAGTTCGTAAGTATGTATGAGTAATGGATCATAAATACAAATTGGGACATTAATGGGTTTCAAACAACTACCTGAAAGGGCGCCATAGACCAACAGTGAGAGCGAGCAAGAAGGTTGTTGTACGTGGAGGGGGGGGGGCAATGCGCGTCTATGTTATTGACAAACCCTAGATTACAGGATCAGAACTTATGATTACTAAATTATAAAGCATTATTAAAAACTTACAACCTTAAAACATACAATAAGAGCACATAATATAAGAAATACCAGAAGGAAAGACACTAGAATCCTTTAATTGTGGTCTCTGCTGGATCTGCATATATATAAAAGTTAAGTGGAAATATTAAGCATTAAATTGTGTTTTTGCTATAATCTCCAATAAATGCAACAAGGAACGTGAAAAGTATTAGCAATATTTGCTATAATCTCCAATAAACATCCAAGTTTCAAGTTTCAACTAATAAAACTTGAGACTTACAGAGCTATGTATTATACAGAGCTACATCCAAGTTTCAACTAATAAAACTTGAGACTTACAGAGCTATGTATTATACAGAGCTACATCCAAGTTTCAACTAATAAAACTTCAGACTTACAGAGCTATGTATTATACAGAGCTACATCCAAGTTTCAAGTTTCAACTAATAAAACTTGAGACTTACAGAGCTATGTATTATTCAGAGCTACATCCAAGTTTCAAGTTTCAACTAATTAAACTTTCACCTATTTTAACAGCTAACTACCCAAGACCTATGTATTACACAGAGCTACAACCCCTGGACTGTCGTTGACAATTGTTAATTAACCTTCTAGCAACAAAATTTATTTTTATTTTAAACTGATTTCATTTACATTTACATGATTTCAATTTACTTTAACACATTTTAGTCACCAAACTATACAATTAGCACCCAAAATTTACATAGAATGTAAACACCAGAACAAGATACCAGAAAATTTGCACAATTCATAAAAATTTAACAACCAAAATAAATTATCCAAAACCCAACACAAATTTGAAACATTTACCTTTATCCATGAGAAATTCGCAACAGTCGCTTACAATTTGGAAAATTTAAGCTGGAAATTAATAGGAAAACGATTAAACCATCCCCTCATGTTAGGGTTCATAATCCTTATAAGTGCAAGTAGTGTGGGAAATTTAAGTAAAGCAAAAATCCAGATTATGCAACTCGTATTAAAGGCAAGAACAAAATCCCAACTCGTATTAAAACCTAATTGCTACTTAATTATACCTTAGGTTAAAGCTGTTTCAATGGAGGGAATTTGGCTGGAGTACGACGCCAGTCTTGTCTTCAACGGACGGACGTGAGAATGCTCGAGCTCGCAACACTTCAATGGAGGAACAAAGAGGGGAGAAGAAGATGAAGAAGGGAGGAGGGAAAACGCGCCTGTTTTTTTTTTTAGTATTGAAGAAGAACGTTGCTTGCTTGAATGAAGAAGAAGGAGGGAGTATACAGTATACAAAAACCGGGTTTTTTTTTAAATTGGCAACAGTTAACCGTTGCCAAATGTGAACTTAAATTTTTTTTTTTTAATTGGCAACGGTTAACCGTTGCCAAATGTGAACTTTAAAATTTTTTTTTTTAAATTGGCAACGGTTAACCGTTGCCAACTCTACCCCTTTTATTTTTAATTTTTTTTTTTAAAATATAATCAATTGGCAACGGTTAACCGTTGCCAACTCTGATATTTAAAATGGCACTCACTTAAGTTGGCAACGGTTTTCATGAACCGTTGCCATAGGGGGGTTGCCTATTTCTTTTTTTCTACTAGTGTTATCTGAAATTATTTCTCTTACAATAAATGAAGTAATTGATAATGATTAAACGTGAATTTCATTACATGAACTGTTAACAAACCGACCCAAAAAATGTACCTGAACCTGATATGACCCGACCTGAAATCAACCCGATACCCAGATTAACCCAATATTTGAGACCCGAACTCGAGCATGACCAGAATTGGAAATGAACCGACCTGATTATAACCTGCAATTTTTTGACTTGAATCAAACCCGACTTGAACCCGAGAATGACCCGACTTGGAAATGACCTGACCTGATTATAACCCGCAAATTATTGACTTGAACCGACCCGACTCAAACCCGAGAAAGACCCGACCTGATTATAACCCGCAAATTATTGACTTAAACAAAACCCAACTCGAACCCGAGAATGACCCTAACCCCTTTTAACCCGTGAAAACCTGAATTAAACCCGACCTATTATTCACCCGACCCGAATGTAACCCGACCTATTATTAACCCGACCTAAACCAGACCCAAACCCGATAAGATGTATGACCCGACGTTACTCGACTCAAGCATGACCCAACCCGAACCCGACTCGTATAGGTTACGACATTAACCCGAAATGACCCGACCTACACTTACCCGACCCAAACCTTACCTATTTACCCGAATTGACAGCTCTATACATGTAGACCAATTTGGGCATGGGTAAACTTATGATTCGTGCTAAATATCCCATGAATTCTACTTGGGAGAAAGACATGGTTTATCAGTTTTCCTAAAACTCATTGGCGACTCTTTATTGGTTTCTTATAATAAAGCGTGATGATTGAATCAATTTTAATTCAAAGTCCCCCAAACAGTCAGGAATTCAAATCCTAACACACCCTACAAAGTGTAAAGTCCTAGGCTTTAAATGGCCATGGGCATAGAGGAAATGGGATCACCAACGACGAGCTACCCTCCTCACACAACCAACTTGTTTTATTTTTTGAATCTTCCGTTTCTCCTGAACTAATAGGATGTTATCCTATATGGCTGTATCAGGAGCAAAAGCTTTTTCGTGAGTACCTATGATCTGCTTTAAAAAACGCTTTAAATGGTTAATTGACAAGAATTTTTAAAAGGCCTTTATACAATGTCGTACATAAACTAATAGGCCGAATGACAATAACTAGCCTTAGTTTGGATTATCAATTTTTGGAATAAGAGAAATGAGCTTGTGGTTAAGTTGTCATAGCATAATACCGTTACAGAAGAACGCCCGTATTGGTATGCAAACATCGGTTCCTATGATAGGTTAGTAATGTTGGAATATTTTAGGGCCAAAACCATCAGAACCAAGAGTTTTATAAGGGCACAAATTAAAGAAACCAAATTTAATCTCATCATCAAAAAAGCTCGGGTTAATTCATTATTATCTGAGAGAAAGATAACATGTTGAACCCATGGTATAGACATGGCTCTTGTGAAATGATAGTCTGATTTAAAGTGTTTGAAAAATCCGTCATGAAACAGATGAGTAATTTTTGCAGGAGAATCAACCCAAATATCAACATCATCCTTTAATTTAAGGATCTGGGATCGATGTTTTTTTTGTTAAAGAGGAGACACAACACAATTTCTAGTGACTATGAAATTAAGGAAAATTAGTGATGAAATGTGTAGGGAATTTTTCATCTCCGCCTTACATGTGGGTCATGTTATTAGGCATGCCGACACTCCAAGGAAAAGAAGCTAGAGAAAAAGAGTTGCCGACAAGTTTTAGGAACATGTAAACCGTTCACGATTGTGAAAGTTACACCCCATTCACAATCACAGAGATTGCTAACTCAATAGTGGTATGGAACCATGACTAGATGTCTGAGGATGATGGTACAAACTTAACCTTAAAGAGGTCAAACCCGCCCTAAATAGGCCTCTACTTGATTCTTATTGATATTCATGCGCGCTTTTTGATCAACATACATACATCAAATTAATCCTAAACCTGTTTAATCTACGTTGGTTGATTATTAATGAACAATTAAATCTAATACTTGGTGATCACTTGAATTAAAACCATATTAAACCTAAATCCAATTATAAATTATCTTATAGGCGTGATTTCAATTACAAATTCTCTTTAAACCTGCAAAAAGGGGGCGTGATCAAGCAATAGCAACAAATCATCGATAATCAAGCAACATATAATTAATTTAATAATCATAATAACAACATTGCAATCATCATCATAAAAAATATTGCTAGTAGTAAGATCCTAGGCATGATACTAAACAGATTAATAACAATCCTAGCATGCTACTAAGAACAACACCAATACGTTATCCTAAACATGATTTCTATTCCAAAAGAGAGTAATTAAATAATTAAATTACTTACTTTGATGCTTTGACCTTCTTGCTATTAATCAATACACACGTTAGTAAACTTCCAGAAAGAGAAATCAATAAAGTAAAATTAAACTAAATTAATTAAGAATTGAAATAGAGATTTGAGACCAAACCCTCAGAAATATCAACCTTTTACGTTGAGGTCGAAGACAACGTCGACTATGGTTTGAGTATTCGAATCACGCAAAGGAAGTATTGTGAATGATTGGGATGTATCTTGAATGTGTTTAGTCTAAGAGTATGGGAATTAGAAATTTCAGTATTGATGACGATTGTTGATGATCTGAAATTGGGGAAAATGACCTCTATTTATAGGGAAAAGAGAGTTGATCAATCGGAAAAAGAGAGTTGATGATCTAAAGTCACGACGAAGTAAAAAAACAGAAATTATCCCAGAGTTTCGTCGCACCGCAACACACCCGTCATTTGTGCGATGGTTCATAGGATAGAAATTGTTTGTACGGAGTTTTTTTCTGGTGGTTTATCTTTGCAAAATATATTTAAAACGTCTTTTGATAAATCAAGGATTACTAAAAGAGTTTTATTCAATCTCAAACTCTTGATCTTTATCTTTTCGGAAAGATAGATTAGAACTTTTTAGAAGATTCTAGAATATTCTAGCTGACTTGGGATTAGGAATATGTTCATATGGGGCACAAATTAAATATTTGGACTTCATATAACCATTGGGTCGTACTAAAGGTGGACCTAGGCTCGGTTTGAGCTCGATTTAGTATTTTGGCCATAACTCATTCCTTTTAAGTCGGATTTGGTCTTATAATATATCGTTGGAAAGATCTTTTCAAACCCCATCCATTTAAACAATAATGGGACTAGGAAATTGGACCAAAATAATCTGATTGGACGTTTTTTTATAATTTGGGCACGAAATGAATGTTTTAAGGGACACGAAATGAATGTTTTTGGGTTTAAGGACACGAAATGAATGTTTTTAGATTTGAAAACACTTTGGGTAAGGTTAGAAAGATGGTCTAAGCTTAAGGAAACTTTGCACGACTTTTCAACTTTTTGCCGAACTCGTCAATCAAAACGTGAAAGGCACTCATCACTGGGTTTGGTGTTTGAGGAGACATGATCAGGTGTCTACAAAATGATAAAAGAAAAAAAAATGATTGAAAGCTACTTGGAAGTTCAAGCACTATGATGATTAGAGAAAATGTGTAGTAATAGATTTTTTAGAACATATGTAGCAATAAACTTTTTAAAAATTTATAGAGTAAACAAATCAATTTTAGGCTTCAACCATCAGGTTTAAGCTTTTGATTGATTTGATCCCTTTAACATGACATCTAGAGCAAGCATGATAAAGAAGTTACGTACATATTTAAATCTTATCCACCCTTCTCTTGATGTGGAACATTTAGAACCAGAGAAGAGACTTATTGCATCTACATGTCAAACCCAAGGGGCTCTCATGTGAGAGGTCGTGATAAAATATATAAAATCAATCTTAGGCTTCAATTATAAGAACTTTTGAGCTTCTAGGCAGGGCAAAGCAGAGCATAGTAGGGTAGGGCAAAGCACAACAAAGTCTAACAAAGGTTCTCATAAAGTCATAAGAGTTAAACAAAGAATACAGTGAGTTTCAAAACTTTCTGACACTATAAATGAAGAATAAGGCCATGTTCTTTTGAGCTTCTAGACAGAGTAGAGCAGGGCAGAGCAGAGCAGAGAAAAGCATAGCAAAGAAGATTTAAACATTATTATTATTATTATTATTATTATTATTATTATTATTATTATTATATTTTTTAAAAATGTTATTATTATACCTCAAAAACAGACAGAGTCATGCAACCTTCAGAAAGTAATTTTTTTAATATTATTATTATTATTATTATTTGATTTTTTAAAGAGTTTTTTTTTACTCTTTTTATAACATTAGAAAATGTGTTAAATATCATGAAATATTTATTATTATCATGAAATATTTGTTATTATTATCAATGAATATTAGATATTAATTATTATTATTATTAAATATTTATTATTATTATCCATAAATATTAGTTATATTATTAAATATTAATTATTATTATTATAATTTTTATTAAATAATAATAATAATTATTAGTAATTATTATTTTTAAGCAGAGCAGATTTTAGCAGAGCAACACTACAACAAAAGAGGGCTATAGCAGCACACATTTTTGCAACAGTTTTATTAGTGTTGCTATAAGTAGACATATGGCAACAATTTTTAATTTATTGATATAACTAACCATTTTCGTTTGAAATCTGTTGCTATAAAGAAAAAATGGCAACGCTTTTAATGAATAAGTAAAAGATATTATTTGACAATGGTTTAACTAAGTGGATGCTAGTTAATATTAATGATTAATGATTGATTAATTAATTAAATAATTTCTGATTTGAAAAATATAAATAACTAATACAGATCAGAGTACTTGGTAGTGATTAAGCGGTCTTTTTTCGGGTACATGAAAATTCTGGGAACATGAAAATTTTCAATTAAGCGGTCAATTTTTTTTGGTTTCCCTCTTACTTTTCCTAATTCACAAACCCTCTCCTAATTCACAAACCTTCTTTCTTTTCATTTCAATTCCCTCTGTTCATCCCCCACAATTCTTAAATCAGCCCTCTTTTATTTTCGCACATAAATTAGGGTTGATTATCGTACAATCTCGTCATCATAGTCTGATTATAATTCTTTGTAGGCGAGTTAAAATTGCTTGAATCACAGTTTACCTAAATTTGTTTGCTCTCAAGACTAGTGAACAAGGTTATTATGTAATTTAGTTGTATAAATTGATATATTCTTGAATAACTTATCTCCAATTTGATTTTGATATCACAATTATGTAGTTGGAACTTATGGGTATTGAATAGGGGATTTAGGGTTTGGTAAATTGGGGAATTGTATGATCTGATTATAAGAGTTTATATAATTCAATTTAATTTATAGATTTATTATGAATTACCGTAGAATTTTTTTTCCTGTAAATTAATGTGTTTTCTTGGTGAGTTGTATGTTGTTGGTTAGTATAAGATCAACAAAAGCGAAATTACTTGAATAAATTTACAAAAAATTTTGGGATTGTTAGACATGTTGGTTATTTATATAATTTTTTTGTGTGTGAGGCTGTGTTGGCCTTTGTACTTGGTGAGGGCTTGCCCTCCTTCCTTTGGTAATAATATTGACTACTTACTTACCAAAAATAAAACATCCTTCAAAAGAAGGCAGTCTTGCTTGAGAGCACTGTCTGGAGCATTTATGTTATCTTGAGTTTTGCTTTTGAGAGTTACCTAATGTACAAAGTCTTTTCTTTAGATGCCCATTTTTATTATACTTACAAAGTCTTGCTTGCCTAGATTGTGGATATTGGATGAATTAGTATTTTGTTTTGGGATTGATCATAATGCTGACTATTTGGCTTTATATTGTGGGTGACTGGGCATAAGATACCATACTGTGTAATGGCTGTGATCTATACTTTTTTTGGTTCGTGGACTTACCTTATGATAAGCACTCTAAGCAGTAAAGTGTAGAGTAATTTACCTAGAGAACATGTAGCTGGAATCTTATGCTCAGAGTATTCTTGCTTTCCTTATCATTATGACTACTACTGGAATAGCTTTGAGCAATATTTTGTGTTAAAAATGCCTGGAATATTACAATATCATAATGACCAGTAGCATATTTCTTATTAGTCGTAAATTATTATGAGTTAATGGAATCATGTCTACCTAACTTTTATTTCATAGTTAGTGGTTTCTTATTTGAAGTTTTATCTAAACACTTTGTAATTTTCAGTCTAGTTAGTGAGTAAAACTAATTATTCTCTTCTTATATATAACTTTTGATCTTAATAATCATAAACTTATATGTACTAGATTTTGGTTTATAACTAATATGTGTACGTGTTTAGATATCATAGATGATCTTTATATCTATTTGCTTTAGATTTCTATTTTCAGCTTTAGTACTGTATATTTTTCCAATTAATATCTATCAAATCTATTCTTTAATTTCATAATATAGATGATCTCTAAATTTAGTTGCTTGTGTAATTTAGGAATTGACATAAATTAAGTTATGGATCAATTGGATGAACTATCCTAGAAGTTCGGAGGACTTTAAAGTTGCTTTGAATTTTTTTCTTGATGATTATTTTGCCAAGGACGCCATTGGAGATCAAATATTTTTCCCTTGTAAAACGTGTTCGAGGCATTTTTGCCATTCTAGAGATGACGTTTATGATCATTTGATTGTTAATGGGTTTGTGAAGGGATTCAAGGAGTGGGTCTTGCAAAGGGAGGAATATTCTTCTACAAATAATGATAGGAAAACTATGCATGAAGTAAATAATCAAAGTACACATGATGATATCGATGGCTTAATACATGATACTTTTAGAGATGTGGGTGAAGGTCTAAATAGAGATCATGAGGTTGAAAGTGAGCCAAATGAGGAGGCTAGAAAGTTTTTTCATTCGGTGGAAGGAGGAAAGAAAGAGCTCTATCCGGGCTGTAAAACTTTCTCAAAATTGTCTTTCATAATTCGTTTGTTTCTCTTTAAGTGCCTTAATGGCTTAAGCAATGTAGCCTTTGGTGATCTTTTAGAGATATTAAGAGAGGCATTTCCAATGTCTGAACTTCCTAAATCATTTAATGAATCTAGAAATATAGTGAGAAATTTGGGTCTTGATTATAAAAAAATCCATGCTTGTCCCAATTATTGTATTCTTTATAGGAAGGAATTTGAAGGAGCGGATGTTTGTCCTAAGTGTGCTACATCTAGGTGGAAGTCTAACAATGCTCCTGCCAAAGTTTTAAGGCATTTTCCTTTGATACCAAGATTGCAATGACTTTTCATGTGTTCCAAAACAGCCGAATTAATGGTTTGGCATGATAAAGGCCGAATAAAAGATGACAAAATTAGACATCCGGCAAATGCCCAATCTTGGAAGGACTTTGATTCATCATATCTTGCCTTTAAAAATGAAGCACGAAATGTACGTTTAGCTCTTGCTAGTGATGGATTCAATCCATTTCGAACTATGAGTGTTGCTCACAGGACATGGCCTGTTGTGTTGATAAATTACAACCTTCCACCTTGGCTTTCTATGAAATCGGAATATTTTATGTTGTCTTTGTTAATTCCTGGCCCTAAGTCTCCTGGAAATGACATAGATGTTTTTTTACAACCACTAATTGACGAATTGAAGGAATTATGGGAATTTGGGGTTGAGACTTATGATGCATTTAAAAAACAATCATTTCAATTGCATGTTGTATTAATGGGGACGATAAATGATTTTCCAACTTACGCCATGTTATTTGGATGGTCAACTAAAGGAAATTATGCATGTCCTAATTGTAACCATGATATGAAACCTAAATACTTACATCACAGCAAAAAGAATTGTTACATGGATATTCGAAGGCATCATGATATGGATCATCCTTGGCGGAAAGATACAAATTCATTCAATGGAGAAGTAGAGGATAGGTGTGCATCTTCTCCGTTATCAGGTACTGATTTGATGAATGAATTAGAGAACTTTGAAAATGATTTTGGGAAGAAAAGTAAAGGTGGAGGTGGTAAAGGTCCATGGAAAAAGAAATCATGCTTTCTTCAACTGTCTTATTGGTCTAATATTAAATATCGTCATAATTTAGATGTCATGCATATCGAGAAAAATGTCTTTGATAATATTGTTGGCACTTTGTTAGACATTCCAGGAAAGACTAGAGACCATAATAAGGCACGTTTGGATTTGTTGGATCTTAGCATAAAACCACACCTCCATTCTTATCCATCTAAAGATGGCAGCCACATGCTATTTCCACCAGCACCTTATTATGAGTAATGCAAAGAAGGATTTGTTTCTCAAAGTTCTTAAGGAAACAAAGTTACCTTTTGGGTATGCATCAAATATCGGGAGGTGTGTGCATGTTAAAGAAAGGAATTTTTCTGGCTACAAAACTCATGATGCACACGTCGTATTGCGTCACTTGCTTCAAGTTGCTGTCAGGAAGACATTGCCAAAAAATGTTGCAGTACCTTTGACTAGATTGGGGAACTTTTTTCATGGTATATCTAGTAAAAAAGTTGGTCTTGAGTAATTAGATAGGTTGGCATCTGAAGTTGTCGATATACTTTGTCAATTTGAAATGATATTCCCTCCTGCATTCTTTGATGTTATGATTCATCTACCTGTTCATTTAGTAGAGGAAATCAAATTTGGTGGACCTATGCAATATCAATGGATGTACTTTGTTGAGAGGTATGTAGGTAAGCTGAAGTCCTATGTTCAAAATACGAGTAATTCCAAAGGAAGTATAGAAGAAGGGTATATGATGGAAGAGTGCTTGACATTTATTTCTCGATATTTGCGTGAAGGTGTAAACACTAGACTAGATAGAAGATGTGCTAGGAATTTTTCCTTGAATCAGCATGATGATGAATTATCTTTGTTTCCTAAAGTAGGAAATCCTATTGGAGGGAAAAGGAAGAGAAAAGGAAAAGGATTTACATTAGATTTCTAAAGTCTGAAACAAGCTCATAGATATATTGTCTTCAATTGCGACAATGCAACAGTTGAAATATACATCAAGTAAGATTTTTTTTCTTTTAATATATTTTCATTTTATAATTTTAATCTAATAAAAATAATGATATTTTTTCTTTTATAATTCAGAGAACATCAAATTTGGGTGAATAGCCAAGGTCAAAAGCGTAGATGGGATGGTGCACAAAGTCATAGTCTAGATTTTATTGATTGGTTTTTTGAAAAAGTACAAAGGGAGCAAGTTAATGGAGAACTTTTTTGGTTGGCTAAGGGTCCTAATCCTAAGGCCAGGAGGTACAATGGGTATTTTATCAATGGTTATAGGTTTTACACTAGAGAATGTGATTCACGATTAAAGACTCAAAATAGTGGAGTGACTTTGACAGCTTTGACTTCAAGTTTTGCCAGTTCAAGGGATCAAAATCTCGTCGACGGAAATGTTACCTACTGTGGTATAATAGAAGAAATTTTTGAGGTAGACTTTTGGTCTCAATTCAGCGTTGTGTTATTTAAGTGTGATTGGTTTCTTGGTGATATTGATGAGTTTGGGCTTACATATGTCAATTTCAAGAAGAAATGTTCCAAAGATGATCCATTTGTATTGGCTTTTCAGGTTCATCAAGTATACTATTCCCAAGATCTATTAGAAAAAGATATTCAATACGTCATGAAAAGGGTTCCAAGAGACCTTTTTGACTTTGAGGAAGCACTAAATGAGGAAACATATTGAGAGGAGCCTAGTGATTCTAGTTCTAATAACATGCCTTCTTTCGATGCTAATCATATTCATGTAGGAGCTGGCGGTGGTGAAGTGCGTGCTGTGAACATAGATGATTTATCAGACTCTGAGGATGTTAATAACCTTGAAGATGACATTGACTTTGATTATGCAGATTGGAATTGCATGGATGCAACTGATGATATTCCAGCTCATGAGCCATAGGATTATTAATGAATCTTGAGCAACTGTATTTATTTAAAAAAAAATCGATTTTATTATATTATACTCTGTTTTATGTATTAGACTTGCTTGATTAATATACTAGCCTTTTACAATTTTTTCCCAAAACTTGAGTATCCCAAAACCTGAATATATTAATATTAAGTATGTGTTATATTTGAAACAAAATATGTCTGACTATTTTGTTGTAAGTGCTATTTGATAGGTCTAAACTTTTTTTTTCCCACTAACTGCTTATAATATTTGTTTGCAGAATGACGAAGAATGGAAGTAAGAAGCCTGAAATTGCCTTGAAGTCCATTTTAGCACCTTATGAGAAAGTAAGGTCCATGACTATAGAAAGAAATGCCCAGAAGTTTAGAGAATTAGGGCTCGACAAGATTGCTCAATAATTGTTGGAAAAAAAATAAGAACTTTGCAAAAGGAAAGGAGAATGTGAATTCTAATGTAGATGATCAAGACTATGTGCCTGATGAAGAAAATTGTGACCTTGATGAGGAGTTTGAGATGTCTCGAGAAGCAACAACCTCTATACCTAAAAAGGTTTCTTTTTCCTTTTTTTCATTATTTTTTTTCTTCTTAGGATCATGTTTATTTTATACTGATTACCTTAATGATCGGATACTAGAAGGCAAGAACTAGAGAACAACCACCTAGGAAGAATAAGAAGCAGCCATTGTGCCCATCTATGGCAATGGACGATTTCCTTGTTGCTCAAAATCAAATGGATCCATCTAAAGTACGACAAATACAACAAGATGTACAACATTTGGTGCAAGATCAACAAAGATCTAAGCGTCCGCTTTCGACCGTTGTTCCACTAGAAAGCCAAGGAGAATCTGTCTCCGCACAAGGTTTGTCTTTAATACTCCACCCCTTTAAATGACCAAACAACTAATATTGTACTTGTATGATTTATCTCTTACAAGTCTAGCTATTTAGATTGAGTACTACCTCCATATAAACATTCTATAGATAGAGAGAATGAGGCCATTAAATTATCACCTGTAAAAGATATTCATAATGTAGATTGGTAACATCCAAATATAAATGAGTCCATTGGCTTTGTGTACATTGTCGCTACAGTAATTGGATCCTCTGAAGAACCAAAGGTGATGTTTCCTGACCATACTTACAAAGAAGAGTTACTAAGTTGTAACTTGTAAGAGCCAGTAAACATTTTAATTGAATGTAAATCAAATTCGAAGCCCATTACAAGTCATACAGGCAAGCTAAAGCTTCTAAATGTTTTGCTGAATTGCCGAAATACTTAATCTATAATCACTCCTGAATTGCTGAAATACTAAATTCTAAATTTAGAATTTAGAATACTAAATTCTAAATTCGAAGCAAGTTTTGTTAGGCTTGTGGGGGAGTATGGGAGTATTTGAAGCGAGTTTTTGCTCCGGGAGGTGTTGCTGCTGCACGTGGAAAAACGTGACAGCTTATGTTGATCAAGGGGACACTGCTAGTGCAGGGCTACTACTGTTGATGCAGGGTATGCTGCTATTGATGCAGGTTCTGGTGCTGTTGTTGATGTAGGATCTGCTGCTACTTAAGCGGGCCTGTTGTTGATGGTGAAAGGCTTGCTGCTAATGATGTAGTGCAGGTTATGTTGTTGCTGCTTGTGGAAGTTATGTTGTTGCTGCTTGTGCAGGGCCTGCTGATTCATAAGACTTGATTTCACAGTTCTCTAGAATTATAAAATACAAAGCAGATTGGAAGTTCTTTAAATTGACGGGAGTGATTTCAACTTTTTTGGAAGTTGTCTAGTATGGGAAAGCAAAAGCATTTTGATTGTTTGTGTCTTAGAACTCTCTTAAACGTCAAATTTATTTTGGTACAATTTGTTACTTGGGATCCTTTTCTTTGTTTGTTTGTTAAAGTGATCTAGTTAATGCCTTAAAAACTATTGAATGCTTGTCACATGTTTACTTATGAACTTTTCCATGTCATGTAATTGCATTTATAAAGTTGCAATTGTAATCTTTATTTCTATATTTAAATTTGCTATTTCTTTTGAATTTATTCTTTTGTTTTTACTTGGATAAAAGTTCCTAAGAAGAAAGGGCGAGGTCCAACAAATTTGTTTGATGTCCATGCTCGCAAATGGGAAGATCGCGTAGCTATCTACTGCAATGACAAAGGACAAGCTATCGGGACTGAAAAGGCAAGGAAAGAACTAATTAGATTCTTAGGAACTATTGCTCATGATTACAATTGGGCTCCCTTGACATACACAAATTGGAAACAAGTTCCAAATAAGGAGAAAATCTTGGAATTTGTGAATGTAAGTGTTATTTTCTTTCATTTGTACTATTTTGAGTATACAACATGTGTTTACTTTTATATGTGTTTTAATATTGTATTTTATAACATAAACCTTTTAGAACAAGTACATCCTTCTAGTTGAAGCTTAGAATTGGGTAATGGAAACTCTTGATCAATCATGGAGGGGATTTAATTGTCACCTCAAAAGAGATCATTATTATATGTATGACACCTATGAAGAGAGATTGAAGCATCCTCCTGAAAGAGTGCCTGAATCACATTACAAAACACTTTTAGCTTATTGGGGGACACCAATGGCAAAGGTATAATTGAACAATTAGGAAGTCAATAAATTTGTCTTGACTTGTATGCTTATCCATTTTTGTTTTATGTAGGAAACCAGTTTGCAAAATTCTGAAAATCGGTGTGAACAAGACAACATACATACAAATGGCCCCGTTTCTTTTGCCATGAAACATGAGCAGTTGGTGCGAAATACATTCCATATATATTACGATTTTCTTAATTTCATGGATACTATGTTGTTTATATATTTATTAATGTTTATTTCTTAGCTACGAAAAGATGGTGTGGCACCATCAAAAAGAAAAATGTTGGAAGAGACTCGACGGCGAAAGGAGGGAAGAACTTATGATCGACCTTATGATGATACACAACATAGGATAGTAAATACTATATCATTCCCATTAATTTATTTAATGAATAAATTTATCGTATACTTTGTCACCTATTTTAATAATTGTTACAACAAGCAACGAGGGAATTGGAAGCGAATCAAGATGATCAAAGTGGTGAATCTGTTAAGGACCCATTTGATGAAGTTATGGGAAATGCACGTCGAGGTACAGAATTATTACGAGGACTTGGTGCCACTCGTAAGAAGCGAAAAGATAAAGGACCTAGTACCTTTTTAATTCTACCAGAAGAGGTCATGGAGTCTATTAAAAGTGATGTAACGGTGATGTTCAAAAGGATATAAATGCTGAAATTGAAGAATTTGCCAAGGAAAAAGAAGTTCATGCTGCACAAGAAGTTTAAATAGGGAGGAAAACGAAGGAGCTTGAATATGAGACCTTAAAACTTCAAGAGATACGCATGGATATTGAAAATTAGCAAGGAATTATAACTCTTGATGCACTAATATCAGCACTTGCACAACTACGCCAAAAAGATCCTAGCTTAACTCTAGAAATTATTGCAAAATCTATCGTTTCAACGACTACAATTGATCCATAAACTATATTATTTAAGATTATGAACAAGTACGTTATTCCATTTTACATGTTATCTTCCTTTTCTCTCTTTCTATTTTTACATTGTTACATGTGATTGAAGAATTTGAAATGGTGTATTATATGATCTAAAGTTCTAAACAAAGTAAACAAACTATAGATAAGCAGCGTGATTGTTGGGCATCTATACTAGTTAACTTAAAAGGTCTTTGGGTGCCGAGTTGGATGTCAGACCAAAGATCATACTTAGGTGCTTTGAATTATATATTTTTATGTGTGTGCATATGCTAAAAAAGGCCTCAGAATTGAATAAGCAGGAATTTATGACCGTGATATTAAATGTTTTAATTTGCAGGATGTTAAGAAGCTCATATATGCATGCCAGTGATTTATAGATTTGTTCAGTATTGTTCATGTACTACTTTGTGTGGTATAATGGATAATATGGAAACTTGAGTTTTGTGTTATTAATATGTGCTTACTGGCATTATTGCTTAGAAAATTATAAGATTAAAAAACTTAATCTCTTTTCTCTTCTCGAAACTAGGCATCAAAATTAATGATGCTAGCTTAGCCAAATTGTTCTAGTGTTTTGATAATGTAATCTCTATGATTACACAAATTTATGATCCTTTGATGTTACTTCCTTATACTATTTGTGATGTTGCTACGGTACATGCTTCTTGCCTATTTTAGATGAAATATTTTTTTATTTTCATTATTTACTCACTACAATCGTAATTTCTAGTGTTTTGATAATAATGTTCCATAAATAATTCATTTGTGATTTTTTTTATTGAATATAAGAGTCTTATTATTATTATTATTATTGTTGTTGTTGTTGTTGTTGTTGTTGTTGTTGTTGTTGTTGTTGTTGTTGTTGTTGTTGTTATTATTATTATTATTTTATTTATTATTTTATTATTATTATTATTATTGTTTTGTAGGATACTATATATATCCAAGTATGAAGTGCTCATCAAACATCTAAAGATTTATTGAACTTTGAGCAAAAATATTAGATTGGTTTTTGAATTTGATTTTGGAATTTTTATTAATTTGATGTATGAAATATTTAGATTGAATGTTTTTGTTGTTTGTAATAAATATTTAGCTTATCATTTAGAATGAATTTGATTTAACTACGTATAACTTTTTATGGAGAACTTATTTCTAAGCGAAAGTTTATCGATCATATGATATTTAAGCAAGTCGCTTATTATATGCATTATTAAATCTATTGCTTTAATGCCAATTAAAAGCGTTGCCATTAACAGGTTTAAAAGTGTCGCCTTGGTTTCAATTGGAAGCATTGCCATAAACAAAATAAAGTGTTGCCTTAATTTTAAACGTCAACTAATATCAAGCTAATAAGTGTTGCTTAAAATTAGCGAAAATTGTTGCTTTAACTTTGAAAATGTTACCTAAAGTTGTTGAATAAGTGTTGGCATAAGTTAAAAAGTGCTACCTAAGAAAAACGCTGCCATAATTATTTACAGCAATAGTTTACAATAAATGTTGCATAATGCATGAAAGTTGTTGCCAAAGAATTTTAGCAACGGCACCTATTGGTAACGGTTTATAATCCCTTGCTATAGGCATATGGAAACATTAATAGGACATATGGTAACAGATTATTGTTGTTGCCATAAGTCTTTTTTCTAGTAGTAAGCATTTCTTTGCTCATTTGTGAAATGAGCAACCATTAGTTTGCTCATTTGTCAAATTCTTATAGTAGCACGTTTTTGGGCATTTGCCTCTCTATTTCCAAAATGTATTTAACTAAATATTTTATGTTGGGTTTCATAGTGACCCACACTACGCGGAAAGAAACCCGCCAAGACCCGCCCCCATAATAAATGCAATTAACAAGCAAAACATAATTAAACACAAGAAAGGATAAAAGATTATACCTTTGACGCGTGCTTCGCTCAACAATGAGCTCTTACTTGAACCCCGAAAATACGAGGCCTCCGACGGGATCGTACCCTTGAACCCGACCCGAGCGTCCTAAGTCTCGAAGGTTAGTCGAGACCCGAAAAAATAAAACTATGAGTTTTACGAATCAAGATTTACTCAAATCATGAGTTGCCTTTTAATTCCACTCAAGGTTGTTCTTTCCCAAATACCCAAACTTTGGTATTTATAGGGAAATGAACCCTTGTTCTTCATTTCCCAACCAATGTGGGAGAATGAATAATTTTGATAATTTATTTAATTCCAAAATAAATTAATAATCAAATCAATCACAATGGAACAAGTGTCAAGGGGAGAGAGAGAGAGTTAGGTGAGGACCAAAGGGAAATCAATCAAATCAATCACAATGAACCCTTGTGCTGCTGCTTCGTGCTAGTGCTAGTGCTAGTGCTAGTGCTAGGCGCTGCTAGCGCTGGCCGTTGCCTATCTCGCTATCGCACACGCACACGCAGGCCCTCGCACTCCCAACATGCGTGCTGCTAGCGAGCCACGCATGCTGGGCATCGCCTCGCCAGCCACACGCACAAGCATGCGAAGCTTGGTGATGTGATGCTGCGATGGCTTGTATACACACGCACTGAGCGAGGCTCGTGCTGCTGCTGCGATGCCCTCCACGCACACGCACACACGCACTGTCCTAGCCATGCGATAGTGTTGTGCTTGTGCGAGGGGCCTGCGATGGTGCCTAGCACCCAGGTATGCATGCTGCGGTGCAGCGCCATGCGAAGGCACGTATATGCGCACCCATGTTGCTGCGATGGTGCGTTAGGCTAAGGCATAAGCACACGCACACACGCACAGGCCTAGCCATGCGATGGTGCTGTGCTTGAGCTGCGATGGTGCCTAGGCTTGCGCCTAGCCATGCTAGGTGCATGTTATCTCGAGTTAGCCTAGCGTAGCTACGGCTATGCTCGTACTTTTTGCTTGTGATTTTGCGACGCTCGGTCTCGATGCCCTAGGCTCGATATCCGATGTCTTTATTCGTAAAACTCCGATGACTCATTAAATCCTTCGTATTAATTCGTCGTCTCGGATTGGTTGTTCGATTGGGTTCGACCCGAAGGGTTCAGTTAAGATTAAGCTGTAATATTAATTATACCTTAATATTACTGATCGGAAGCGGCCTCCACCTAGGCATTCCGATCACTTGACCTTACTGAAGAATTAGCTCTGTAATAATTCTGAATCCGCTATCAGAATAATACACTTGTTGGAAGGACACCATTCCTTTATATCTCCCACTTGTCCTTCCGGACAAGTGTGCATGTAGTGTATAACCCATTTCCTATGTCACTTAATGCCTCTTCGTGAACTATAAGGTAAGATTCACCGTCATCCTTATTACGTTCAGAAGTGTTTCTCGATCTCCGAGTTCGATTGTCAATAAGCAGATGATTTCCAAAATCCATCTGAGCACGGCCATGCATTTCACAGTCTCGCTCTTCGAGCGGCCTTGTAAACAACAAAGACATATTCCCTATTGTCAATAGGGGGACATTCCCAGTCTTGCATTGTAAGTTTCTCTTACTAAGAGGACCTAATCTCCCGAGTGTTCCCGTTATGATCCCCAGTTACGGCAGACGTTAGGCAACATCAAAGAGACTAGTTCTCAAACAAGAAAACTTCACAATACTCATGGTCGAGGAAACGAGTTCCGATAGCTATAATGAGAAATGTACTTATGATAATTTTGAATCTCTTAAAGTACTCTCATAGGTCGATCTAGTGCAGTTCCAAACTGGAACCTATGCAAATGGTGTTGTAAATCATACTACACACTAATCTCTGGTGGTCATCAATCGTCCATCAGTTAGATGACCTCGATTAGGGACAATTTTCGATTTAAATATTCAATGTTCACTTAGCAGGTGTTTCTTTATCCAAGACATGGTCTTGATACCCTGTTTTGAATATTTCTATAAATCGAATGGACTCATTATTTAATTCTAAACCACAATTAAATAGTTTGTGGAATTTTATTAGTAAAATTTTATTCCACTATGAAACTTCCAAACGTTTCATCTTATGATAAATGGTTTTCCCCAAATGTTTTAAGAGTAACTTTCTTCACAAAACATTTATAGAAATCACACTCATATTTAATATGCTTGATTTCTTTCATGCAATCTGGTGAATGTTGTCGTTCACTTTATTGCATAGGTTTAACTACTATTACTTTGCAAATCTTAGCATCTTTATTATCGAACAATTTCATAATAAGATGATAAAATTTTGAGAGTGTTATGGATCATATGTGATTTAGGATTTATTGTCCAAGTGATGGCTCCCACTCATTTTCATGACTTGAGATCTTTCAACTTGACAACCTACAATCTACGTTCGACAACGAACTTTCCATTGAACACTTTCTTATTATTGCCTTCCAGGCAACAATATTCTCAACATATATTTTAGTAAACATTCTAATGTCGCTTTGCTCGGATTTTATTCCGAACGAATCACAATGATTTGGGAGACCCTAATCACTTGTGATTATGGAAATTTACCTTAAATTTCCGCACATTATACATGGATCCGCGTCCATGTTACCATTCTCAAGCCACGACGCATTCTAGCTCGTGCTTATAAACGACTTCCTTATTAAGGATCTAATCCTTCCTAAGGTTGTGCTTGCAACATCAATTCTCAAATTACAATTGTTTCTATGCGTCAAGAACTTATCCCCTTTTACTTATCAAAGTACTTTGGAATTTTCTTGATCATAATCTAACAATTCACCACTTAGATTTAGATTGATTGGTTTTCTATACTTCTCATGCTCTAAGCATGTAAGATGAGTGACGACTCCATATCATAGCACACATGATGGTATCAATTGTAGAATTGTTCCCAATATGTTCCATTCATGTGACCTTTTAGCACATCCAGTTTCACTGAGTCTTGCTAAACTGTTTGCTATGTGATACGGTTGAAAGTCTCTACTAGAGTCTTTCTTGTTTGACTTAGTATTTTCCCAGCTTATACTTAGTTCAAACATTTATTTAGTTTTATACATATGGGTCGAAAGCCTTTTCAAGTCCTTCATGTTTAACACGGTAAATTCCTCTACTAGTTTAAACATTTCATTAAGTCTATCCAATAGATCTTAATTCCCATATGTACTAAGTGTCTCCTTTTTCTTGGTCCATTGTCGAAAATCATTTCAAATCTAAGCATTTAGCGTTTGATAGTCATTTTACAATAGAGTTCACAAACTTCTTGTTGGACCATACAGGATTGACTCTTGCTCCCACTAAACTTATTATTTATAAGAATTTCTATGATTCTCCTTTAGTCAAACCTTTTATTGACTTTCTGAGAATACATGTTCCAATTCCTTCATGCAATGCTTCATTTAATCCCACAACGGATTTCTTGAGCTTGCTTTCAAATCTAGCATTACATAGAATTGCAAAATCCTTAGACTATTTCCATAGTCCCTTCCAAAATCCAATTTTAGGAAGGCGGTTTTGTATTTTTGCCATATTTCATATGCGCAATTTTGCTAGAACAATCACGAAAAGACTTTAGCGTTTCGATTGGTGAAATAGGTTTTTATTAAAATCAACGTTGTGAATTAATTGTATCCTTTTCAACCAATCTAGCTTTGTATGCTTGTGCATTTCCACATTTGTCAGTTTTCTTCTTGAAAAATTATTTGCGATTGATAGGTCTGTCACCCTTCACGCAAATGAATCAAGTTCCAAAAATGATTTACAAACATGGAGTCTATTTTGGATTTTATGGCCTCTAACCATTATTCGGAATTTGGATTTGTCGTAGCTAATTTACAAGACACTATTCCCTCATCATCCAATGGTGAATAATATGCTTGTAAGTCTTAGGTTTATAAGATTCAATCTAAGCCTTTGGTGAATTCTATACCTATACGGGGTAATAGGTTGAGCATTTACATTGTCTGTTTTATTCTGACCAATCTTATCAACTGCTTCTAAATCATTTTGATTGTCAGTTTTATCAGGTTGACACTGTTGTTCGTCCTCTCGAACTTCGTCGAGTTCGATTTTCCTCCCACTTGTCATTTTGGAAAGGTGTTACTTTCCAGAAAGACACCATTTAGAGCAACAAATACTATGTTCTCAAGGTTATGGAGGTAATGCCCGTAGTCTCACTTGAATACTTACAAAGAGACATGTATATTGTCTTTGGGTAAAAGTTTGTTGTGAAAACAAACAGTTAGCTCCTTCTCGAGCTATCTTAGCCCTTATTGAGGCACTTAGCTCCCACTGAGACAATGAACTCCCACTGAGCTAAGAGCCCTAGACATATACTTGAAAAGACGCTAGAAACTATTTCTATCCATAACTGAATATGGTGTCCTTTCTTAGCTTCGACACTTTTTTTTAGTGTAACATTTAGTCATTTGTGTAAATCTTAAGAATTTTATAGGAAGGGATGTGATTCCTCATTCTTGAGTTATTTCCAAATGGCATCGAGGTCTCCGTCAAGACACACTATGTTCTTTGTGGAGCTAATTATGAAATTTCAATTCCATAAGTTTGATGTGTTCACTCTTGGCTCAAGAAAACATCGCTCGATCTAATCTAGCTAGACGTTGTGATATCTTGCCAAGTCGATTCTATACTTCACTGAACATTTGAGCTACTCAAGGTCCAGTTTGCTTACATTTGATGAATGTAGCCACATTCTTTCAAATTCTTGTGAGACGTTGAAGTAATGGAATCCTCTTTAGCTTTTGGAGTCAATTGTCAATGCCAATTGCAATAGCTCCTTTGTTTGTCGATTTCAACAAGTAAGACTTGCTTGTCTTAGAACGATTCCGAATCGATCATCTATCAAGAGTCTATCTAATAGAGCCTTGAGAATGTTCTTGTCAGTGTGACATTGCTAAAGATGTTTGGAGCACAAATCATGTCCATGACTTGAACCTTGTGAGTTTTCATGTTAAGGAAATGTTTGTTTATAATCAAGCATTCTTGACTCATGGGTTAGACAACCATGCTATTCAAATAAAATCCGCAACTATTGCTCTTTTATTGGATGTGAGTTTTTCCGTGTGTCAACGGATCGTTTGTTGATTATGGAACACAATAACCATTATTTGTTCCAGCCTTAGTTTTAAAAGGACTTTTAAACAAAACAAGTGACCTTACAACTGATGTAGCATTACTTGCTTCATTCTAAGCGCTTGTAAGTCAATAACTTAGCTTGCCTTGAGGTCACTTTAAAAGTGGAACACTCAAGCAGTATCCAATACTTGTGAAGATAACGAGTTGCTAAGTTGACCATAATAACATGAACTCAAGCGTAGAAAAGGAATCTCATACTTTTCTTTGTTCCTTGTTTCCTATATTTCTTACAGTACATCATCTCATAACTTTAAGAGTCATTTCTTTAAGTTCTTCGACTTTTATACTTTGTTAGGCATAATTAAGCATCTAATGCGCCGCAAAACAAAGTTCTATCTTTTCAACTAATTCGTACCTGAATTACTTCATCAATGAGTCCTACTCATAAGTGTATGAAGTGAGAAGATATGTTAGTTGTCAACTACTGACAGTTTGAGTTTTTCAACTCAATTATTTCATGTTCATCAAAACTACCCAGTATTTTGAATACATGATATCCAACTGTCCTTTCAGACTTAAGTCATAAAAGTCAATTATGAGAGGTTGTATTTTAGAAATGCCTTTCCATTCTTTGAGAACCATTCTCGAAAGTTTTCTTTTACCAATCAATGGAAACAATATAATTTGATTACGAATTCTATAAATATAAGTGCAAATTTTAACCATTTATCAAGATCATAATAAGTTTGAAATTCAAAGCATACATGCAAACTTTCAATCTTATTACGCGTCTTATCCACGCATTAAAAATTGTCCCTTTTTGGCGGGAATAAAACGATTCCAAGATCCCAAAAATCAGAAAGTGATTAAGCATGCTTTGGCTTTTCTTAACACTTGATATTTTAGGGTAAGCAATCCAATTACTAATAGCTCCAAGCTACTCTTGGTTCGATAAAACGTCGCATCTAATGCTTCCTTGACATTTTATCTCCTTTGCCACGACATCTAAGGACTCTTTACTGATATCGTTGAGCTTAACCAAGACAACTTGTATACCTAGTATACCTTACGTTCCTAGGGAAGTAGTGATGCCTCGCTTTGGCGTAGCCCATCACATACGCGCATTAGTTCAGTAAGTGTTGTTCTTGGAATGGCATATTTTAGCTCAATATTTTATGGGATCTAGGGTTTCTATGTTGGTTGATATAAGTGAATTTAATTAATCACCGCAACATTTGAAATCCTAGACATGCATCTAACATTCAAATATATATAACAAAAATTTATATATAAAGCATAAATTAATGCATTTGGCAACTAGCATGACCCCATGAAATCTTCAATTTCCATGGGTCTTCATCTTGGCTTGTCTTCATTGAAACGCCGTCTTGAGACATCTTGGCCAAAATAAAATAACTAGCTAGTACGACTAAGATTAACCTAAAAGTACAAAAATACTTAACGGTTCGCAGACCGTATTTAGATTTACAAAAATACATAACGGAGCGTAGTCCGTATTTTCTATCCTAGTCGAGCCCTACTAGTTGCCAATTTCAACAACCTGTTTTGAAAACAATCTTTCATTCACCCATTCACTATTTGTGAATGGCCCATGCAAATTACGAAATACATAATTAAACACGCAAAACTAGTAACTAACTTAGGTGGTTAATCCAATTAACGCGCCTAATTAAAACTAGTCAAAGTTGTTTAATCCATTATTTCTAAAGGCAAATTGCTCACGTAATTAAATAAGCTCCCACTAAATTCCGGATCCATACTTAATTAATCCGATTAATAAAGTCGGCATAACCTATATTTTGTCAAAATTAAAAATTTTGCAAAAGCCGAAAAAATCGAGGTCTAACCTCGTTAAAATAATTACATAAATAATTTAAAACGGCAAAATTTTCGCAAAATTGTATAGCTCAAAAATTAAGCAAAATAGCCCACACAAGCACTTGGTGGGTGCGCACCATGGCTGCTAGGCAGCCCATGTGTTGCGCTTGATGTTCTATGTGCCAGCATCCACGCCCAGCGTAGCATGCTGCGCCAGCCAGCACCAGCAGTTTGCTACGCATGCTGTGCATGCTAGCTTGCTAGCTGGTGCCTGGCAGCGTGTGGCAGGCTGGCTGGGGCTTGCTGCCTCGCTGCCCAGCAGCACGCACAAGCATCTCCAGCAGCCCTGCCATGTACCTAGCACTACGGCAGCACGTTGCTCCCACTGCCACATAGCAGCCCCTCAAGGGACACCCCTGTGCGCACCATAGGCAGCCACATGTGGGCTGCTAGGCAGCCCGGCAAGCCTTGGTGGCGCTTGGGTGTTTTTGCCTTGATTTGCGTGCCATTTCTCGAGATTTTAATCCCGATTTACGTGTGACATAAAATTAATCTAAATTTATTTTAGAATTAATTTAAGGGCAAAAATGAAAATAAAATAAGTCCAACTTAATTAAATTCAATTTTAACGGTGCACAAGCCTAAATTATCCAAATATTCATTTTTGAAACAATTTAGGTCTTCCTTTATGCTTAAAATTGAAATAGCTATGTCCATAATTAATTTAGCCAATATGCAAATTAATAATGGATTTGACAAATGGGAGTTGGAAAAATAAATTAACCATCTAATGATATAATTTTCCAACTTTCATACTTGTGTAAAATACCAAGATTACATCTTCCTATATGAAGATTAATCAAAATTTTACTCACAAGTATTTGAACTTCATGGATTTTAATCAACCAAAATGAAAAATCCAAACTTTGTTCAATATGGAATTTAGGGTTAGAGTTCCAATCATTTAAACCTTTAAAGATTAGAACTTTAACATAATAGGAACTTAACATTACACATTCACATCAAACATTCACACATTATTGCAATTCATTTGCAAAATTTGTGAAAAACAAGTTTATGTGAAAAATAGCATATCAACTCAAGCACTAATTATAACTCTATAATTATGCTCAAGGATAATTAAATAGCAGTAGATTAGGGATGCAATATTGCATTTAATCTAACCTTGTAATGCTTGCATAAATCAAGGCTTAAAAAGATTTAAAATTTTCGTTGAAAAACGAAAAAGCCCCAAAAACTTAAGTTTCTGGTTCGTATTTGGCTTCTGGGTAGCCCTTAAAATGGTTGAATCTGTTTCAGAATGTTGATTCCACCCAAAAATTACTATTTTTGAGCCAAAATCTGGGTTCGACAGCCAAATCGATAAAAAATACGAGTTTTAAAATTAATTAAAACGAGCTTCTAATATAATTAGAAAAGCAAAACCAGAAATTAAATCTTACTTTAAAACACCTTAATTAATTAATAATTGCAAAAATTAAAAGGAGCGTGGCTCCGATCCCGATGTTGGGTTTCGTAGTGACCTACACTACGTGGAAAGAAACCCGCCAAGACCCGCCCTCATAATAAATGCAATTAACAAGCAAAACATAATTAAACACAAGAAAGGATAAAAGATTATACCTTTGACGCGTGCTTCGCTCAACAATGAGCTCTTACTTGAACCCCGAAAATACGAGGCCTCCGACGGGATCGTACCCTCGAACCCGACCCGAGCGTCCTAAGTCTCGAAGGTTAGTCAAGACCCGGACAAATAAAACTATGAGTTTTACGAATCAAGGTTTACTCAAATCAAGAGTTGCCTTTTAATTCCACTCAAGGTTGTTCTTTCCCAAATACCCAAACTTTGGTATTTATAGGGAAATGAACCCTTGTTCTTCATTTCCCAACCAATGTGGGAGAATGAATAATTTTGATAATGAACTTAATTCCAAAATAATTTAATAATCAAATCAATCACAATGCAACAAGTGTCAAGGGGAGAGAGAGAGTTAAGTGAGGGTCAAAGGCTTGGGGGGGCCATTGCCTTGATCCCCAAGCCATTTCTCCAAGAAATGGTCCCCTCATCCAAAACCGGCATAGGAGGGATGCTGGGCTGGCAGCCAGCTAGGCACGCCAGCTAGTGCTGCCAGCTAGCACCAGCCAGCAAGCCCCGCATCACCCCAGCCAGCATATGCGTGCTGTGCTGGGCGATGCTTGTGCTGCTGCTGCGTGCTAGTGCTAGTGCTCGTGCTAGGCGCTGCTAGCTGCTAGCGCTGGCCCTTGCCTCTCTCACTATCGCACACGCACACGCAGGCCCTCACACTCCCAGCATACGTGTTGCTAGCGAGCCACGCATGTTGGGCATCGCCTCGCCAACCACACTTACAATCATGCGAAGCTTGGTGCTGTGATGCTGCGATGGCTTGTATGCACACGCACTGAGCGAGGCTCGTGTTGCTGCTGCGATGCCCTCCACGCACACGCACACACGCACTAGCCTAGCCATGCGATTGTGCTATGCTTGTGCAAGGGGCCTGCGATGGTGCCTAGCACCCAGGTATGCATGCTGCGGTGCAGCGCAATGCGAAGGCACGTATATGCGCAGCCATTTTGTTGCGATGGTGCGTTAGGCTAAGGCACAGGGACACGCACACGCACAGGCCTAGCCATGCGATGGTGCTGTGCTTGTGCTGCGATGGTGCCTAGGCTTGCGCCTAGCCATGCTAGGTGCATGTTAGCTCGAGTTAGCCTAGCGTAGCTACGGCTATGCTCGTACTTGTTGCTTGTGATTTTGCGACGCTCGGTCTCGATGCCCAAGGCTCGATATCCGACGTCTTTATTCGTAAAACTCTGACGACTCATTAAATCCTTCGGATTAATTCGTCGTCTTGGATCGGTTGTTCGATTGGGTTCGACCCGAAGGGTTCGGTTAAGATTAAGCTGTAATATTAATTATACCTTAATATTACTGATCGGAAGCGGCCTCCTAGGCATTCCGATCACTTGACCTTACTGAAGAATTAGCTCTGTAATAATTCTGAACCCTCTATCAGAACAATACACTTGTTGGAAGGACACCATTCTTTTCATTTTACTTTTAATAAAAATATTTAGGTTCACTTATTTAATTTAAATTGTTCTAGAATTGGAAATTAATACAAATGAGATATGAGTACATATACTACTATAAGAATTGCCCCATTCCCCCCCCCCCCCTACAAAAAAATTCTGGCTTTGCCACTGATAGTTGACAAGTTTATTTTGGCAATTGGCACATCCATTTCCCATTGCTTGATTTCAAACACCAATATTTCAATTATCAATATCCAAAAATCATTAAAAGTTGATATTCTCGATTTCTCATATATTATATATTTAAACACAAATCTTAAAAACAAGTCAAAGTAATATGAATGAATAATGCTAAAGTTAAAACGTGTCAACTAATAAAAACGAAGGAAGTATTATAATAGTTAATACATAGTTAAATCATTGACTTGGCATACCAATATAGATTAAACAGGTTTAGGATTAATTTGATGTAAGTATGTTGATCGAAAAGCGCACATGAATATCAATAAGAATCAAGTAGAGGCCTATTTTAGGGCGAATTTGACATCTTTAAGGTTAAGTTCATACCATCATCTCCAAACATCTAGTCATGGTTCCAAACTACTATGGAGTTAGCAATCTCTGTGAATGTGAATGGGTTTAACCTTCATAATCATGAACGGTTTACATGTTCCTAAAATTTGTTGGCGACTCTTTTTTTCTAGCTTCTTTTCCTAGGAGCGTCGGCATGCCTAAAAACATGACCCACATGTAGGGCGGAGATGAAAAATTTCCTACATGGGGGATTATGATTTTTCATTACAAGTGTCATATTTTATCTTTAATTAATTAACTTTGTGCTTAATTTTTTTTTTTTTTTTTGTTTTTACCAAACTTGGAGCCTTTGATAAGTTTAATATGCTTAATAATAGTTTCGTATAATTTATATTCGATGCAATGAAGTATTATTTGAAACATGATTATGTATGTATATTAGGAATACTTGTTCAACGTTTTGCTGAATAGAAATGGTTAAGGATTTATAGTTTTTTATTTTAGGGTTTAATGGTCAAGGTCGGGTTTGGTGTTTTAATCTTAGAGTAAGGGTTAAGAGTACTTGCATGAAATAGTTACATGAAGATTTATGAGTTAAAGAAAATGGTAAAGCTACACGAAAAACTTATATATTTAATAATACCAATTTATGTTTAAGGTTTAAGGGTTCGGGATTAATAGTTTAGAGTGATATATACTTTTGTTTTATAGATAAATATACTTCCTCCTTTCTTTTTTTATCGCATCACTTATTAGTTTAGGAAGTTTACTTATTATTGCACCATTTTCTTTTTAGAATAAAAAATATCTATGTTCACACTGCAAATACCCAACATACCCTTACTTTTTCACACTTACATTTTATTTTATCTTACATTACATGGACAATTTTGTATTTTTACGTTTCTCTCTCTTACTTTTTTCCACTACCAAATTTTGCCTCCAAAACCCTATGATGCAATAAAAAAAAACGGAGGAAGTATAAATTACAAAGATTGTTAAAAATTTTAAATGAAACACGGTAATAATAGTGGCAAGTCAGGCAACTAAATGAAAATGAAGGAAATACATTGGAACTTACTTTTTACAAACTTTTACTTTACTCTCTTTTAAATACAACACACTTTAATTTTTTTGAACTATTTATTATGCACAATACATTACTTTTTTTTCAATCAATCAATCAAAGCCTTAATCTCATGAGGGGGGGTCGACTACATGTATCAAAATTGATTATTCCGTGTAGTTATCGACAAAAAACTTCTTCCTCCTTATGATCCAATGTCTCATCCTCGTGCAAATCCATATATTTCATATCCTTCCTAACTCATTCCAACCAAGTCATTTTCGGTCTCCCTCTCACTCGTTTAACCCCTTCATGGTTCCACTCTTCTGCTCTTCGTACCGGTGCACCCTCGAGTCTCCATCTTACATGCCCAAATTAACGCAGGCGATTTTCCCTTAGTTTGTCTACAATGCCTATCACACCTACTTTCTTGCCAATAATCTCATTTCTGATTCTATCTCTTAGAGTGTTCCAGCACATCCACTTTAACATGCATATTACCGTTACCTCCATCTTCTTAATGTGTTTCTTCTTAGAAACCCAACATTCAATCTCATAGAGTAACACTGGTCTTACAAAAATATATACTTCGTGTGTGTGTGTTTATATATATTATATTATATATATATATATATATATATATATATATATATATATATATATATTCACATCTTGTTAATTTATCTGGTATTAAAATCAATTATTTGCTAACATAATAAAAATAATACAATTAAAATTTTCGAAAATATTTGACTGTATGTAACTATGTACGAAATAAGCTCGCTAAATTGTTTTCTCTTTCTTCCTTTTTTTGACATTGTATCAATTATCCCCCTTAAATCAAAATATACCATGAAATAAAATGAGTCACCTAATGTCATATTTACTATATAGCCCTCGTAACATAGACCACCGCCGTCGTCCATTATCAAGCTTCAACAATCTTTCCACCACCATCAAATTTAGGCTCGGCGCTACAATTCCTAAAATTGAACTCCTCCTTGTCTTATCCTCATCATACTCCATAACAACCACACTAAGATCAATGACTCTTTCTGAATTGTCTTCCAGGTTTTGGATTAGATAAAAATACTCTATAATTATCACAAAACACTTAAAATCACCAATTTAAATACAATGATACCTAAATTAATCAAATTGATACTTAAATGCTACATGTGAGACTAAAATAAATACAACACTTTTTAAAATAACACAATTTGATAAGCTAAATTATATTAATCCAAATTAGTAACCCATCATCGTCAATCGACATCCTGGGAATCATTATCCTCAAATATGACGCATTCAATTCATTTTGCAATCACCATTAACAACCTTTAATTGCAAATTAAAATCTTAGTTTATCAACTAAGTCAATTTGTAGTGTAAAACCAAAAGATGACTATTGCTTGCCTTCAAATCAAAGTGCTTTGGAAATATCTTCACCTTCAATTTTCATCTATGGTTTGCTAAGAAGTAATTATTTACATGAATTTCAGTATAATTGAGCGCTAAATTTCCCTCTCTTTCCTTTACAAAGGCAGGCTTCACTATCAAATTTTACCGCTTTAAACTCCCGCTCTTCTTTTTTCATGAATGATGTGATGTCATCATTTTAATGGTTGTCTATGTGGTGAAACACATAGACTAAGTCTATGTGTTTCACCTCCCTTGACTTAGCTTTAAGCAAATGGGTCATTGAGCCTTGTGTTGGTCTGTTATTTTAGTCCATTGTACAATTGTCCCTTTAAAATTGGGTTTAGACCCTAAAAGTTAATCAAAACAAAAAATGGGTCTAACAAAAATATAATCAAATGGTAATTTCAAGAATCACTCCCAAGTCTTTCATATCAAAGCAAGTACCTTAGTTGCAAATTTGCAATTATATCCTTAATTAAATTAGTAAATAAATTAAATTAAGAGTTCGCATCAACCTAAATAATTTCTATGCAAATTGGAATATAATGTAGGATTCTATAAGGTCAATTTGCAAATAAATATGTTCACAAATATATTGGTTCGTTAGTAGTAAGTGATAGCAATAGTGGTAGGTTCATTAAGCACATGCATGATGGATTTTAAAGGTTGTCAGTTTGCAAAATTAAGGTGAATTTATGGAGCCACTGATCAACTTTAACTTCAAGGTGGGTCAAGCTAACAGAATTCGCTCGTGTATTCGACTTCTAATTAATTTAGGATCCACCAATCTAAAATTATAGATTATCATTAATCCAAACCTGTATTAAGTCCAAATTCAGGGAACTTAATTGTTTATGAATGAAGTTCATAAATTTAGGTATGCCAAGTCAATGATTTAACTATGTATTAACTATTATAATACTTCCTTTGTTTTTATTAGTTGACACGTTTTAATTTTAGCATTATTTATTCATATTACTCTTCTTTTTAAGATTTGTGTTTAAAAAATAAACATATTTGGGTCTTTAAACATATAATACCTGAGAAATCGAGAATATCAACTTTTAATGATTTTTGCATATTGATAATTGAAATATTGGTGTTTGAAATCAAGCAATGGGAAATGGATGTGCCAATTGCCAAAAGAAACTTGTCAACTATCAATGGCGAAGCCAAGATTTTTTTGTAGAGGGGGGGGGGGCAATTCTTATAGTAGTATATGTACTCATATCTCATTCGTATTAATTTCCAATTCTAGAACAATATAAATTAAATGAGTGAACCTAAATATTTTTATTAAAAGTAAAATATTTAGTTGAATACATTTTGGAAATAGAGAGGCAAATGCCCAAAGACATGCTACTATAAGAATTTGACAAATGAGCAAACTAATGGTTGCTCATTTTACAAATGAGCAAATAAATGCTTGTTGATTCACTACTGGCAACGACAATAATCTGTTACCATATGTCCTATTAATGTTGCCATATGCCTATAGCAAGGGATTATAAACCGTTACTAATAGGTGCCGTTGCTAAAACTCTTTGGCAACAACTTTCATGCATTAGGCAACATTTATTGTAAACTGTTGCTGTAAATAATTATGGAAGCGCTTTTCTTAGATAGCACTTTTTAACTTATGCCAACACTTATTCAACAACTTTAGGTAACATTTTCAAAGTTAAAGCAACAATTTTCGCTAATTTTAAGCAACACTTATTAGCTTGATATTAGTTTACGTTCAAAATTAAGGCACAACTTTATTTTGTTTATGGCAGTGCTTCCAATTGAAACTAAGGCGACACTTTTAAACCTGTTAATGGCAACGCTTTTAATTGGCATTAAAGCAATAGATTTAATAATGCATATAATAAGCGACTTGCTTAAATAGCATATGATTGATAAACTTTCGCTTAGAAATAAATTCTCCATAAAAAGTTATACGTAGTTAATTAAAATTCATTCTAAATGATAAGCTAAATATTTATTACAAACAACAAAAACATTCAATCTAAATATTTCATACATTAAACTAATAAAAATTCCAAAATCAAAATCAAAAACCAATCTAATATTTTTGCTCAAAGTCCAATAGATCTTTAGATGTTTGATGGAACACTTCATACTTGGATATACATAGTATCTTGCAAAACAATAATAATAATAATAATAATAATAATAATAATAATAATAATAATAATAATAATAATAATAATAAGACTCTTATATTCAACCAAAAAAATAAATCTCAAATAAATTATTTATGGAACATTATTATCAAAACACTAGAAATTACGATTGTAGTGAGTAAATAATGAAAATAAAAAAATATTTCATCTCAAAAAGGCAAGAAGCAGGTACCGTAGCAATATCACAATAGTATAAGGAAGTAACATCAAAGGATCATAAATTTGTGTAATCATAGAGACTACATTATCAAAACACTAGAACAATTTGGCTAAGCTAGCATCATAAATTTTGATGCCTAGTTTCGAGAAGAGGAAAGAGATTGAGTTTTTTAATCTTATAATTTTCTAAGCAATAATGCCAATAAGCACATATTAATAACACAAAACTCAAGTTTCCAGATTATCCATTATACCACACAAAGTAGTACATGAACAATACTGAACAAATCTATAAATCACTGGCATGCATATATGAGCTTCTTAACATCCTGCAAATTAAAACATTTAATATCACGGTCATAAATACCTGCTTATTCAATTCCGAGGCCTTTTTTAGCATATGCACACACATAAAAATATATAATTCAAAGCACCTAAGTATGATCTTTGGTCTGACATCCAACTCGGCAACCAAAGAGTTTTTAAGTTAACTAGTATAGATTCCCAACAATCACGCTGCTTATCTGTAGTTTGTTTACTTTGTTTAGAACTTCAGATCATATGATACACCATTTCAAATTCTTCAATCACATGTAACAATGTAAAAATAGAAAGAGAGAAAAGGAAGATAACATGTAAAATGGAATAACATACCTGTTCATAATCTTAAATAATATAGTTATGGATCATTTGTAGTCGTTAAAACGATAGCTTTTGCAATAATTTCTTCGAGTTAAGCTAGGATCTTTTTGGCATAGTTGTGCAAGTGCTGATAATACTACATCAAATGTTATATTTCCTTGCTGATTTTCAATATCCATGCGTATCTCTCGAAGTTTTAAGGTCTCAGATTCAAGCTCTTTCGTTTTCCTCTCTATTTCAGCTTCTTGCGCAGCAACTTGTGCACCACGTAGTTCTTTTTCCTTGGAAAATTCTTCAATTTCAGCATTTATATCCTTTTGACCATCAGCAGTTACAGCACTTTTAATAGACTCCATGACCTCTTCTGGTAGAATAAAAAAGGTACCAGGTCCTTCATCTTTTCACTTCTTACGAGTGGCACCAAGTCCTTGTAAAAATTCTGTACCTCGATGTGCATTTCCCATAACTTCAACAAATGGGTCCTTAACAGATTCACCACTCTGATCATCTTGATTAGCTTCCAATTCCCTCATTGCTTAATGTAACAATTATTAAAATAGGTGATAAAGTATACAATAAATTTATTCATTAAATAAATCACTAGGAGAATAAGATTAATGGGCACCGGTTCAAACCCCCCTAAGGCACCGGTTTTGAACCGTTGGGGATTTGAGGGATGCCAAATCCATGAAAATTTGGCACCGGTTCAAAATCGGTGCCAACTAAAGCATTTGGCACCGGTTAACCGATGCTAACTACACGCTTTGGCACCGGTTAACCGGTGCCAAATGTAAGTGCCGCGCTGTTTTTTTTTATTTTAACTACAATTGGCACCGATTAACTGGTGCCAATTATCCCTTCAAACAATAAAAAATAAAAATAAAAAATTTGCAATTTCTTCGCAATTAAGCCTTCAATGAAAATTTCAGCATACAATCCAAAACAAGAAATCGAACAAGGCTATATTCATCAAATAAATTGTTATTTTACAATTTATTAAAAAAAAAACATAAAAATTGCTGAATTTGTAATTTTACAATTTACAACCCTTCGAACTTCAAACTCAGCAAATTCACGACCTTCAAACCGAAAATTAAAAAATAAGAAACTTCAAACCTGCATCAATTAAAACAATAAAATCAGATAACAATGCTACAAACAACATAAAAAATCAACCCAAAAGAAGATAAGTCACTCAAATTCAACCCCAATAAAACCACCAAAAAATCGAACAAGGCACTAAAATTCAACCCAGATAAATTAAACCAAAAAAAACAAAAAATAACTAGAACAAATAAACCCCAAAAAAATCGAATATCAATCGAACAAATAAACCCAAAAAATCGAAAAAAAATCGATCAAATAAACCCCTTAAAAACGAACGATTTCGCACAAATAAACCCACACAGATTCAACCCACAAAACCCAGAAACCTAGAATCGTGAAAAACCCAGAAATCGTGAAATACCCAGCCAAAATCGTGAAAAACCCAAAACCCAGAAACCCTAACCTCAAATTCTGATTTTAGGCGGCAGCGATGTTTGTTGTGGTTGACGGCAACGGCTGGGTTGTTGTTCTTGGTTGGAGAGAGAAGAATAGAGATGAGAGGGATCAAAGAATTAGAACGAGAATCAGAGAAGAGATGAAAGAGAAGCACGACAAAGAAGAAGAACAGAGATAAGAAAGAAGAAGAGGTCGAGATGAGAGATGAGAGATAAGGAATTGAAGGAGAGAGGCATGCATTTTATTTCAGAGAGCTAAGAGAGAATGAAAAACGAATTGAAGAAGAAATGAAGGAGTTATGTAAAAATAACGAATTAAAATTAAACACGGCTTTTTGTTGTTTTAAATGGCACCGGTTCGAACCGGTCCTAATTACAATAATTGGCACCGGTTTAAGGCGAACGGGTGCCAAATCTCTTCCATAGTATTTTTTTAATTTTTTTTTTTGTTAAGTTGGCACCGGTTTGAACCGGTGCTAATTACAGGATTTGGCACCAGTTTTAGTTCGAACCGGTGCCAATTCTCAATTTTTTACTCCCGCCCATTTCTTTTGGCACTGGTTTTCAAGAACCGATGCTAAAGGGGGGGTGCCTATTTCATTTTTTCTACTAGTGAATTAATGGGAATAATATAGTATTTACTATCTTCTGTTGTGTATCATCATAAGGTCGATCATAAGTTTTTCCCTCCTTTTACCGTCAAGTCTCTTCAAATATTTTTCTTTTTGATGGTGCCATACCATCTTTTCGTAGCTAAGAAATTAACATAAATAAATATATAAACAATATAGTATCCATGAAATAAAAAAAATCGTAATATATATGGAATGTATTTCGCACCAACTGCTCACGTTTCATGGCAAAAGAAACGGGACCATTTGTATGTATGTTGTCTTATTCACGCCGAATTTCAGAATTTTGCAAACTGGTTTTCTACATAAAATAAAAATGGATAAGCATAAAAGTCAAGACAAATTTATTGAGTTCCTAATTGTTCAATTATACCTTTGCTATTGGTGTCCCCCAATAAGCTATAAGTGTTTTGTAATGTGCTTCAGGCACTCTTTCAGGAGGATGCTTCAATCTCTCTTCATAGGTGTCATACATATAATAATGATCTCTTTTAAGGCGACATTTGAATACTCTCCATGATTCATCAAGAGTCTCCATTACCCAATCGTTAGCTTCAACTGGAAGGATGTACTTTTTCTAAAAGGTTTATGTTATAAAATACAATATTAAAACACATATAAAAGTAAACACATGTTGTATACTCAAAATAGTACAAATGAAAGAAAATAACACTTACATTCACAAATTCCTAGGGATGTCAATGGGGCGATGCGGGGCAGATGTTGGCCTTCCCATCCCCATCCCCATCTAAAATTTCCATCCCCATCCCCATCCCATCCCCGCGGCGGGTCTAAAATTCATCCCCATCCCCGCCCCAGCGGGTGAAATTCCACAACCATCCCCGCCCCAACCCCACTTGGATATCCACCCCCACCTAATCCCCGCCTCCCAAATACACAATTCTTCGTAATTAATAAAGATTGCAAAAAGAAAAAAATTATTGTTAATATTACATATTTTTTTGTTTATAATATAAGTGTATTACAAAGTATTATATTTACTATTTTATTTTACATAATTTTTTTTATAAAATAGGTTAAAAGTATAATTTTGTTTTTAAAAATATATGGATGTGGGGATGGGGCGGGTACAAAGTGGGGTAGGTGGGGATGGGGCGGGTACAAAGTGAGGCGGGTGGGGCAGGGCGGGGATGGGGCGGGTACAACCTAAAATCCACCCCGCCCCATCACCCGCCAAACCAAGACCAACGGGGCGGGGATGGGGCGGGTCTCCTATTTGACCCGCCCCACTGACATCCCTACAAATTCCCAGATTTCTCCTTGTTTGGAACTTGTTTCCAATTTGTGTATGTAAAGGGAGCCCAATTGTAATCATGAGCAATAGTTCCTAAGAATCTAGTTAGTTATTTCCTTGCCTTTTCAGGCCCGATAGCTTGTCCTTTGTCATTATAGTAGATAGCTACGCGATCTTACCATTTGCGAGCATGGACATCAAACAAAATTGTTGGACCTCGCCTTTTCTTCTTAGGAACTTTTATCCAAGTAAAAACAAAAGAATAAATTCAAAAGAAATAACAAATTTAAAGATAGAAATAAAGATAACAATTGCAACTTTATAATGCAATTACATGACATGGAAAAGTTCATAAGTAAACATGTGACAAGCATTCAATAGTTTTTAAGGCATTAACTATATCACTTTAACAAACAAAGAAAGAAAAGGATCCCAAGTAACAAATTGTACCAAAATAAATTTTAAGTTTAAGAGAGTTCTAAGACACTAACAATCAAAAAGCTTTTGCTTTTCCATACTTAGACAACTTCCAAAAATGTTGAAATCACTCCACTCAATGTAAAGAACTTCCAATCTGTTTTGTATTTTATAATTCTAGAGAACTGTGAAACTAAGTTTTATGCATCAGCAAGCCCTGCACAAGCAGCAACAACATAACCAGCACAAGCAGCAACAACATAACCTGCAATACACCATTAGCAGCAGGCCTTGCACCATCAGCAGGGCCTAAGTAGCAGCAGACCCTACATCAACAACAGCACTAGAACCTGCATCAACAGCAGCATACCTTGAATCAACAGTAGCAAACCCTGCACTAGCAGTGTCCCCTTGATCAACACAAGCAGTACAGGCCACATAAATGAAAATTGCAGTTCATTATAATCAGCTAGCAAGAAGTGTGGACCTTTGCATTAAACTCTTCATCAATAAGTATATTCGCTGCCTTGATATCTTGGTGAATGATTTTTGGATAACTAGTTTTAGAAGAAGATTATAGAAAGTTGTCTAACCTTGGATTGAATAACTAAAAAGTTTACAAGACCATAAGATTTTTCATGATTTTTAAAGGGGTGGAGTATTAAAGACAAACCTTGTGCGGAGACAGATTCTCCTTGGCTTTCTAGTGGAACAACGGTCGAAAGCGGACGCTTAGATCTTTGTTGATCTTGCACCAAATGTTGTACATCTTGTTGTATTTGTCGTACTTTAGATGGATCCATTTGATTTTGAGCAACAAGGAAATCGTCCATTGCCACAAATGGGCACAATGGCTGCTTCTTATTCTTCCTAGGTGGTTGCTCTCTAGTTCTTGCCTTCTAGAATCCAATCATTAAGGTAATCAGTATAAAATAAACATGATCCCAAGAAGAAAAAAAATAATGAAAAAAACGAAAAAGAAACCTTCTTAGGTATAGAGGTTGTTGGTTATCGAGACATCTCAAACTCCTCATCAAGGTCACAATTTTCTTCATCAGGCACATAGTCTTGATCATCTACATTAGAATTCACATTCTCCTTTCCTTTTGCAAAGTTCTTATTTTTTTCCAACAATTGTTGAGCAATCTTGTCAAGCCCTAATTCTCTAAACTTCTGGGCATTTCTTTCTATATTCATGGACCTTACTTTCTCATAAGGTGCTAAAACGGACTTCGAGGCAATTTTAGGCTTTTTACTTCAATTCTTCATCATTCTTCAAACAAATATTATAAATAGTTAGTGGAGAAAAAAAAAAGTTTAGACCTATCAAATAGCACTTGCAACAAATAATTAGACATATTTTTTTCAAATATAACACATACTTAATACTAATATATTTAGGTTTTGGGATACTCAAGTTTTGGGAAAAAATTAGAAAAGGCTAATATATTGACTAAGGAAGAAGATAATTTTGAGGAAGTCCAAAGATGATAAATAATTACTACTAAAAAAGGCAAATCAAATGTTCAAACAGCAAGTCTAATGAATAAAACAGGGTGTAATATAATAAAATCGATTTTTTTTTTAAATAAATACAATTGCTCAAGATTCATTAATAATCCTATGGCTCATGAGCTGGAATATCATCAGTTGCATCCATCCAATCCCAATTTGTATCATCATAGTCAATCTCATCTTCAAGGTTAAACATCCTCAGAGTCTGATAAATCATCTATGTTCACAACACCCACTTCACCACCACCAGCTCCTACATGAATATGATTAGCATCGAAAGAAGGCATGTTATTAGAACTAGAATCAATAGGCTCCTCCCAATATGTTTCCTCATTCAGTGCTTCCTCAAAGTCAAAAAGGTCTCTTGAAACCCTTTTCATGACGTATTGAATATCTTTTTCTAATGGATCTTGGGAATAGTATACTTGATGAACCTGAGAAGCCAATACAAATGGACCATCTTTGGAACATTTGTTCTTGAAATTGACACATGTAAGCCTAAACTCACCAATATCACCAATAAACCAATCGCACTTAAATAACACAACGCTGAATTGAGACCAAAAGTCTAACTCAAAAATTTCTTCTATTACACCATAGTAGGTAACATCTTTGTCGACGGGATTTCGATCCCTTGAACTGGCAATACTTGAAGTCAAAGCTGTCAAAGTCACTCCACTATTTTGCGTCTTTAATCGTGAATCACGTTCTCTAGTGTAAAACCTATGACCATTGATAAAATACCCATTGTACCTCCTGGCCTTAGGATTAGGACCCTTAGCTAACCAAAAAAGTTCTCCATTAACCTACTCCCTTTCTACTTTTTCAAAAAACCAATCAATAAAATATTTACTTGTGTACTATCCCATCTACGCTTTCGACCTTGGCTATTCACCCAAATCTGATGTTCTCTTAATTATAAAAGAAAAAGTATCATAATTTTAATTAGATTAAAATTATAAAATGAAAATATATTAAAAGAAAAAAACTCTTACTTGATGTATGTTTCAACTGTTGCATTGTCGCAATTGAAGACAATATATCTATGAGCTTGTTTCTGACTTTGGAAAACTAATGTAAATCCTTTTCCTTTTCTCTTCCTTTTCCTTCCAATAGGATGTCCTACTTTAGGAAACAAAGATAATTCATCATCATGCTGATTCAAGGAAATATTCCTAGCACATCTTCTATCTAGTCTAGTGTTTACACCTTCACGCAAATATCGAGAAATAAATGTCAAGCACTCTTCCATCATATACCCTTCTGATATACTTCCTTCAGGATTACTCCTATTTCGAACATAGGACTTGACCTCTCGACAAAGTACATCCATCGATATTGCACAGGTCCACCAAATTTGATTTCCTCTACTAAATGAACAGGTAGATGTATCATAACATCAAAGAATGCAAGAGGGAATATCATTTCAAGTTAACAAAGTGTATCGACAACTTCAGATGCTAACCTATCTAATTCTTCAAGATCAACAATTTTACTACATATACCATGAAAAAAGTTCCCCAATCTAGTCAAAGTTACTGCAACATTTTTTGGCAATGTCTTCCTGACAGCAACTTGAAGCAAGTGATGCAATACGACGTGTGCATCATGAGCTTTGTAGCTAGAAAAATTCCTTTCTTTAACATGCACACACCTCCCGATATTTGATGCATACCCATAAGGTAACTTTGTTTCCTTAAGAACTTTGATGGATAAGGATGGAGGTGTGGTTTTATGCCAAGATCCAACAAATCCAAACGTGCCTTATTATGGTCTCTAAACTTTCCTAGAATGTCTAACAAAGTGCCAACAATATTATCGAAGACATTTTTCTCGATATGCATGACATCTAAATTACGACGATATTTAATATTAGACCAATAGTTGAAGAAAGCATGATTTCTTTTTCCATGGACCTTTACCACCTCCACCTTTACTTTTCTTCCCAAAATCATTTTCAAAGTTCTCTAATTCATTCATCAAATCAGTACCTGATAACGGAGAAGATGCACACCTATCCTCTACTTCTCCATTGAATGAATTTGTATCTTTCCCCCAAGGATGATCCATATCATGATGCCTTCGAATATCCATGTAACAATTCTTTTTGCTGTGATGCAAGTATTTAGGTTTCACATCATGGTTACAATTAGGACATGCATAATTTCCTTTAAATGACCATCCAGACAACATGGCGTAAGCTGGAAAGTCATTTATTGTCCCCATTAACGCAGCACAATTGAAATGATTGTTTTATAAATGCATCATAAGTCTCAACCCCAAATTCCCATAATTCCTTCAATTCGTCAATTAGTGGTTGTAAAAAAACATCTATGTCATTTCCAGGAGACTTAGGGCCAGGAATTAACAAAGACAACATAAAATATTCCGGTTTCATAGGAAGCCAAGGTGGAAGGTTGTAATTTATCAACACAACAGGCCATGTGCTGTGAGCAACACTCATAGTTCGAAATGGATTGAATCCATCACTAGCATGAGCTAAACGTACATTTCGTGCTTCATTTTTACAGGCAGGATATGATGAATCAAAGTCCTTCCAAGATTGGGCATCTTTCGGATGTCTAATTTTGTCATCTTTTATTCGACCTTTATCATGCCAAACCATTAATTCAGCTGTTTTGGAACACATGAATAGTCTTTGCAATCTAGGTATCAAAGGAAAATGCCTTAAACTTTGGCAGGAACATCGTTAGACTTCAACCTAAATGTACCACACTTAAGACAAACATCCGCTCCTTCAAATTCCTTCCTATAAAGAATACAATCATTAGGACAAGCATGGATTTTTTTATAATCAAGACCCAAATTCTTCACTATATTCCTAGATCCATTAAATGATTTAGGAAGTTCGGCCATTGGAAATGCCTCTCTTAATAATTCTAAGAGATTACCAAAGGCTACATTGCTTAAGCCATTAAGGCACTTAAAGGGAAACAAACGAATTATGAAAGACAATTTTGAGAAAGTTTTAAAGCCCGGATAGAGCTCTTTCTTTCCTTCTTCCACCAAATGAAAAAACTTTCTAGCCTCCTCATTTGGCTCACTTTTAACCTCATGATCTCTATTTAGACCTTCACCCACATCTCTCAAAGTATCAGGTAGTAAGCCATCGATATCATCATGTGTACTTTGATTATTTACTTCATGCATAGTTTGCCTATCATTATTTGTAGAAGAATATCCCTCCCTTTGCAAGACCCACTCCTTGAATCCTTTCACAAACCCATTAACAATCAAATGATCAAAAACGTCATCTCTAGAATGGCAAAAACGCCTCGAACACGTTTTACAAGGGCAAAATATTTTATCTCCAATGGCGTCCTTGGCAAAATAATCATCAAGAAAAAAATTCAAAGCAACTTTAAAGTCCTCCAAACTTCTAGGATAGTTCATCCAATTTTGATCCATAACTTAATTTATGTCAATTCCTAAATTACACAAGCAACTAAATTTAGAGATCATCTATTGTATGAAATTAAAGAATAGATTTGATGGATATTAATTGTTAAAACATACAGTACTAAAGCTGAAAATAGAAATCTGATGCAAAACTTAAGAAAACATAAATGCTCCAGACAGTGCTCTCAAGCAAGACTGCCTTCTTTTGAAGGATGTTTTTTTTTTGGTAAGTAAGTAGTCAATATTATTACCAAAGGAAGGAGGGCAAGCCCTCACCAAGTACAAAGGCCAACACAGCCTCACACAAAAAAAAAATAAAAAATAAATAAGCCGCAACAAAAAACAAACCCAACCACCTACACCAGCAAACTCACAACTAGCCCAATAGAAAACACACAACTAGCTAAAAACAACAGACAACACAAAAAGAAAACAAAAACAGGATGCCTGGCAATAAACAACAGGCCAAGCCCCCACACCAAGAACAAAAACCTAGAATAGACCAGCTTCACAAACCCAAGAAGAACATCAACTGGCCCCAAGTAGGCCACAAACACAGCAGCATCCTGAAGCCAATACAGGAAGCAGCCAACCTAAATCCAAACAACAACAAAAACAGGCACAAGGAGGCTGCAAATAAGTAACACGCTGAAACAGAGTCGTTGATCTACCATTATCAGTTCCACACTGAAACCAAAACCAGAAACAGGCAACCAACAGCATCCATAAGCCAAATAAGGAGGGCACACACCAACCAAACCCAAAAAACAACAAACCAGGGCACTCAACTATCCATACAATGAGTAAAAACAGCCCTCCTCCCTCTCACATCCATATAATATTGCATCAGCTACCAATTGAAGCCTGTCAGCACTACTACCTTGACTACCAACATCAGCCTCCCTCATCAAATGATCCCCTTGCTGACCTGCTTCTCCATTCTCCCTCTGATGCATACCTCGACCAGCAAGAAAGCAAATACTCACTCCCTGATCCGGAACTGGTTTGCTAAGAAGATCACTTTGCTTACAAGGTTTTTGCACCGGCCTCTACACCTTTTGAGCTCTAGAAACATGTAGCTGACTCCAGTCCCTTTTGTTAGGACAAATATCAACCAAATGTCCCATTCCCCTACACATGGAACAAGTTACCAGCTTCCATTCATACTTCACCTCTTGTTTCACATCACTACCATTTTCACCTCTTGTTTGACAAATTCTAATAGCTTCAGTCTTCAAACATGGTTTGAATAATTGGTGTAGTTCCTTGGTCTGTCTCACTTAATAGTTAATACTATGCTAGTTTGTGTTAATTTAATAATCCTCATCCCTCCATTGGTGTAGCTCTTCAGTCTTCTGCTTTTATCATGTGATTATAACTGTTGCTTAACACAAATAACTACAGCAAAACAACTTTAATTTTGAGAATATTTTTTTTTTAAGAATGAGAATAACTTATTTAAATTACAACCTTTAAGCCAATTAACATCAACTTATTCAATCACTCATTCACTCATATAAGACCCAGTTCTACTTTTTTTTTTAAAAAAAACACTAAAAAAAAATCACAAATTAGCAATTATAGGCAAGTGGAAACCGACTAATGATACTAATCTTTCCCATTTGGAAATTATAAGCAAGCTCACAATCTAGAGTATATAAATAACCAACATGTCTAACAATCCCAAAAAATTATGTAAATTTATTCAAGTAATTTCGCTTTTGTTGATCTTATACTAACCAGCAACATGCAACTCACCAAGAAAACACATTAATTGACAGGAAAAAAAAATTCTACGGTAATTCATAATATATCTATAAATTAAATTGAATTATATAAACTCTTATAATCAGATCATACAATTCCCCAATTTACCATACCCTAAATCCCCTATTCAATACCCATAAGTTCCAACTACATAATTGTGATATCAAGATCAAATTGGAGATAAGTTATTCAAGAATATATCAATTTATACAACTAAATTACATACTAATCTTGTTCACTAGTCTTGAGAGCAAACAAATTTCGGTAAACTGTGATTCAAGCAATTTAAACTTGCCTGCAAAGAATTGTAATCAGACTATGATGACGAGATTGTACGATAATCAACCCTAATTTATGTGCGAAAATAAGAGAGGGCTGATTTAAGAATTGTGGGGGATGAACAGAGGGAATTGAAATGAAAAGAAAGAGGGTTTGGGAATTAGGAGAGGGTTTGTGAATTAGGAAAAGAAAGAGGGAAACCAAAAAAAATTGACCGCTTATTTGAAAATTTTCATGTTCCCAGAATTTTCATGTACCCAAAAATAGACCGCTTAAACACTACCAAGTACTCGATCCGTATTAGTTATTTTTATTTTTCAAATCAGAAATTATTTAATTAATTAATCAATCATTAATCATTAATATTAACTACCATCCACTTAGTTAAACCGATGTCAAATAATATCTTTTACTTATTCATTAAAAGCATTGCCATTTTTTTCTTTATAGCAACAGATTTTAAACGAAAAATGGTTAGTTATATCAATAAATTAAAAATTGTTGCCATATGTCTACTTATAGCAACACTAATAAAACTGTTGTAAAAATGTGTGTTGCTATAGCCCTCTTTTGTTGTAGTGATTTAACGTATGATTAAAGAAATGTTTGCTCATTTGACAAATGAGCAACTAACTATTTGCTCATTTGACAAATAATTGATTCTGTTAAGAAATATAAAATCAACAAAATTTCAACAAAATTTCAACAAAATTAAAAACACAAAATTTCTATATGTTCGATAAATAATGAGGGGATGTGCTAAAAATATTAAATCTTATATGTATATAAAAGTATCATTACACTTTTTTTTGGACAATTTCTAATATCATGATGACACAATTCACCACAACATCTGCATAATCTCTTCTTTTTCTGGTTTTGTTCTACAGCCTTTTCTTTTTCTCCCTTCAGCCTTTTTGCACTTCTACCTCTTGTTTCAACATTTGACACATCAATCTCAGTCCCTTTCTTTTTTGAAGTCTCTTCATTTGATACATGAACTCTAGTCCCTTTATTCTTTGAAATTTTTGGAGGTTTGACAATTATTTCAGTTGGCACACTAGCTCCAATCAATAGCTCAATGTCTTGTTCTTTGTTTTTTGCACTTCCAATTGTTGTTTCATTATTTCTTGCAATCCTCTTAGCTTCCAAATCCTTTCTTAATCCTTGAAGATTTATCACAAGGTCTTGAATATCTTCATCATTTCCTTCTGTCAAACTTACACAAGTGTGATTTTCTGAGCATAAATCATTTAACAATTTTTTTTCTTGTCAATTATATTAGCACATTGCTCCAACAGATTTCCTCCTAAGTCAAAAATTGGTTTCTTCGGTGCCATAGTATAGTCCATTTTTGTAGCATATACTTCTCAGGAATGGTTTCAAACCTTTTTGCTTTCCAAACCCAAATCATATGTCTACATGGAATTCCTTGCCTACAAAACAGCTTGCAAGAACATGTGGTGTCATAGTTAGTTGAATTAAACACAACATCAAATGTTCTAGTTCGATTTCCTTCACTTACTTTTGCAACTTCCAATCCATTTACTTTCTTCAATTCATCAACACCACAAGAAAAACATGCAATTTCAACCCCATATTGAAATTCATAAAAGACATAGTTAGTATATAAATGTGAGGCATGCTTTTCTATCCCTAGTGGTGTTTTGCACTCAGGATATTTGTGCTTTGAATCATTATCATTCTGACCTTGAGTGTGTCTCTGGGCATCAATTGCAGCTTCATATCTCAAGTAAAACTCAACAAGTGACACATGAGATTGATAAAGGAGCAGAAAAAGTTGTTTTCACTTTTGGATCTTGATGTTGTACGCATTATTCCTCTAAGGAACACATCTCTGAAATATGCCGGAATCCACTTGTCCCTTATCTTGTACATATAACCTAACCACTCATATTGTTCCAAGTGGTATTCAACCATCACTTTGTTCCACCTTTCTTTAAACTTAGCGGGTTCAATTTCAAGATGCCAAACACAAGTACATAATTTTTTAGGAAACCAGTTTCTTCCTGCATGATTGTTTTCTCCACCTTATTCGGTAACTTCTTCTTTATGTGCCACATACAGAACCGATGCTTAATCTTCTGAAAAACACTACTAACACCAATTTTCATTGCTGGATCCTAATCCGTAATCAAACAATTAGGTTCATTTCCACCCATTGCCCTAAGAAATGATTTGAACAGCCACTTAAATGAGAAAATATCTTCCTTTGCTATGAAACCGGCAACAAAAGTAATGCAGCTCTTATGATGGTCAACCCTTGTAAATGGAGTAAACACCATGTTGTACCTGTTTACACATACAGATTAAATTTAAATGAGTAAATAATTCAATGCTCATTTAACAAATGAGCAAATAATTGATTGCCCATTAAACAAATGAGCAAATAATTGATTGCTCATTTGTCAAATGAGAAAATAACTCAATGCTCATTTGTGATATAAGCAAACAATTCTTTTCTCTTTTGTCAAATGACCAAATAATTGAATGCTCATTTGTCAAATGAGCAAATAAATCAATGCTCATTTATGAAATAAGCAAACAATTCTTTGCTCATTTGTCCAACGAGCAAATAATTCAATGCTCATTTGTCAAATGAACATGCAATTCAATGCCCACATACATACTCTTATCAAAGAATATTAGACTTATGGGGATATTCACTTTTCACATTGAAGTAAGCAAACAATTATACTAAGTTCATTTAAAACAAAGTCATTAAGTTAAGCCATAGTTATAACATAGAAATGAATTGTGATTATTATGAATTACCTATTGGTTTGGATGTGGTAGCAAAGGATACCATATCACCAAATAAAGCATAACTCTTTTTACAAAGTGGGTTTGCCCACAATGCTCTACAAAGGCAATAATCTTCATCCATCTCAAAATCAAAGAAAAAAGCGCTCCACATTAGCTTTTTATTGGTAGAGTTATCCACGAACATTTGAGCATCGCTTCCTTGAATGTATGCTTTTAAATCTCTATGAAAATTTTTGAAATCTTGCTTAGATGCACCAATGTTATCATTTCCTCCAACAATTTCCTTCATCATTCGAAAAGTTATAACAGGACCAATATTCACCTATTTAAAGAACAAAACAGTTTGTCGAATGAGCAAATAATTCAATGCTCATTTTAAAATGAGCAAACAATTCAATGCTCATTTAATTATTGGTTGCTCATTTGAACAATTTAATGCTCATTTTTCAAATGAGCAAACAATTCAATGCTCATTTTTCAAATGAGCAAATAATTATTTACTCATTTGACCAAGCAGCTTTTATTAGAACATATAGAGAATTCATGAAACATAAGAGACTTTGAAAGTGTTACCATAGAATTATTCACACGCAATATGTTCATTTTCCTTCCTTCTTTTAAGAAGAGATTACAACTAGGTGTATAAAGTGCATGAATATATCCCTTATGAAATTGTGTCACTATGAATTTGTTATCACCACAATGCTTTAGGACAATATGTGCCTTGCACCCAACACGAGTAATGAGTCTCTTCCTTTTGATTGAAGCTTTTTCTTCATTTCTTTCTCCTTCCTTGTTATTCAAATCATTTTCAACAGTAGCCTTCTTTTCTCTTGGTATCCTTCCTTATTGCATAGATATACTGTGATTTCAATTCCTTGCTTCTTCTTTGTCTTTTAGTTGTAAACTTCCTTGTGTTGAATCCAACAGCAAATGTGTGTAACTTTTATAAAATTCAAGGCTCTCTTCAAGATTATTAAACTTCATCCCTATAGCTGGTTTCAACTCATTGGGGCATATTGGAAGCCATTCTTTTGTTCCTCCAAGAGTGAGCAAAGGTGCTACTTTAGGAGAAACTACTATTGTAGGAGTAGTTGGCACATTTGTGATGGTACTAGAATGACTCTCAAGTTGTTCGTTATTCCTCATCATTTCTGTCATCAAACATAATAGAAATAACAAGTCATTAACAAGTGAAGAACAATTCAACAAAACATTAACAAGTGAATAACACAATAATATAGAAAACATAATTGTAATTAATCAGCTGCAATTCTGCACCCCCTTAAACACAGACACAAACACACATGCACACTCTCAATAATTAGAACTGAAATCAGATTCTTAAATAAGAGCGTACATGGGCAGAAGCAATCACACACACTTACACTACACTCACTCACACAAACACACACACACACACACACACAATAATTTCATAATCTAAAATTAGAACTGAAATCAGTTTCTGAAATCAGAATTTGAAATCAAAACTACAAGCAAAAAAAGGAGGGGGTAGGGGGGGACATGTTTATGCAGGGAAGTGGAAGAAGGGAGTGGGGTTGGTGTGCAGGAAACAGACCAAGAAGGGGGTGGGGCTTGTGCGCAGGCAAGCAGACCAAGGAACTCATAATATGTTTGCTCATTTTGAATATATTTGCTCATTTAAAATATTTTTTGCTCATAATCTATAGTAATTATAGAAGGGGGTGGGGCCTGTGAATCTCATTAATATTTGCTCATTTTAATTCTATTTTTCTCAATAACAAGTTCAGATAACAGTAAGAAATTAAATGTTCTATTATACATATTTAGGTTTGCTCATTTCAATTTATTTGCTCATTTTAAATTTGATTGAAAATAAGAACATAATAATAACATTCAATTGAAAATAAGAACCTACTAACAACATAATAAGAGCATTCAATTGGAAATTTCAGAACATTTCTTAATTTTTTATCATAAGTTTAATCTGACATCATTACAATCTCTATCAAGTTTAATCTGATATTATTAAATCTCTAAATCAAAAGTAAATTCGAAAATCATCAGATATAATTTCAACAAAGATTCAATAGTAAATTCAAAAATTATCAGAACAGTAAATTCAAATACTAAGATTAACATGCAATTCAATAATATTAGACGATTGACATCATTGAATTTTAACGAAAATAATCCAAAATCAAAAATATTCAGAACAGAACAATTGGAAATTTTAACAAAAATAATCCAAAACTTAGAGAATGGACAAACCTCAGTAATCGATGGATATTGTGTACTTGTGAACAAGCTAAGAAGAGGAGAGAGATTGTCAAGGTTGAGTTATTAATTAGACGCCATTGATGAAGCTTCGTGGTGGAGAGAGAAGACAGTTAATTGTGCTGGAGAGAGAAGACAGTTAGGCGTGGTTTTTAGGAGGTTTATATCATTAATCTCAGCTGTTAGATTTAATACAATCTAATAGCTGAGATTTGTTCTCACATATGGGATGACTTCTTACATAGAGGGTGGTTTTCACCGAATTCCGACCCTATATAGGTTTAGGCTCATGTGAGAATGAGTAGTTTATGTGAGAAGTGTGAGAAACATTACACACCGTTGGATTGATTAAATCTGAAGGCTCTAATATTTGCACCTCATTAATGGCAAAATGGTAAATATGGGTATTTTTTAAGCATTCTTTATTAGCTATGCAATTCTCTGGCTTTTCTATCTCGGCTTCTCAGCTTCATCTTCTACAAATGATGTCGTCTTGTTCAGATGCATTTCCAAGATTTTTGGGTAATTTCTCTACAATAAGTGGTACGGTAATATTAATGGTCCAAGATTTCTCAAGAATAAGTTGTATACCTTGTCACTAAAATGACAAATTTTGGGAACTTTTCGTTTCGTAATATTGATGTTGTGACTCAATGACTCGTTTGAAAGAATTTAAAGTCCTCTCTGACAATTTCGTGAGTCTATCACGGTAATTCTGGTAAATTTTGATGGTGTTAATTAGTTTTGGATCTTAATTATTACTTTATTTTCTATTTACTTGATGTATCAATAAAGAGTATTGATGTATTTGTAATGAAGATTCAATGTATTCTCAATTCATATTAGATGTATGTGAGTATTTTGTAAAGTTTCAATCACTACATCAAAATATTTGTACAGTGCGAGACATTGATTTGGCATTTTCAAATTCATGGATTGAAGGCCTTAAAGCCCTCTATTTTGTGTCCCAACCTCTAATCAATTTGTATTAGATGTATCTCACATTTACGGTTAATGTATTTATATTGTATTCTTAATGTACTTATAAGATATTTTTAATTTAACTATGTTTCTCACGCTTCTCACGATAAGCATACTTCTCACTGGATCCCAACCCTATTTATTGTGTGTGTTTTTAACTTCGTATTTCATTTGCATTGAAATCCATACAAATGTTTACTATCTTTCAACAATAACTAAATCGAATTGGAGGTTAATAAATACTCACTTTACATTATTGAAAGTCATGTGGTCAATCTCATAGGTAAACCATGTTAACCTTTATAAAAAATTATATAATTTGATCTCTATTAAGGTGAAGGAATGGCCATATAATTTATAAGTAGTTAATATTTCACATAATTTCACACGGTTTAATTAAGAAAGGTTAATGTTGAAATCAGATAATAATTTTGAAAAATAAAAGTTTAGATCAAGGATTATAAGAGTTACCTAAATTCAAACTAAATCAATCTAAAATCATAAGTTTAATTTGATAAGCTTAATTTTGTTCAAAAAGATTCAAAATAAATGTACTTCATATAGGCAAATAAAATGCACCTAATTAAAAATGCATGTGGGAAAGGATTAAGTTGAATTATTTTATTCACATCAAATTTAGAAATTCTAGTTAGTAAAAGAGATTATGACTCCATCCCTCAATTTCACAACATAATTGTCAACATGAATAAGATGTGCACTAGACGAGCTCGAATATGTTCGGCTCTTTCGTTTGTCTCTTGAAGTATTTCCAATTTATATTTGATTTTATTTTAGGAAATTTAAATCAAATTAAAGTTTACAAAGAAGTTTCAATACCACCTTTTAACAAGTAGAGGTAGTCGATGATATCCTCCATGTTTGTCTTTAGGTGTAAAAAATGAGATGGGGAATAAAAGTAGGGTTTTAAGAGGGGACCAAATAAAGAATTGATGGCATATAATGGATTTTGCAAGTATCTACCGATGTCTCAACCCTTTTATTAAAGGAGAAAGGGAAAGGATCATGTGGAGCCATAATGGTTCATCAAGGGTAAGAGTCTAAGAGAAGTGTGCTCCCTCTTCTTAATTATTATGTAATCTATTTAGTATTTTACATTATTTATTTATTTAAGAGTTATTATTAACCTTTTTTTTATCTAGTTATTCAATTTCTATAAATATTGCATTATATGCTTGTAGGCAATATAATTCAACAAATAGCTCAACTAACGAACTCATTTATTGCTAAATAGTATGTGGTGTAGTTGGTAGAAGTTTCACCTTATAACCTACCTTGAGATCTTAAGTTCAATAATCGCGCAGCTGTAATTCTTGGGAATAGGACTTTCTTATCCTTCCTTTCACCTCCTATTCACATATGTAGTTGGAGTAGTTTATTTGTGAGAGACGGTCATTTCTTATATGGTAATAAAAAGAATAAATAGCTAAGCCACGTGATTATCATTTAATTACATCTGTAATACATGTTTATATGACCCAAAACTTAATAATGTGGGAAGTAAGCTAATGAACAACGTACAACTGGTCAAACGATCTTTTAAAAGGTACGTTAATTTTAAGACGAATTTAACAACATTACTTATGTGAAAAGATTAATTAAGGACTAAGAAAAATAGTGACGTATTTAAATCAGTGTACTCACTTTCACTGGTGGTTGTAAACGTATAATGAGTCTTTGACATACATTGTGCATTGAACATTATGTTGTACTCCAATATCTTTACAAATTAAAAATTTAAAACAATACAATTACTAGAAACTCTGAAGTCTCAAATTATCCTTTTTTTTACTTTTGGACAACAGCAAACTCCCATTGTAGTGTGACTGTGTGAGACAGAAATAGACCAAAATAAAATGATACAAGTACCTTTTTCTAATAAATTTAATTTTCCATTTTAGAAACGGAATATTCTACAAGCACTGCAAAATTGGATGCATGTGTACTAGTTAAGTGGTGACCCAGCCCTGCAAATCTAAATGATTTTCTTTTAGTTTCAGTGGATGATATTTTCTCTGCACTTATAGTTACTACCACAAAATTAATAATTACATATACTTTGCATTTCATGAAGTTCTGAACAATAATCTTGAAAAAAATACTCCTGTTGGGCCCGGGTCGTTTAACTTAGCTTGCTGGCCTGCCTGGCCGCTTGCACATTTTCTCTCCACGTTAATAAGATATTGTCCATTTTAAGCTTATCCCGCACAAATTTATTTTTGCCATCTTTCCAAATATCTCTTACTAATGAAGTGTACACTCAATTATAAGGAACTCTACTCTTCCTTCTTCTTTTCATGTGGAACTTTGATTGCCTACACCAACAATCCTCTCCACAAACCAAGGACCACATAACTTATGGGTGTTATGGCCTCTCCGGTCTCCAGCGAAACCATCTTGTAGATGTATACATTATAGTATTGTAACACCACTACCGCCGCGAACTTTTGATACAAGCTAAGGCATCACAAGTCATTGTGGTGTGAAGGGGGTTCAAACCTCATCCCCCTACCTCCCCCTCATGTGTCAGGAGGGGGCTTCCCGTGCACCTTACCTGTAAAAATAAATAAATAAAATAAAATAAAATGACATCTTGATTTTACACATTCTACTTTCTAATTAAATTGCTCCAAAATCCTAATTCAATTAACTTTTTCATCATTCTTATGTTTTATCTTGATCATTTTTTGTTATTATGCATGTAATATCTTTGAAATTGGCTCAATGTACTTCCTCTGTTTTCTTTTAAATGCAACATACGTTTTTGGCACGCACTTTGAAAAAGAGATTAAGCAATATAAACAAAAATTTAATCATTATAATTTATACACAGTGTAACTAACCCTTTTCTAACTATAATGTTAAAATTATTTTGTAAAAATCGCTCGTTTGCCTACTCTAATCAACTCCTAAAAAATGTATCAAAAAGGTGCGTTGCATTTAAAAGAAAACAAAAGAAGTATATTTTTAAAATATCAAATTTTTATTAATTTTTACATATTTACACATTTAAATAGTTAAATTAACATTTTGACAAAAGGTAAAAATCACAATTAAAAAAATGTAGTGAGTAATTTGTATGAATTTTTGGTATGCCCTACAAGCTCTTAACGAGGAGGGCATTCTTTGCTCCACCCACGTGCAATAATGCCATTTCTTGAACACTTCGTCCCTCTTCCCCTCTTGTGTACGGTACTCTTACAATTTATTGGGATCTCCAAAAATTAGGAAAATAAATTTTACATATACTATAATAATTTACATGCACTTTAATAATTTTAGATAGTGTTTCTTATCCAAAAAAATTGAGTATTTTATATGTCAATGATAGCTTCTCTTCTGAGTCCCTGACCCAATATTATTGGTTATCACGTGTATGGACCTACTCACTTGTTGACCCGTTTTGTACATTTGGGTTTGGTATTTGGATCCGTGATTCTTTGAGTTCAATTCGAGGGAAAACTTCATTTTATTTTGGAAGATAAAAAATTATAAAAACGAAAATTTTATTCAACAAAGAGGCTAAAATCAAAATGGTACTCTATATAATAAATAAGAGGTTTTAAGCAATTGATTAACTTTTCGAAGGTCAAATCTCATCAAAATCGATGGGTTTTCTCCTTATCATACGAGTAAAAAATAAGTGGTATAATAATTATTTTTTTTTTTTTTTTTTTTTTTTTACCTTACTTAACTCAAAACATGGAATCATGTTTATTAGCTGGCAAGCTAGGGGATTATCGACTTATTGTCACCCATTTTACGCTTTCAAGTCTTTTTACTAAGCATGCTACTGTGTTTTGAACAGTTGAAACTTATTGTCGGTATATTATTTATACAATTTCAACAAAAAACATTTCGCTTACAGATTATCATGCAGCGTGCACACTTACAAATATCACGAATGCAACATTTGCTTATAAGATATCATGAGGCTAGGTCGACAAACTCTTTTCGCGCAAAGAAATTATACTAATTACACAACTTGTTGGCCTTCAATCTATCACACTTCACTTTGCAAGAACATATCGCATTATCATCTGCCATAAATTCACTTTCGAGTACTCATGTTACCCTTATTACTTACTACTACGTAGTTAGGTTACCTTAAACACAAATTAATGCTTATGAAGTATATTTTTAGGTCAAAAAATTGCTCTTCAAATCCTTTAAATTTAAATTGAATTAAACCTTTGCAAATGACCGGGTTGTTGTGGGCTTAGTTCAAGCAATACCTAGCGATCTTATACACTAATGCTATAGGGCAAGTAGGGTCAATTTCCATAGAAATCAAGCGAGCCTAGCTAAGCTTTTATGGTTGCTAGTTTGAGTCTTTGCATGTTCAACAAATCCATAGGTGAGAATGGATAGTGATATTGGTAGATAATCCATGAATAATGGTAGACTAGGGGCTATGGACTATTGGACTCCCCATTAGATTATCAGAATTCATGACTATACAAAATATAGTTTAATTTATTATATATAGATAAATACAATGCAATACATACAACTAAAAATGGTAAAAGCCTACTTTAATTCCTCTCGACTAGCTTTTGTTGGCAAAGATTTCAAGGAGGTGTCAAGGGCACAAAATCTAGTCAAAACTGACTTTGCGCTTGATCTATGAGCAAATAACCAAGGTAGAAGCCTACTAGAAGACATGACAAAGGTCTTCTAGTCCTAGCCAAAATAATCTTCATTCAAAGCAAGCAAGAAATTAACGACTAACCTAACTAGTAGACCCTATCCCAAGGATATCTCTTTCGAGACTCCAATTTCAAGAAAAAATCATTAGCTTAGACTACCTCAACATACAAAGTTCATTACAAAATGATATAAGCTAAGTTATGATTCTCTAGGGGGTCATCCAACCCCCTAGAACAAGAGAACAAATGCACACATAATAATGAAAGAAAAGAAGAAAATAAGCAAGAGAAAGCATAAAAAAACATGTTACTATTTTGGGAAAAGAAGTACAAATTAAAGGTAGAACAAAAGCTCAAATTCATATATTGGTACCAATATTTGCCACCTCTTTATGGAAATATCTATCAAAATTCGAAACATATTAAATATATATACGAAGTAACAGATATGTTAATAAAAATTCAATCTTATAATTTAAAATATGGCCAAAAATTATTATCAAGAGATACGGTAGAAAATAAAAGATACTCCCTTTTTTTTAAGCGTTCCATATATTGGACAGAAACAACGTCCCCTCTTCTCTCCCCTCTCCCCTCTCCTCTCTTTTAGGGTTTATAAATTTTTGGTTGTTTAGGCTGAAAATAGTCTAATTTTCGAAGAAATTAGACTATTTTCGACCCTTTTTCTTGTTCTTCAATACCTTAGCTTACATTTCAAATTTCAATAAATCTACACAACTAATGTAGATGTTCGTCTGTCTCCCTATGGTGAAGTGTTTAGTTTTTGTTAGTTTAATAATTTAATTGTTTGTTTTCTTAGGGTTTATATATGTGTGTTAGGGCTTATAAAAAAAGTAATCATCTTTTACCCTATTATCAGTTCGTTGATAAATAATTGTTCGGGATCGCAACGGTTGTCAAATTCTCAAATACGTTCAAGCGAATCATATAGTAATCATCCTTACAACAGCTACAACAAATCTTTAGACCGTCTCTCCGAAAAGGCTACATATTTCAGCGATATGTGCCAGAGTAGAGGTGCCACAGTGCAAAATCTATTCAATAATGATCATAGCTTTGATGAAAAAAACCTTTATTTGATTGATTCATTTTATGTATTTGTTAATTTAGATTTCATTTATAGATTTCGTATGACTTTTTATTAATGAATTGATTTTATTCAAAAAAAAAAAGTGCCCCGTTGAGACTTTTTGCACTATTCACTTGACTCACTTTGACAAATTTTTGTGAATTATCCATAAGAAAAAATATATAATCTTATGGATACTTGTACATTTAAATCGTCTTAATGAATAGATTATTAATATTCAATTGTTGTAATTTATACTTATTAGTAATAATTAAAGATATTATTACTCAAAGTTCTGCATCGACATACGTGCCAAACTCCAATAGAGCATTAAAAAAAAACTGAGGGAGCATTGCATTAAAACATCAATCACAAAATTGGTCAAAATTTTTCTATCATATAAGTTAATGAACATATCAACTTTTAAAATTTAATGTATTTGGGTGAACTCATGACATAATCACCTAATATATTGTCATTTAATTATTAAGCTAGATATTGATAGAATATATAAATCAATTTTGGGCTTACCTTCATCAACTAGACCTGGTTAATGAGCGGGACGGGGGCGGGGAAGGTAAGGGTCGGTGTGTGCCAGTGGCAACTTGGGTCAAATAAGGGTCACATTTTATAGGATCATATTAAACTGCTCGGGCCAATGTGCGCGTCGTAGGTCCTTAGCAAGTTGATAATGGACGAATCAATAAATTATCAATTAAAAAGAATATAGAACAAAGCCATAATTAAGTATATATTCATTTTTTTACCTTATTATTTTTCTTTATCTATTAAATTGGTTGAATATTTTGACCCTATATTGACCCTAACCAATAAGGGTTATGTCTATCATTAAAGACCTTGCTCATTAATGACACTTTAACCTTAGCTCTAACCCTATTATCATTGAGCTACCCTACCTAATAATCAGGTTTACTTTCAACAACCATTAGCATAAACTTTTGGTTGAAATGGTCATCTAACATGGTATCAGTACCTACATAATACAAAGGTCACATATTCAAATTTTATCCACCCCTTATTTCAAAATGGAATATTAATTGTTGATTATGATAGAGTCGCTCCATATATGCATACTTCAAATCCGTTAAAATCTCATGTGAGGAGGCATAATACAGTATACAATAGTCCTCTAACGAATAATCTGATATCACTCCTCGTTAAAGATGGCTCTCGGTCGTGCCAGACCCACATGTTTTTGGGTTTGCTAAGCCCGTCCCTTGGTTCGGCCCACGAGTTATGTGTTGTCCCGGGTCAGGCCGAAATTTTCAAAACATTAGCTCGTGCACGGCCCAGGCCACGTGCCACCGTGCCAGGCTTTCATGCCTAAGCAAAATTTTATTGACTTTAGCTTGCTTTATTGTATAGTGTCTTATTGTACTTCTCCCAAATAAAGGTAGCCCACGACCTAACATGCACAGTAACGTGTCGTGTCAGGCCTACACCATGCCCATACTATATCGTGTTTTTTTCGTGATGGACTCGACCCAGTGCCATCTTTACTCCTTGTACATAGTTTCTTTTTGAAGGATGGGAGCGAAGTGATATAGAGTTCCCGTGTGCATCAAAGTAATTGGCTAATAACCATAGTTGTAAGCATAAGCATACAATGGAATGCACATGCCAATCCTTAAATTATCGTACATTTGCAACCTTACATTATTTATTTTTAATAGTATAACCTTTTTTTTAAGAACATAAGCATATGTCAGGTGATAATCATCATAGCATGGGGCCCAACACATTGCTAATGTTCGGCAGTCTTGGTTATGTGAATTGCAAGGGGGCCAGAGATATTATGCGCAACCTACTTCATCTACGATAAAGTTGCAAATCTCTTAATTACTTGTCATGTGTAACTTGTTAATTACAAATTGTTCTCTTAGGTTTAATCTTATCAAACTTAGTTTTAATCAACAAGCAATGTAATTAATCAATTAGTGAAAGTATATGTCCTATAAAAATTAAGAATATGCCTATTGATGCAATAGTAGAAGCCTAGAAGGCTCATATTCTTTGGAAATTCTCAAAGAAATTCATTAGAGTCTAGTTTTAGAACACGCCTTTCTAATATACATTAGGTTATATATAATCGATCCTTAATCAGATAGAAAAAATCTCATTATGACAACATCCTGATTATTAATTAGCATTGTATGGGTATAACTTAATGTATATAACATGTTGATATTAAACTATCCAAGAATCGCTTATGATGATTTCTAATATGTCGATGGTAAGTACTAATTTTCCTTATGTATTGCCGTAATGGGTGACCTCACCATTCTAAAGGATTTAACTTTAGAATTAAATTTAAATGGAAACAAAAAAACACTAGCTAGTGATGAATATAACATTGACGAAAAGGAGATACATGAGTCTCCTACATTATACGCTGGCCTGTAAATTTAACCATTCTCCCCCTAATCATTTTTAGTGTCTGCAAAGTACGAATGTAATTATATAATTAATCAACAATTAATTAATATTAGTACTATTAATTTATTACTTAAGAGTTGCATGAGATGAGAAGATATGTGGAAGCTACCAAGAAGCATAGTATAATGTATGTAGGTTAATATAATATAAACAACAATTATAATTAATAATTATATAATATAATGTTACAAAAATTACATGTAATAGTATAGGACAGCATGTGAGTCTGATTTAGAGGCAAAGCAATGCAAACAGTAAGTGGGGGCTTTTTCAACAATGGATGCACATGGGAAGATGGCCATCGATTCTTATGTTATTTTTTGATATTCTCTTTCTCTCTCTTTCTATCCTTGATGATCACAGCTCATACATTATACACGTACATTACTACCACTATAGTTTAGATCCTATTTGCATTAATTCTAAGATATATTCCAATGTACAGTATGTAGCTAATGTTTAGATGCTTGTATGTACCGGTGGTACGTACTTCCTAGCTTGCTTCGTGTAGGTGGTACGCTGTGTGAACGATATATTGTTCTGATATGATTTTCTCGTTAGATTGAATCTTGCCATTATGTACTAGTTTATCTATAAAGTGAATGGAATTGAGCTTAATGAAACTGAATTGAACTAAATAGAATTATACTGAACTGAACTAAACAGAAATGCACTGAAATTGTATAGAATCATGTTTGATTGGGTTTTCATGTTTCTACTTTTTTTTAAATACTTGTATATATTTTTGGCTAAGGTACTATAATTTCGTTGAGATTGTGAGATCACATAAAATAGGACCAAACCCATGTGAGATTTGATTAAAAGAGATTAAATAAGAGCTTATCCCACCTTTTCGTACATTAATTACTTTTGGTGGACTATTAGATTTTTACGCGTATGTACGAATATGTTATGATTTGGTATAAATCCTTTATGGGCCATTGTAATTGGTTTTTTATTTTATTTTTTAAAACTACGTATGATAAATGAAATGGACTATGTACAAGTGCCATCTAAATTAGAAGGACACGTCACACAACAAAGACAACTTTATGTTTTATTTTATTTTTAAAAAAAAAATACTCTTCTGTTCCCTTTTGTCATTCTCATTTGAAATCTTTGACATTATTCATCAAATGAAAGAGTTTTCTAAATTACTATTAACATAAAAAAAAATGAAAATAATAAAAATGAAAAAACTTAATATAACCATTCATGTTGCGTCCTATTCAGTGGCAGAACCACCAATGAAAATTTGATCATATTGGGCAAGATTACTTTTCTACTTAAGATAATGAAACTGATGATGTAATAATTCAATTCGCTATCAAAACTTGAACGCTCGTCAAGTTAATTGTAATATTTCATTTAACAAATATGTGCACACCTGAATTATTTGTTATAAATCCTTATAATTGGTATTTTGGATCATGTTATTTGATACTAAAAATCTATCTAGTGATTCCGAACCTATAATAAAAAATCTAAACAAAATTGATAGGGTCATTGCTTAAAGCCTTGAATAGGGATAATATTTGATGGATTTTGGAATAATAATGGTTTGACAAATATGATTGTTACTGTAATAATTTTGAATCTTGATATATTAAGAACAATATATTTCACAATCGCTATGCGGTATGTAGCTGTGTCTTGATTTACAAAAAAAGATTTTAAGGCCTTGATAATAGGGTTCCAGATGATACGATACTTTACCATTGTTAAAATCCTAGCTCCGCCACTGGTCCTATTGATTCGTCTTAATGAGCAGTTTATTAATATTTACCTGCTATTAACATTACATAAAATAATTAAAAATATTTACGGTCAAATTAATACATTGACAAACATAAACAGTCAAAACAGAAAGAACATTGATCAAGGATCAAAGTTAGTATCATCATTGGTGATAAAAAAAATAAATAAATAAAAAATATCAATGAAAGTAGGAAATACGGAGTACAACCAAGTTTAAATTTAGAATTTTGTATAGCTCAGGCAATACATCAAGTTATACTTAATAATTCATATTAGAGAAGGTATTAGGTGCGGCTAGCCGCACCAAATAATTCGTGCGTCAAGTATATATGATATGCAGTATTTGATATAGGATATGTATTATTTGATAGAGGATTATGTATAACTTGTTGGAGGATATGTGTTATTTGATAGAGGATACATACAGTTTGTTGTATGATATATATTGTTTGTTATAGGATATGTAGTATTTGATAAAGGATATGTACAATTTATCTTTGATAGAGGATACGTACAGTTTGTTAGAGGATATTATGTAGTATTTGGTGGAGGATATGTGTTAGTTCATAGAGGATACGTACAACTTATTAAAGGATATGTAGTATTTGATGGAGGATATATATGTAGTATTTGATAGAGGATATGTACAATTTGTTGGAGGATATGTGTTACTTAATAGAGAATAGGTAAAGTTTGTTGAAGAATATATATTATTTGATAGAGAATATGTACAATATGTTGGCTTACTTGTTGTTTGCTGATTTCATCCTTTTATTGGCTGATATGTTCAATCTGTTAGCTGATATCTATCTTTTGTTGGCTGATATGTTCCTTTTACTGTCTTATATGCTTCATTTGTTAGCTGATATGTTCCTTTTGTTGGCTGATATACATAATATCACATCCTATTATAGAGGATATCATTCAACTTATAGAGGATATCATCCAACTTATTATAGATGATATAATCTAGACAATAGAATTTATTTTATAAAAATAATTAAAAGGTCAATAATGGTTGAATCACCATTGAAGGTCCCGTACTAAGCTCATGGGTATAACATAGCATGCTCATTTCTCAACCAAAATACATGCATTTGTTGTCAAAACGCTCACAATTCAACATACAATTACATAGGACAATCAATTTCAACAATTATACATCACACAAGAAAGCCCTAAATCAATTTTTTGGGCATTTTTCAAAATATTTGAGAATCTCAAGCAATTATCAAGCCAATTCAAGCAAAAATCATGGACAAATATAATCAACAATCAACGAGTTTCTCGTCGTCGACGATACCACCGCCAATAATAATGCCGCCGATGGGGCAATCATTGGTATAAAGCAAAAACCCGCTGGACTGACGAAACATTTGGTCAGGCTGGACTGACACAATAGCTTGTGTTCATATTTCTATGTTCCCCTAAAACCACGACAAGGATTGAGACACAAATTTAAGATTAGGAAAAAAAAATTGGAGAGAAAAAGAATAGGAATTCATGTGATGTGGAGAAAGATAGAGAAAGCATGTGAAATTGTAATGGTGCATCATTTGTGAAACTTTTAATTTCTAAAATGGTAATTATTACAATATTAGTAGATCTAAGAAAATACTCCGTATTATACAACTGTGGTTGGCTAAATAGGAAAGTTTGACTTTTTTTTTTTTTTGAAGCAAGATGTCTCTTGATTTTAATGTGACATCTTTGGTGCATATTTTTTGATGTTCCCTTTTATGCTATATGTGCAATAGAATCATTTTCCATCGGCGTGAACATCATACATGCTTCAAATTGTGGGCTTTTATTGGGGCTATTTTGACCTACAACATTAAATCACCATTCCATTCTTTCTCTCTTGTTTTGTTTTGTGAACGAAGGCTTGATTACATCTCTATGTGGCTTTAATTTTCCTTCTTTGAACAATTTTCAAATTATTGTTGTTGAAACACCCAGTGTTGTTATTACTATTCTGATGCTGCCTTGTTTTCTGTAGGGAACCATTCTAATTTCGTCGATATCAATGTAAATTCTCTTCCTTTTACACTTAGTTAAGACTAGCATGACATTAATTGGAAGACCTTGTTGAACAATCTTCAGTGCTCAATTGATCATATACGATAAATTAATACTTAATCATATATATCTATGGTCAAACTAGTGTATTGACATTTGTACCATATTTGATTGTGATAATTATTCAAAAATAAAAAGAGTAACACTTAAAAAAACGGAGAGAGTGTAAGGAAGTCAATAAGACTAGATGCATCGTCCAATGGTTACTCCCTTATAGATATAATATAGGGACCAATGATTAACAAAAATAATAATGATGATGAACACTGAATCCAAGGGTAAACAAAGAAAGAAGTGCATGGAGAGTCACACATACTCATAGGAATAAAATTTTGTGAATGATAATATATCATAAAGAAGCACGCAGCTAGCTAGCTACTTGCTCGTAACAAGGGTGGTGCTAGGAAGAGGTCACATCCAAGGGCACGTGGTTCGTGGGCTATTATATGATTCTTTCTTTCTTTCTTTTATTTTCTCACTTAAAAATCACATAGATTTATTTAATTTAATTAAATTAATTAAAAACTACGAGTATTTGGATGACTTTCCAGTAAAACCGTTGAGTGATGAGTCCCCCAACCTCTTCCCAGCCTGTTGCTAGCTGTCTCTTTATCCTCTCCCCCCATGTGACCCACCCTTCTTAGCTCCCCCTTCTTTATTTTCTTTCTTTTTAATTTTTTTTTTTTAACAAAATTATTTAAGCTAATTAAGAAAGCTAATATTCATTAGATGCCTCTTGACCTACTTGCACTTGAGCAATCTTGATTATTATTGTATTCTAGTTTATAGTCTTCATCGAATGACCCTAATCAAACCTCAATTCTCATTGTGTTGTTATCTAATAATACTGTGTATAGCCTTAGCTAATACTTAAAGTGAGTGAGAAAATATATATAAGTAACTCTCATTTCTAAGTATCCCGCAATTGGGAGGATTCAACTGTATACTCCATCCGTCCCATATTATATTTCCTGTTTTTTTTATTTTGGATACCCAAAATGTTATTTATATTTCTATTTTTGGATAGTATGTAAAAATTATTATGCCCTTATTTTTTTTAACTTTATTCATTGAACTTCCTAATTCACCCTTAAATTATCCACTTGCCTTGTACTTTTTCCACTTTCTCTCTCTAACTTTTGTCTATAATTAAACTTTTTACTTTTTCCCCCCTCAAATTATCCACTTGTCTTGTACTTTTGTCTAACTTTTAATTTACTTCATCTACTTTCTCCTTATACATCTTAAATACCGGAAAAAAACACAAACATGAACTATATATTGGGACAAAGGGAATAATATAATTAAAGGTTGTTAGAAAGTACATTTCCAACACTACACCACAACTTAATTAGTTAATTTATCATATATAGAATTGGGTATATACAAATGTATACTCATATTTTGCATATCTAAATTATAATAATTCAAATTTGAGTTGAAACAAAGTTGATCCAATGTATCTATATGATTATATAAGTAGGTTTTATTACAATAAGTTGAATGAGAGTAAAATAATTTACAATTTATAATCAATTTAAAGTGATATAACTCCATTCAATTAATCTATTTCAAGTGGATGAGTATATAAGGTAAACTATAATGAGTTAATAATGACTTGAATTGAAACTGATGGTACAAGATTGTATATTCCGCATATATATAGTAGAATATCATGAACAAATTTAGTTTAGATATTATTGTTATTTTTCTGTGGATATATAAAATTTGGATTTATAGTAGACAAAATAGTAAGAAAAATTCTTATGCAATAGTATAGTTGGTTATAACATTTTGTTTTTTTTTTATATTAATTTTTTTATATTTTTTATTTGATGAATAGTAATGGATCACACAAAAACTCTCTCAAATTTTTTTGTACTACTCTAGTTTTAAAGGTCTTTTGAAACATTATTCATATATATGGTCAAATTAGTTAATTTTTATTATTTTTAATAATATATATATATAATAATAATCATATTAACAACAACAACAACAACAATAATAATAATAATAATACTCCCCCCGTCCATTTATTAGATGCCTATTTCTAGCATTTATTACTCACATGATAAAGACAAGTAGGCATCTAATTAAGGGACGGAGGGAGTGATAATCATAATAATGATAATGATAATAATAACAATAACATCGACATAACATTGTTCGTGATACCCTCGTTGATATTTGTTTTCGGTTTGGGATTCTGCTAGAAAGGAGGTTGACGTTGGGTTGACCGGAGAGAACGACGAGGCTCTTCGACCAGCAAATGTGTTGCTTTATTCTTGGGATAGAGGACTTGATGTATGTGTTGACTTGACGGGGTCTTCTCCTTTAACACAATCTGGGTTGTCTGACTTCATTCCTGGTTGTGTTGTGTTGGCTGTGGCTCAGCAGAAGCGGGACAAGTATAAGACGCGTTGCAGGGCTATTGGCTATATGGTTTTCTTCCTTTCTCCTTTTCTTCATTGGGAGAATTAGATAAGCATGTTGTTGCGTTGTTGAATCGGGTTCAAGAGTTCGCTAGGACTCAAGATATTGGTGCTCGTGCATCTGCTCACATCTTCAATAGGATCGGATCGGGTTCGCTATATCTAGAGGGGTGGGGCCCAAATTAATTGTATCTCGGCTCCCAACTAATTTCTTGTAAACCAATTGACTTTCTAGGTTTTTGTTATTTATATAATAATAATAATAATAATAATAATAATAATAATAATAATAATAATAATAATTTAAGTTTTTCTTACCGTCGAAACCGGTCTTCATCCCTTCTCCAATCCCCGAAAAAGGCCCCTTGGGCGATTTCGTGGGTGGGGAAAGGGAAGGAGAGCGACATTTAAGTTTTTCTTTTTTTAATTTTTCGGCGAGGGGAAGGGGTGGACCGACTGGTTTGTTTTGGGAGTAAGGAGGGTCGGCCGACCATTTGTAGGGGTTAGGGGAGGTCGCCGGCCGGTTTGCCGGTGGCTTGGGGTTGGGCCCTAGAGTCTCACGGTGGAGGGATGGGGGGAGGTAGGTGGCTGAATGGGTTTTAGGGTTTTTTGTTTTTTAATTTTTTAATTTATTTTTTAAATTTTTTTTGGAGCAATTACATATTGACACGTGAATAAAATTATCTTTTCAACAGGTTACCGGTTATTTGGACTACTAGAGGCAAACTGACCCCATAATTAGGATTATTAGATAATAAACTTTTGTTGGAATTATTAGAAGTAATCGCCCATAGTTGGGATTATTAAAGTGTATTTTTCCTAATAATAATAATAATAATTTTTTTTTGAGGAAATAATAATAATAATAATAATAATAATAATAATAATAATAATAATGTAGACTCATTATCTATTTCAATATGTATAATTATTAAAAAAAAAAAAAGATTCATTAATCGAATTAATAAAGAAATAATTAGAGATATTGTCAAGTCAATATTATGTAACAATTTCATGCATGCTACTATACTTAGAAAATCATGAACAATCAGATTAATTATCAAAATGCCTCATTTTTCTTACTTATCATATAATTAACAGTTCTCTAAATCAGAGGAATTATTATTTTTCCAAGCAAAAAAAAGATTGATAAAAATGGGTAAAAAAAAGGATTTCAATTAATTTCCCGACATAAAGACATAGTGGTGTCATTTATTTAATATCCAATAAAAAACATAAAAATTCCTTGCATGTTACAGTTTATCACACTAGTAAGAGAAGAAGAGAAAGAAAATAAAAAGACTTAAAACAGACAGCTTAGGGTAAAGCTTATGATGATGTCTTTTAGAGATCCACTTTAATATTAATCTTATCCTCCTCTCACCTCTTCACATTTATATTTAATAAAATTAAAATTATACAATAAAGTTTTTAGTGTTTTTAAGGGCAAGGGGTTTCTTAGCAGCCAGCATTTTGTTGGTCCATTTCATCATATTTTTCAGTTTTAGTAGTTACATTCTATTCTTACTTTCATACCCAACATCACATTTTTATACACAATTGTACACAAAACACAATGGCACAGTTACCTCCTAAGATTCCTAGCTTACCACATCAAAATTGGCCTCCTGCCTTCCCTCCTCACCAAAGAATGCCCCCTTTAACCAACAATGTTAATCTTGGTGGCCAACAACAACAATCATCGCCCCCGGCCTCTTCGGCCGGGGGCAATGCTAGTAACAACCCTACGTCGTGGGTGGACGAGTTTCTCGACTTCACATCCGTGAGGCGAGTCACCCACCGACGTTCGGTTAGTGACTCCATTGCCTTCCTCGAGGGGCCTCACCTCGTCGACGACTGTCGCAATTCCGGCGGCGGTGGCGGCGGTGGTAGTGGTGGCGGTGGTTTCGACAGGCTTGATGATGATCAATTAATGTCTATGTTCTCCGACGATATCTCCGCCGGAATGGTGGGCCCACCTTCCTCCCCTTCTGATCAGAATTCCAACAATGAAGACAAAGCTATGTCCACTGATAATGTAAACAATGATGGTGAAAATCAGCAGCAACAATTACTACAATGCTTCCCTAAGAGCGAGCCTGGCGAGGTCGAAAGCGCGTGCAATAATAATAATAATTCCGATAATAACAATAATACTAACAACAACCAACTCTCCGTTCCCCCTTCCGATGAGGGCACTCAGAATTCCGGTGGCGATAATATCCTCGATCCCAAACGCGTCAAGAGGTAACTCATTTCCGTTATAGTAATTCAATTTTAATCACATAAATTAGCTGAAATACTGAGGTGTTAATAAATTTTGTATTTAAGATCAAATCTCGTTTACATCACTGTCTTAATATAAATCAATTATAAAGAACACGACCTTAATTGTTTTTTATTGTTTAAATCATAGAAATATTGATACACATACCATAATTCAAGTGAATAATGTGATAATTGGATCTAAAATTTGAGATCACTAAGATTGTGTTTGTTTGAATTTATTTAAGTAGAATTTTGGCGAACCGGCAATCGGCTCAAAGGTCAAGGGTGAGGAAGTTACAATACATATCGGAGCTAGAAAGGAGTGTAACTACGTTACAGGTATTTATTTTTGTACGGATTAAATATTACGTGCATGAACAAGTTTCACTATAATTCTGAAAATTAATTAAACAATTACTATTATTATTGTTATTACATTATATATTATAATAAAATTAATTAATTGTATATTACGCGTTTTTATGGATTGAAATTTAATTGAATTATGACTTACATTTTTTATTTAATTTTTATGTAAATAATAATGAAGACGGAAGTATCAGCCTTGTCTCCGAGGGTAGCGTTTTTGGACCACCAAAGATTGATTCTTAACGTGGATAATAGTGCTCTTAAGCAAAGAATTGCTGCTTTGGCTCAAGATAAGATTTTCAAAGATGGTAAGTTTTATCTTCTTAATTAATTATTATTATTGCTAATCTCAGATTAAGATCTCTCTTAATTATTTCATTAACAATTCTCTACTTGTTCGATCAAGTTGTGAAGACGCACGGCTGAAAACGTTGAATTTTGAGTTTTGAATTGTAGGGTGATTCAATCACTCAACTCGTAAAAGATTTTTTTTGTTACAGTAACACCGTATATAGGGTAATTTATCTTGTGTTATAAGTGAAGTGTAAAAAACACGATTTTTTAATCAACTTGCTCTTTCTTTTAATTGCACATGCATGTGAATTATTGTAGGTCGAAATCACCATAAATTGAAACATTAATTATTCATGTTTCTTAACATTGCCTAGAAAAGGTTTTAATGAATATTGAGAACATGCTATCAACACACTAGGAATCACCTTATTGAAGATAGCATGGCCTATAATTATGTTATATAAGAAGGCCTAATTTTGCCTATAAATTATAATTTTACTTAGTTATTTTCCATAAAAATTTTAATGGTCTATGTAATTATTTATATACAAGTATATACTTATTATAAAGCCCTACACCAAAATTATATAATCCGTATTATATATATTATGAAGTCGGGTTGTAATCTTGACCTAAGACCAAGTATATATAAATATATAATATATACCTTAAATCTTAAACCAATAATGCAACAGCAAGACATTGTTAGCAAGAATTTAGTTGGTACAATCTTACAATATATTTTTACTCTACTTTTTTTTTTTTTTTTTTTTTTGAAAGTTTTTATAATCTACCAACGTATATAATTAAATTAGTTGTCATTCTCCACTAGTTTTTCCATTAATTTGTAGATCGAACATCTATTGTACTAGCCATCTTAATTACTATTATTATATTTCAATTAATGTACTAGTACGTATTAACTAAATTATAAATAACAAAATACCTATCCATGCTCTCAAAGAATGTATCGAAGCAAAACCAAAATCATGCATTTTATTTAAAGCTTGCACAGTATAAGTTTAATATAATTAAAAATTATATGTATGTTAGAAGTACTTATTCTTATAAATCATACAATCTATATATAGTTAAATCATACAATCTATATATAGTTAAATGAATTATACAATCTATATATAGTTAAATGAATTATACATAATATCTACTTATGCATCTCTAGTTTCCTTGGGTTATTCTACTAAATCAAACATTTTTATTTGAACAAAATACAAATTTCTCTTATTTCTTTAACTAAAAATAAAAATGTCAACAAAGAAAGCTCAACTTTGAGGTGGTAATCATGACTTTAGTTATTATCTATTTGTGATCATATGGTGAATTTTTCAAGGAGATTAGATTTACTTTCATGCATGCAATGATATGTAATAAGGAGTAATTAGTAAATCAAACAATTGATATTTAGTTACATTTGTATAATGAATATTTATTATTTATTTTAAAATGAAACGATGTTTGCTAATTTGATGTTACTCGAATTAAGTATTGTTTGTTGAAATGGAATTCTTTTTATCTTATTTAATTTCTATGTAATATGGTGCAATTCCATACACAAATTATATAATTAACCAATAATGCTCAGAAAAATTTCAGTCTGCCCAGCGGTTAAATTAATTAATACAATTATTACATTAATGATGCAAATTAAATAGCAATGAATGCATGATATTTTTTTGGGATAACTACATAACATGTACTTTGAGTAACTTTATTCTACTTTCAGATCCAAACAAGCCCTTAATTAATTCTCCTAATATATATACATAAAAATTATAATCATAACACAATTATTGATTATATATTGCTATTATTATCATTTGTCCAGCTCATCAAGAAGCATTGAAGAAGGAAATTGAGAGGTTAAGGCAAATATATCAGCATCAACAACAAAACATGAAGAACAAGATGAACAACAATAACAATTCTAGCGCTAATGCAGCCTCAGCGCCACCCACCTCTGATTTTAGCAACATGGGTTTTGCTGACAAAGAGCAACTTATGACTTAGTCGACAACGTAGAGTTGATCATAGGTCAAGTCGGATCGGGTCTCGGCTAAGCACAATGCAGGCCATTCTTAAAAATTGAGGACAGGATAAATGATGGTAGTGTGACTAGTGGTGGGATTAGCTAACCTGTGTGTATTCACATGACATGTTCCCAAAGTCCTCCAACTTTTTTTTTTCTAATTCTTTTTTAGTTTTTGGGATTTTATTTTTTTAATTAAATTGATTTTTAATGAGGGGGGGGGGGACCAAGATCAAGTTGGAATGTGGGAGGATGGTACACTGACACGTGTCCAGCAAGTATGGGGTTCAAAACACTATTTTAGATTACTCTTTTAACTTATTATTATTATTATTATTGGGTGAAGATTTTTTTTTTTCTTTTTTTTTTTGTGTAATGTGATTTTTTGTTTTTAATTTTGGGTATTTCTTGTTGTTATTCTTTTAGTAAAAAAAAATAGTAATATAAATTTAATTATTTTTAGAGGGGATTTTTTATTGGATGTGAATTTTTGGGAGGGAGCAAAAGGAAGTGGATGTATGAAAGGAAGTGAGAGTGTGAGGAAGTTGTCAGATTGACTGGGGGAGTGTTCAATGTCTCATTGTGATGACTTCTTTTCATTGTGGATTTGTGGGTTAGTTTTTCTGATTGTAATAATAATCTAGTTTCATTTTTCTGTTTTTATTTTATTTTATTATTATCGATATGCAATTGTATAAAGGAACTTTTAATTTTTAAAAGAAGTTCTAATTATATTCAAGTAATTAATTGAATTACTTTACTTATTCTTATTTGTCATCAAAATACCACATATTCCGATTACTCCCTCGGCTTGTATTTGATGTTTCTATTCTGTAAAACATGTTTGTTTATGGATGTATATATTTGACCATAAATATCTTTAGTTATATAATATTGCGTGATAAAATTTTTTAAATTTTTGATTTATTTAGACACCTTGAGAGATGAATCAAACAAAATCCCATATCACTATGATTTTTCTTATATACTAGATTAGTGCCTGTGCGACGCACGGTGGTAATAATCTTATTCCCATAATGAATTTTGATATAATATAAAAATGAGGCAACTCATGTGGAATAAACAAATGCAATGCATATAGAAAAATAAAATAATAAGGCAAAATTCATTAAAACTACAATTGAGAAAGAAAAAAAATTTATTGTTGAGTTGAGTTGAAAATATTTAAAAGTAGTATACATTATATTACATTAATAATGCATATTATTCCCAATAAAACTATACAATCTAGTGACTATATGACTAAAGACTTATTTATAAATACCTTTTCATAAATGTCAAAACATTAATCAAACAACAAACTTAAATCTACAGTAAAACTATTGGCACAACATACATGTAAATATATAAATTACAAATTAAATAATATATCATCTTTATATCCAATAAAATGATTTCAATGGAAATAAATACTACTTAGATCATTAAAGGCAATAACAATCAATAATTAGGTAACACCAACCTATATTATTAGTAGTACATTTTCTGTTTATGGATTGATGCTCTACATGATATAGTCGCTCTTTGGTATTATATAAAAATGTGTTTGAAAGCTATCCAATAATTCTAATTTGATCATTGTTTGTTTATTGCCTTAAAATTTTATTTGTCAATGATAGCTATTTATCCAAAAAAAAAACAATAAAAAAAACACAAGAATATGTCACTTGTCACTATGTCCGACGTGTTTTTTAAAATGCAGCTTATTTATGAATGTCGATTGTGATAAAATTATTATCGCAATAAAGTGTTTCATCAAAAGATAATAACTTTTTTGTATTCACTAAGATATTAACTTTTTTTTTAATAATGTAATAACAAAGAATTGATTGATATTTTACATTTTTGAATTAGACATATACTATAGTTGTCAAACATAACATTTATTTTATGGTCATATCTAGAGGTTGGCATGGGCATGCCGGCGGCACGAGCACGCCATAGGCACGGCACGGCATGGTGGCCCAGCAGTGGGTCGTGCTATGAACAAAATTTTGAAAAATAGGCATAGGCACGGTGGGCGGCACAGTCGTTTGGCAGGCCGGCCCACGAGCACGGCACGCGACCCGCCAGGCACGGCCTGTGCATAACGGTACTTTCCGCAGCTTCCAACTGCCATAAACGACTATATTGTAACATCCATATTTACGGCTATATTCCAACAACCACTCTAACGGCTAATTTATCATTTTTCCTATAAATACCTTACTACTTCTTTCTCCATTTTTTTTTCCACAATTCATTAACTCATCTATCCTCAAATCTCTTATTCTCTAATTCTCTAATTCCTAGTCTCTTATAATCTCTACTTCTCAAAAAAAAAAAAAAAAAAAAAAATCTCATATGATCTTTAATTATCTAATTCTCTCAATCATAAAAATTAACAAAAAAAAAATTATAAGTTCGGTAAATTAATTAGCGGAAAGCAATCAAAACGTCGTTTATTTTTTTTTTATATTATTGTTATTGTTATTATTATTTGTATAATTATTATTGTTGTTGTTGTTATTATTATTGTTATTGTTATTATTATTTGTATTATTATTATGGTTGTTGTTATTATTATTGTTGTTATTATTATTAATCATGGCATCAAACCCGAACCCTTCCTCCTCCTCTAGGAAAGCCAAGTCAAAACGTACTAGTACTAGTAGGGAATTACCAAATTCAAACACTTCAATGCCCTCCCTTGACATGCCCATTCCGAACACTTCCACCCCCTTCTTTCATCCCCAAACCATGGGAGGATTCAAACAATTTGACAATATGTCTCCTTGGACTATGTCTAGTATGTGCAACAAAACCAATTCTCACCTCATTTATACGGCTCACAACATGAATTTTCTTATCCTACTAGTCAAGGTAGCCAAACACATGCCGCCGGATCGAGTGAACAATCCACCCAAATGCCAAACACCCAAATTCCAAACACATTAGAATGGTGTACCGAAGAGGAACAAGCCGCTACCAACCGAAAGAGTTATGTTTGGGCACATTTTCAATTAAGTAGAGATGGAACCAAAGTCAAGTGTAAGACATGTAAGAAAATTTACTCGGCCGAAACCAAGGGAGGGACGGGACACCTTATTAGACATGTAAAAAAATGTGGTGAACCATCTAGTGATCCAACCCAACCCAAAATTTCTCAATTCCATCCACATAGCTTTACTTAAAATTATGAGAGAGATAGGGATGAGCTTGGGAGAATATTAGTACATGCTGAACAACCCTTTCTTTTTGCGGGAAAATGATCCCTTTAACAATTACATTAAGTGAGCACTACAACCCCAACGGCCAACACAAAAAAATCTCTAGAAAAACTGTCCGTTCGGCTTCCATGAATTGAGTAATCTTACTTGTAGAGTTTCTTTGACCGCTGATGCATGGGATAGTGGTTATGGATATCACTATTTGTGTGTGACTTGTCATTGGTTGGATACTGATTGGTTATTACAAAAACACATTATCCATTTTAAAATGCTTGAATACCCCCACACCGGTCTTAATATTTCTCATCATTTAATGCAAGCTATTGATGCATATAATCTTAGGTCCAAAATCATGTTTATCACTTTTGATAATGCAACTTCTATGACATTTAGTGCAAATTTAGCTAAAGCACAATTGATCGATGTAACATTAGATGGAGATGTACTTCATATTAGATGCATTTGTCATGTTCTAAACTTGTGTGTGAAAGATGGAACCCAAGCAATTGATCCATTTTATCACAAAATTAGAAATGCTATTATGTCTATTAACAGCTCTAACATGAGATTTCAGGAATGGAAAGCTTTTTGCACGAAACAAAGGATAAAGGGTATTAAAATCAAAATGGATTTTGCAACTAGGTGGAACTCCACCTATGAAATGTTGAGTATGGCAATCGAGTACAAGGGTCCATTAACAATTTTTTATAATAAAATATTTCCACAATTTGCTTTATTAGACGATGATTGGTCTAACTGTGAAAAAAATATGCAGTTTTTACAATTATTGTATAGTATGACACATTGTTTTTCTTCTATTTATAATCCTTGTGCTCATTCTTTTCTTATCAATGCATGTTTACTTGCACAACTTTTTTATGAACACCGATCACAACACGATTATGATGAATATCTTCCATCAATGGAGGAAAAATGACATAAATATTACACTACTCTTCTTATGATTTATATTTTTGCTTCTATTTTAGATCCAAGGCAAAAGTATGATGGCACACTTTTATTAATTGATATTTAATTTCAATGCATGAAATTTGAAGATGATGTTGAATCTTATAAAACTAATGTGACCAATCAAATTTTTGCCTTATATAGAGTTTATGAATCTAAATATGGAACCGTGTTTCGATTTGCTCCTTCTCAATCATCCAAAAATGTAAGTAAAAGGGCCAAAGATTTACACTAGTACAAAACTAACCTTAAGTAACACCCAAAAAGTGTTACATAAAGTGGTAAAAATGTTATTATAGACAATAGGTAACACTTAAGTGGGTGATACATCCGCCCGTGTTACCTAAGGTCTTATGTAACACTTTGGATAACGTATGATAACACTTTTAAAAGTGTTACTATATAACCTCTTATGTAACACTTTTTTATATCTTTAGTATCATTTTTAAAGTGTTACTTTTTATTTCTTATGTAACACTTACTTATCTTTAGTAACATTTTTCAATCATATAGTATCACTTTATCCGAAATTATATATCACTTTTTCGAACGAATGTAACACTTTGTTGATTATTAGGTAACATTTTTCAATCATGTTTTGACATGTAGTAGCACTTTATTCGACATTATGTATCACTTTTTGCAAGCTAATATAACACTTTATTCATTAATAGGTAACATTTATCATCATCATCATCATCGTTGTTGTTATTATTATTATTATTATTATTATTATTATTATTATTATTATTATTAACATTAACATTTACTATTTTTTTTAAATATAAAAAAGAAAATTATATGTACAACAACTATATGAATAAGAAATCAACACATATGATAGAAAACAATTTGGATTGAAATACTTTCATAATTCTTACAAAAAAAAATCCATAAAAATCAATTTTAATGTTTGGCCAAACAATATAATAATCCAAACACAATGAAAATTAAGTTCGATCTCTAGCTTGGAAAAAGTAAGGAAAAACAAAAAACTTCCAAATTTCAAAAAAGTCAGCGATAGTAAAGAGCATTAATAACAGCATATAGCAGCAGTAACATAGCTAGCTAGTAGAATGGCAGCAGCTAGGCAACTAGCAGAATGGCAGAAGCAGTAACAGAAGCTGCTAGCAGTAGTCTATAGCAGCAACCAGCAGTAGCAGACATGAGCGGCAGCTTCCAGTAGTAGCAGAAAACAGTTGGCAGCAACCAGCAGTAGCAGAGAGCAGTGGCAGCAAACCGAAGTAGCAAGAGTCAGCAACAGATCAGACAACAGTAGCAGCAAAAAAACAGCAGTAACAACAAAAAACAGCAGCAAAACAGCGGTAAAAGTAAGTTCTTGTAGCATCATCAATTGCTATCCTAATTCTTCATCTTGATCCAATTGATCCTATGTGTGAAAGCATCGTATATCAAACAATTAGAAAAAAAAATGGAATAACGCAATAATAAGAGTTACTGCTTTTTAAAAGATTATATATTAACCATTACCTTATTTCGCTGTTGTTCATTAGAGTGTACAATGGGAATATTATCTGTAAGTTCTGGATTGGATGACACATTTTCAAGTGATCGAGTCAAAGTATCCAACACTTCAGGATCAATTTGCTTGAGCGTCTTCATTAATTCTGCTACAGTTTCTCTCACAATTTGGTCTTTATAGGGCTTTAAGAACTCATCGGACATTATTGGTTTGTTGCTCTTTCCCCTTAGTGAACATATCCTCGGTTGCTTTTTTCTATGGCCTAAGTTATTTGGTTTATTCATTACTTCATAGTATGCAACATCTCCATCAATTTCACTTTGAATTTGTACCTCCTCCATCTTGTCCTATAATGGAAATATAACAAATAAACAACTAATTTGAGACAAATAAACATATTCTGAAAAATATGGAGATAATAGGACTTACAATGTTACTTTGGGTGGGCTCATAAGATGTTTTGTATTTTTTGTCTGCTTTCCTTTTACGACTTTCTTTGTACATGAGTGCTAAGGATAATGGCTTGTTTTCAACATCTAGTTGTTGCTAGAATAAAAAACACATCCAAATAAGAATTGAAATAAGATTGTTTACATGATCATAGTGAGAACTAAACCTGGGCATCGTGCCGGGCCGTGCCGCCGCGGGCTGGTTCGTGCCGTGCCGGTCGTGCCGGCGTGCCCAGGAATTCGTGCGGTGCCGTGCCGGCCATTCTCACAGGCCAGCCCACGGCACGGCACGGCCCTCGTGCCTGGCGGGCTCGTGCCGTGCCGGCCACGTGCCGGCCTGCGGGCTGGTGGCAGACTGGCAGTTTTCAATTATTTATTTATTTATTTATTTATTTTTATTTTTTTTAAGTGACAACATTATAAGTTTATAATGTATATAAGTTATAAAATTATAATTATAAGTTTTATAAGGTTATAACTTATAACTTTTATAAGTTTATAACTTATAAGTTATTAAGTTATGAATTTTATAATTATAAGTTGAATATTTATGTTTTATAATTTTGTATATTCGATATTTATATTTATATATTTACTTTATACTATTACTTTAAAATTTAATGTTTATGATTTATTAAATATAATTTTGTATTAGTAATTGGTATAATTTTATTTTTTTTAATATGAATTTACAAATTGTAACAAAACGGGGAAAAAAGGCAAATTAAACTTTGGATGTGAATAATGCGTACTTTATATTATTATTACTTGAGTTGAGAAAATTGTACAATGATAACAATGATAAAAATCATACAATGATGGTATTAAACAAAAATTGGAAAATGATAAAATTGATATTTGATAATGATTAAAATCGTACAATATACAATAATTGTCTATTCTTCTTCTCCTTCTTCTTGCTCGTCTTCGTCTTCGTCTTCGCCTCCGCCTTCAAGGTCATCGGCTAGTTGCATAGATTGGGAACTAGCCGAACCCGAACCGGAAGCGGAGGTTCCTTCTTCGTTGTCGTTGTGGTCGTACAAACGGTCTTGTGAGAGATTTTCCGCATCCAACCAATCTTTGAAACACACGCACATTTCTAGTGTTTTGGGTTTTAGACTTGTTCTTCTATCGTCTAAAACCCTTCCGGATGCGCTGAAAGCTCGTTCGGAGGCGACGGAGGAAACTTGGATAGCAAGAATGTCTCGTGCCATTGCCGCCAAAGTTGGATGCTTCGAGCTTTGTTGTTTCCACCATGCAAGGAGGTCGAGGCTGTTTATCTCATCGTCGTCCATGCCTTTGGTGAAGTTGTAACTCAGGTACATCTGCAACTCCGAGACGTCGCTTTGCGTTCTCCTGATTGATGAATCACCTGAAAACCTTGAAATCAAGTTAGTAGCTTGTGAAAATAAATGTTTGGCCTTCTTACTTACGTTTTTGGATGGTTGGGAAGGCCCTGAGCGAGGAACGGTGCCATATTTGGCTTCATAGACTCTATATAAAGCAAAAAACTGATCCTTCACATTAGTCTTATAGTTTTCTACATCATCGTCAAGAAACATGCATTGAAAGTAAATGTCAACTAACATAAATGTGTTTTCATACTTTTGCCTAGGATCTAATATGGAAGCAAAAATATAAATCAAAGGAATTTCACTATAATATTTACGCCACTTTGTTTCCATTGCTGGAAGATATTGATCATAATCACTTTGATGGCGATGATCAGGGAAAAGTTGGGCGAGTAAGCATGCATTAGAAAGAAAGTTTTGAGCACAAGGATTGTAAACAGTAGAAAAACAATATGTCATGTTATATAACAACTGTAAAAATTGCATATATCTTTCACAGTTATTCCAATCATCATCATACAAAGCATTTTGTGGAAATTTTTGGTTGTAAAATAATGTTAACGGCCCTTGTACTCAATTGCCTTTGTTAACATGTCATAGGTGGAATTCCACCTAGTTGGGCAATCGGTTCTAATTTTTATTACCCTTATCTTTTGTTGTTTTAAAAAACTCTTCCATTCTTGGTATCTCATGTTAGAGCTATTAATAGACATAATAGCATCTCTGATTTTGCTGTAGTATGGGCCAATTGCCCGAACTCCATCCTGTACACATAAGTTAAGTACATGGCAAACACATCTAGTATGAAGAGCTTCACCGTCTAATAGTACATCGGTTAAGTTTTGTTTGATAAGATTAGCTGTGTATGTCATAGAGGTTGCATTATCAAAATTCATAGACATCATTTTATCTCGAAGGTTGTATTCGTCTATTGCTTGCATTAAATGGTGAGCAATGTTAATGCCGGTGTGTGGGTATTCCATCATTTTGAAATGTATTATTCTTTTTTGTAACAACCATTGATCATTTACCCAATGGCAAGTCACACATAAATAGTGATATTTATAACCACTATCCCAAGAATCGGCTGTTAAAGATACTCTACAGTTAAGGTTACTCAATTCGGCTTGTAACCGGACTTTGTACTCTAAGAAATTTTTCATTGCGGCGGAACGAACGGTTTTCCTAGAGATTCTTTTATGATGGGTTGTAGTGCTTTGTTAATGTAGGTGTTGAATGCGTCACTTTCCGAGAAAAGAAAAGGTTGTTCTGCGTGTACTATCATTTTTCCTAGTTCATCCCTATCCCTCTCATAGTTGTATGTAAAGCCGTATGGATGGAATTGGGAAATTTTGGGATGGGTTGGATCACTAGCTGGTTTTGCACAACCTTTCATGTGTCTAGTTAAGTGTCCCGTCCCGTTTTTGGTAAATGCCGTGAATACACCATTACATGTTTTACATTTTGCATATTGTTGACCCTCTTTATCTAGGACAAAATAACGCCATACCTCACTCCTTCGGTTTTTCAAAAGTACCATCTCACTTTCGGTTAACCATTCATGATGTGTGTCTGCGTTAGTAGTGGCAGTAGAAGGGGTAGATCCGGAAGGAATTCGGGTACTTTCTTGGCTACCTTGGCTAGAACAATAGTTTTGTTGATCACCGATATAATTAGGTGGGAATTCACCGAATTGTGGGAATTGTTGTGGATTTTGATATTGGTTTGATGGTGGAAATTGGTTTGGTGGTGGTGGTGGAAATTGGTTTGGTGGTGGTGGAGATTGGTTTAGTGGTGGTGCTGGAAATCCCGACATATTATATGGCTCATAGCCCGGGCGGGAAGTAAATGGGGTCATTGGTTTGACTCAAAATTTGGGGGCTCGTTGTATTTGGTGGTTCCCTAGAACTACTACTACGGGTAATTCGGCCTTTCGCCCTAGACCTAGATGATAGGTTGTTCGATGCCATAATTAACAATTAATTTTTTAATAAAAAGTGGTTAACTATAATAATAATAATTAATAACAACAATGTTAACAATAAAAATATCAATAATAATAATTAATAACAACAACTATAACAATAACAATAACAACAAAAATAAATAATAACAACAATTGTAACAATAATAATAATTAATAACAACAATTATAACAACAATAATAACAATTAACAACAATAATAATTAAACAAGATTATTCTAATAATAACAATAAAACAATAATAAATTTAAGATTAGTTTAGATCTTACAACCGTGCTTCAACGCTCCACTAATTACGATTACGAACTTTTTAATTTTTTCCGATATTAGGAAAATAATTAGAGAATTTAAGAGAATAATTAGAGAATTTAAGAAAATAAGGATTATTAGAGATTTAGAGATTATAAGAGATAAGAAGAAGAGATTGTGATTTTGTGATTTGGGAATGAAATGGAGGTGGGTATTTATAGAATTTTTGGGGAGCAAATTGGCAAAAATATAGCCGTTAAGTAGCTGTTTTTTTGGCTAATTATGCAACTAGCCGTTGCTTTTAAACGGTTATATGACCGTTGGCCCGCGGGCCGTGCCTGCGTGCCAGCACGGCGGGCCCTGGCCGTGCTCGTGCCGGGCCGTGCCAGCACGGCGGGCCCTGGCCGTGCTCGTGCCGGGCCGTGCCTGGGAATTCATAACCCTGTCCGTGGCACGACCCGTGGCACGAAGTTCAACTTCTGTGCCGTGCCGTGCTGGAGTTCGGGCCGTGCCGGGCTGCGTCGAACGGCGGGCCGTGCCGGGCGGCACGCGGGCCAACCCGGCCCGTGCCCAGGTTTAGTGAGAACGATAAAGAAGGAAGAACGGTATAAAAACATACAAATTTATGTTGTTTCCTCGCAAAAGTCATAGGACCCATAGTGTGCCTATCGTTTTGATCTATACTTATTTCCCTTTTCATTTTGCTGTCTTCCTGCATGCATGCATAACACACTGTTCATAGCTTAACACATTTCATTTTGAGAGGGAAATAAGCAATTGTAATATAATGGAAACAAACAACATAACTTTACTTGGACTAGTTCCAAATTCCAAAATTCTAGCAACTCGATCTTTGAAATGCGCTTTCGGAATTATATTAGGTGGACTTGCCAACCTATCACCATCATTGTCATACGGAGTAAAGTGCGTTGCCTTTACACTACATTTATATCTACGCCAAAGCCTTCCCACGGATGACAAAACATAGTCTTTACCTTTTTCCGCGATAATGTATTTCTTTTGTATTAAGTTGTAATACTCCGAATTTTCGGAAAATATTTTAATAATTTCTTGAATTATTTAATTTGGAGCCAAAATGAATTTTAAATTTTGGCGCCAAATATAAGTATTTAACCATTTGAATAATTGATTATTTTCGGATCTCTAAATTAATTATCTTTTATTAGACGTTCCATATTTTATTATGTACATATTATTTTCCGGATTTTTAATACTTAACAATTTCATTAGTTTTACAACTAATTTTCGTAAACTAATTTTGGCCTTGATATTATCTAAGGTATTTCTACTTAATTTTGCAATGATAAATTTGATCCAATTACCAAAATTAATTATTTTCTTAAACTAAAAAAAAAAATGATTTCCGTAGGATTTAAAAAAAAAAAAGAAAAGATTTTTGACGTGAAGACTTTGGTTTTATTAAGATGATTTTTTTTTTTTTTTTTGATAAACATACTTTCTTAACCTCTAGCCTTCTTCTTCATTATCTTATTTTGCTTCCTATCATCATTCTTCCAACCACATGTATATCTATCTAAATTTCTTCTCATCTTTTAACCCAACTACTAACCTAGACTCAATTTGATCCAAATACTTTAACAAACCCCAAAACTTATCATATATTCAAGTAACCATATCATACCTTCAACTCTATCTTTTCCACCCTCTAAACACTATAAATAGACCCCCAATTCTTCACAAATTCCTCACACCAAAAAATTAGATAACTCCCTTCTCTATTCCTCAAACTCACGGCCATCACTTTCTTCCTCTATTTCTTTCTTGTTTGCTCAAATAAACACCGCAACCGCACCACCATTGCTGCCTTCAATTGCTACCCTACTACCGCCCTTTTTCCTCCACCTACTGCTGCTGCCGTAAGATAGGTGTTCCTTAGTTGTTCTTTGTTTCCTTGCTGTACATGCATCGTAACAAAAAAAAAAAAAATAAAAAAAAAATAACCCTTCCATCCTACTTCATACTATTTCGTACTATTACGTACTATGTTCCTTATTACTACTTTACTCTATTATTACTATAGATTATTACTATAGATTATTAATTTGAAATTAAAACAAAGTTATTATTGTTTTTTTTAAAGTAATACAAGTTTGATGGTTTGGTAACTCATGCACAAGTAGAATGGTGTTTATGGTTTTGTGTTATTTTGTTAACCTTATATTAATTAAGGTTATTTTAATTGTGTAGAAGGATTCCCCTGATCGTGGTCAAGTGTAGTAGTCGTACCTTAATTGTCATCGTGATCAAGGTACGTATAGGTGGCTAGGTCCTTGATACAAAGTATTGAATGCGTGTTTTATTTCCGTAATTGTTAAATATTACGATGAGTTAAAAAAATATAATTTTTATGACTTAAAGGTTTTATCTTTAAAAGTGTTGTTTAATTTAATAAAAGTTGTTTATAAACCACTTGATTACATGTTATTGAATTAAAGGAATTTATTTAATACTTGCAAATCATTATGGGCCTGAGTATTTAATATTTATTGTCCCTCTATTCGGGACTGGTTAAGTAAGACCATGAGCTTTGTATGATCTAGTCTTTCCTCGAGTACAGTTTAACTTGCTTGGGGGGTGTGCACACTTAGGCGAGGAAAATTGATTTTGGAAATTCATCTAAAATTGGAATTCTATGGGTTTGGAAAGTTTCTATTAATGGACGTTACTACTTTTGGAAGATTTAAATTTAGAAATTAAAGTCTAATTTTTGAAAGTGACTTTTGGCAAGTTTGAATTGGAATAATTATTTCGAAAGCATGTTTGTCTAGTAAAAGCACTTATATGCCTTGCACTTATATGTACTTAGCGTTTTTACTAACCCGTTTTCCTTTTTGTTTTGGTTTGCCCTGTTTACCACTATTGGTAAGCAATTTTGATTTCAGGTGTGAATTGAAGTTGATCGTGCGCATACTTGAGTCGGGATTGGGATCACTTAGTTAGGAGTTTGTTCATTCACAAGTCAGACATGTATTATTTGGAGTATTATTTCTTTTTCAAACTATATAATGTAGTTATTACATTATGAATAAAGTCAGTTATTTTTCCGCTGTCATTATTAGTAGTTAAAAAGCCTTACGTTTTCACGTGACGGTAATACGCCCAAGTCTATCTCTACGGTATTTTATACGTATAAATATAGTATTTACGTAGAGGGAGATTTGGGGGTGTTACAAAGTGGTATCAGATTTTCGGGTCTAAGAAAGATTAAAAATTGGAAATAAAATTGTGGGTAGACTTAGGATGGGCATATAGGATTGATAGAGTTTCGTATTTTTTTAAAGTAATACTATTTCCCTATATATATATATAAAAAAATATTTTCGTATTTGGAAAGATGATTGAGAAAAGGATTCTCGAGTTATCTTTGGAGGCCTATAATGGGTACGACTCTCTGTCTAGGAAAGGCTCGCCTCGACGCTGTAGGTAACTTTCCTGGGAGGTGCGGGCTCGACCGTCTAATATCATGAATCGAGTACATTATTTTTGAAAATAAAATGAATTGAAATTATTGATTTTGGAAACAACTTATGTGCATTAGTCTAAGAATATGGTCAGTCGTTTGTGTGTTCATGGAATTTCAAGTTCCATTGGTATTTATTTTGGATGTATCCTTGAGGAAATTTGAATTACTTACTTAAATAGCTGTGTTATCACAGATGATGGAAACTGTTAGAAGACATTTCTTTGATCAAGGCTAGTAAAATCGGACGTTATATCTGTGCGTGATTTTATAACAGACATTGTTTGGCATGCTATCGATATCAAAAGAAACAAGAATATGAAATTTATGAGCGAAGAACCATGGATCATCCTACTGGCCTTAGTCCACTTACCCAACACACCTAAATATGAATTGTTGATAAAAAAGTATAAGGATTTAATTACACCTCATGGGCTTTGGAACATCGAAATCCACATGCATGAAGGAAAATGGCTAGGAACCTTGACCAATTTTAAGGCAGACCTACATTACACTGAGATTAACTGGAGCATACCCTCGAGACCAATGGTTGCTGAAACCCCTCTTCAACTTACACCACAAGTAGTAGAAACCTTAAATAATCTAAACCATGACATGCCACCCTTACCACCTCCACGTTTGCATCTTGACTATACATCATCCGATGACTTAGAAATTCCTCACCCAAATGACTTTGAATCTCCACCTCATTCCCCCGAATCTCCTTTTCCAAGAAGCCAAGTATGTAGCCCAAACTACAGTTCAAACCGTAACCCCAGCCCATATGTTAGCCCGAACTGTAATTCTAGTTATGGCTCGTGTCGTAGCCCAACCTATAGTGAGTATAATCTCACCTTTTTGCTTGAACTTAACTAAAACTTAACCTACATGGCTAAACCTTTAGATCCTGATTCCCCTCAGCTTTCCACAGGAAACACGGGTGACGTGGCCAGAAAAGATGATCCAACAAGCTAAGACAAAGACTAGAATTTCATAATAGCAATTTTTTTTTTTTTTTTTTTGTAGCAAGTTGTTTTGTTTGTCTTGTATGCCAAATAGTGGCCCTTATGAATTCTTAGATACATTACTTGTTTTAATAAGCCTATGTGGCTAAGTATGAAGTTTAAATAATTAATAGAGTTCCATGGAGTTTTCTTTATATAATAAAATGAGTATCTATTATTCTGAGTTGTTCAGGATGTCTCTGAGAGCCGGAAATAGTAGACGCACTGGTTCCAAAATAAGCGCTACTCTTAGGAAACTAAATACCATTGCTAAAAAAATGAGCCAACTGGTGAGTTAAGGGAACCGTAGCAACGACTTAGATCAGTTTGGGGAAGTTTTTAAGAGGATGCAGCTGCTAAGCCACCCACTTACCTTGGAAAGGAGGATCCCGCTAGTTTGGAGAATTAGATAAGGGAATTTGACAAGTTGTTTGATGCCATTAACTGTCCTGAAGAATTAAAGGTTAACAATGCTGTGTATTACTTGAGAGAAGAAGCTGATCTGTGGTGGAGTCAAAACCGGGATAGGCTTTTAGAAACCCCTAACTTTGGATGGAAAGAGCTGAAGAAGGCAATAAGAGACAAGTTTTACCCCGCCTACCTGAAAAAGCAGAAATGCATGAAGTTTACCAACATGAGAATGGGGAATATGACCATCAATGAATATTATAACAAATTCATTGAGTTAATGAGGTTTGCACCGGAGGTAGTACCCACGGAAGAGTTGAAAGCCCAAAGGTTCGAGCAAGGTTTGACCTTAAGCCTTCAGGGAAAGTTGGGAGGAGTAACCTTTGAAACCCTAGACGAGGTCTATGGGAGAGCTGCCCACCTACATGGGATCCGGGGAAGAGAGTTAGAGAACTCAACTGGAGGGAAAAGTAAGAGTGATGGGGGTCACCTGGAGTTGATAAGAGGCCTAAGATTGGGGAGAGTTCTGAGGGAAATGGGCAATTCAACAGGAGGGACAATAAAGGAAACCTTGGGAAGGGAGCTATTGGACAGGGAAATAATAACCGAGGGAATGGGAATAACACTAGACCCAAGAGAAGTTATTTCTGTAAAAGATGTGAGAAAAACCACCCAGGGAAGGACTGTGAGGGAAACCCAGTGACTTGTCGTTACTGTCAGAAACTAGGGCATCGAGAGTATGAGTGTAGCACCAAGGAGAAGGATGTTAACATGGGGAAAGTCCAAGAGACAAATAACCCACCCAAACCACCTCAGACCAATGGATCAACTTAGAAGAATGGAACCAGTAGCGGTGCAGGAACGACTCCTAAGGGTCGTGTGTTCGTGATGAATCGTTATGAGGCTGAGGCTTCTAATGATGTTGTAATTGGCACTTTCCTGGTTTGTTCTTTGAATGCTAGAGTCCTGTTTGATTCAGGTGCGTCTCATTCTTTTGTTTCAAAATCTCCAGTCCAGAGATTAAAGTTAGAGAGTCCATTGTTAGTGTCTCTAGATGTTTCTATTCCAACTGGGGAAGTGAGGAATTGTTTGAAGTTGTATAAAGTGGTACCTATCACCATAGCCGGAGTGGATTTTCCTTCAAATTTGATTGAGTTTGAATTGCAAGACCTTGATGTGGTTTTAGGGATGGGCTAGTTGGGAAAGTATAAGGCTCACATAGATTGTGCTTCTTAAAAAATGAAATTGTTAGGTCCGGGTAAAGTGACGGTGACCTATAGGAAGGAAGGGAATAGTTCAGGGATCAAAATCATTTCTGCCTTGCAATTTCGGAATTGTGTCAGGAAGGGTTATCCTATTTACATGTGTAGTGTTCAGGAAGTGAGAAAGGAAGATAAGAAGGATGAGAGTATTCTAGTAGTTGAAGAATTTCCAGACGTCTTTCCTGATGAGATACCAAGTATGCCACCAGTAAGGGATGTTGAGTTCACCATTGACTTAGTTCCGGGGACTGGACCTATTTCAAAGGCTCCATATAGGATGGCTTCAGCTGAGATGAAGGAACTAAAAATTTAGTTAGATGACTTGTTGGACAAGGGATATATTTGAACTAGTTCTTCTCCATGGGGTGCTCCAGTGCTCTTTGTGAAAAAGAAGGATGGAAGTTTAAGGTTGTGCATAGACTATCGGGAGTTGAATAATGTGAGAATCAAGAATAAGTATCCTTTGCCTAGAATTGATGATTTGTTTGATTAGTTGAAAGGGGCTGGAATATTTTCCAAGATAGATTTGAGGTCAAGGTACCATCAGTTGAGGATTGCAGAGCAAGACATTCCCAAAACTGCTTTTAGGACTTGTTATGGTTATTATGAGTTCATAGTTATGCCATTTGGGTTAACTAATGCACCTGCAGTGTTCAAGGATTTGATGAATCGAATCTTTAGGCCATATTTGGATAAGTTTGTGGTGGTTTTCATTGATGATATCTTGATCTATTCCAAGAATAGGGAGGAACATGAGGACCATTTGAGGAAAGTATTGTTAACCTTAAGGGAACACCAGTTGTATGCCAAACTATTGAAATATGAGTTTTGGTTGGAAAAAGTAGCCTTTTTGGGTCATGTGATTTCTAAGGAGGGAGTTTCATTAGATCTCGTAAAGGTTAATGCAGTGAGTGAATGGCCAATACCTAAGAGTGTGTCAGATGTTCGGAGTTTCTTGGGGTTGGCAGGCTATTATCGGAGATTTGTGAAGGATTTTTCGAGGATTGCGAGGCCCATGACAAACTTTATGAAGAAGGAATGTAAGTTTATTTGGACCCAGGAGTGTGAACAGGCATTCCAGAGCTTGAAAGACAAGTTAACCTCGGCACCAGTGTTGGCTTTGCCAGATGAAAGTGGGCAATATGAGGTGTATAATGATGCATCGAAGTTTGGATTGGGTTGTGTTTTAATGTAGAATCGGAGGGTCATTGCATATGCTTCGAGACAGTTGAAAACACATGAGGTGAACTATCCAACCCATGACTTGGAATTAGCTGCAATTGTGTTTGCTTTGAAAATTTGGAGACACTACCTATATGGGGTAACTTGTAAAATATTCACAGATCACCAGAGTCTAAAATACATCTTCACCCAGCAGTACTTGAACTCAAGACAGAGACGATGGTTGGAGTTTATGACAGATTATAATGTGAATATCCAATATCATGAGGGGAAAGCTAATGTGGTAGCTGATGCCTTAACTAGGAAAACCAGTTATTCGATAAATATGATGATTTTGCCTGACCAGCTGTGTGTAGAATTTTAGAAGATGAATTTGGAAGTGGTGGAGCACGGAGAGGTCAACAAGATGTTGAATGCCTTGGCAGTGGAACCTTCTATTTATGATGAGATTAGGGAAAGTCAATTGGGACACTCGAAGTTGAAGGCAATAAAAGAGAAGATTGAGGATGGGCAGGTTTTGGACTTTACCATTGCAGACGAGGGAAGTATTCGATTCAAAGGGAGATGGTGTGTTCCACAACATCGTGGGGACATCAAACAGAGACTGATGGAGGAGGCCCATAGTTCTCCTTACTCAATACATCCTGGAGGGGATAAGTTGTAAAAGGATATGAAGAAGGTCTTTTGGTGGCCAAACATGAAGAGAGATGTAGCAGAGTTTGTGGCAAAATGCTTAACTTGTCAGAAGGTGAAGATCGAGCATCGAAGGCCACAAGGAATGGTTTAACCTCTGGAAGTACCAAAGTGGAAGTGGGATTTGATCTCTATGGACTTCGTGGGGGCATTACCAAGGACCAGGGAAGGAAATGACACTATTTGGGTTATTGTGGATCGATTGACTAAGTCTGCAACCTTTATACCTATGAAAAGCACTTGGTCTATGGATCAGTTGGGAAGGGCATATATGAAGTTTGTGGTGAAGTACCATGGGGTGCCTGCAGATATCATTTTAGATCGTGATTCGAGGTTCCTGTCTAACTTCTGGCAAAGTTTACAAAAGGCCATGGGAACTAAGTTATTGATGAGTACAACTTTTCACCCCGCAACTGATGGTCAGATTGAAAGGACCATACAGACTTTGGAAGACATGTTGAGAGCATGTGTATTGGAGTATCAAGGTTCATGGGAAGATCACTTAGACTTGATTGAGTTTTCATATAATAATAGTTACCATGTAAGCATAGGGATGGCCCCATTTGAAGCCCTGTATGGAAGGAAATGTAGGAGCCCAGTTTGTTGGAGTGATATAAGTGAAACCGTTGTACTTGGGCCTGAAATGATTGAGGAAACTATTAAGTAAGTGAAGTTGATCCAGGAGAAAATCAAAGCAGCCCAAGATAGACAAAAGAGTTACACTGATGAGAAGCGTAGAGATGTAGATTTTCAAGTTGGAGAGAAGGTTTTGCTGAAAATATCCCCTATGAAGGGAGTAATGAGATTTGGCAAGAAGGGGAAATTGAGCCTAAAATACATTGGGCCATATGAGATTCTTCAGAAAGTAGCATATAAATTGGACTTACCCAACGAGTTGGAAAGGGTGCACAATGTTTTTCATGTGAGTCAGATTCTCAAGTATGTTCCTGATGTTACACATGTGCTAGAACCGGAGGCAATTGAGCTAGATGAGAGTTTGACTTATGAAGAAAGACCAGTGAGAATTTTAGACAGTAAAGTCAGAAGCACCAGAAACAAGGATGTGAAGATAGTTAAGGTTCTATTGTTGAACCATAAGGTTGAGGAAGCAACTTGGGAGGCTGAGGCAGAAATGCGTAAAAAGTACCATAACCTATTCATGGTGAATGGTTAAGTTACGGGGACGTAACTTCCTTTTAAGGGGGGGGGGGGGGGGGGAAGAATGTGATAGAGTTTTGCGCTTTTCTTTTTATGTCTTTAAGTGAGTCTTTTGAGTCAAGTCCTTAGGGTGTGCATGAACTTACTAAATTTTAACTAATTTAAGGTATTAAATGTTTCTAAGTTTCGGGACGAAACTTGTTTTAAGGGGGGTATACTGTAATACCTCAAATTTTCGGAAAATATTTTAATAATTTCTTGAATTATTTAATTTGGAGCCAAAATGAATTTTAAATTTTGGCGCCAAATATAAGTATTTAACCATTTGAAAAATTGATTATTTTCGGATCTCTAAATTAATTATATTTTATTAGACGTTCCATATTTTATTATGTACATATTATTTTCCGGATTTTTAATACTTAACAATTTCAATAGTTTTACAACTAATTTACGTAAACTAATTTTGGCCTTGATATTATCTAAGGTATTTCTACTTAATTTTGCAATGATAAATTTGATCTAATTACCAAAATTAATTTTTTTCTTAAATTAAAAAAAAAAAATGATTTCCGTAGGATTTAAAAAAAAAGGAAAAAAAAAAACACAGATTTTTTACGTGAAGACCTTGGTTTTATTAAGATGATTTTTTTGTTTTTTTGATAAACATACTTTCTTAACCTCTAGGCTTTTTTTCATTATCCTATTTTGCTTCCTATCATCATTCTTCCAACCACATGTATATGTATCTAAATTTCTTCTCATCTTTTAACCCAACTACTAACCTAGACTCAATTTGATCCAAGTACTTTAACAAACCCCAAAACTTATCATATTTTCAAGTAACCTTATCATACCTTCAACTCTATCTTTTCCACCCTCTAAACACTATAAATAGACCCCCAAATCTTCACAAATTCCTCACACCAAAAAATTAGATAACTCCCTTCTCTATTCCTCAAACTCACGGCCATCACCTTCTTCCTCTATTTCTTTCTTGTTTGCTCACTGTAAATGGCATGATGCTTTTACTCATAAGACTAGAGATTGCATAATATTTAGAAATAAGATTTAGGATGAAATAGATAAAAAGCACATAAATTTCCCTGAGGAGAAAGTTAGCTCTTGCGAATTAGAGTTAGAGTTTTCACCAGAGTATGAAGTCTATGAAATGAATTGTTTTATGGTAAGTGCTGACATGGATATTGTGCATGTTAACATACAAACACTGGAAGAATTTACTGTTGCAGTCAGATTGTATGAGAGGCTAGTTAAGGAAGGATTAATTATGTCACCACAATGCTAAGATGATGACTATGAAGACATGATGATATGCAGATGGCACTTTAGTTCTGCTCATGCTACCAATGAATGTTTGGCCTTCAAAGGGTTTCTAAACAAGAAGATCAGAATGAATGCAGTGAGAATTTTAGAGCAAGAATACCAGGCGATGAATCTTGCTGAATTGAACCTTAAGGAAAGAAAGATAAAGCCAAGTCTTCTGAGAATGGTCAAAAAGCTCACATGTCATCTGATAAAATATTACAAAGAAGCAATTTAGTTGTTTCCTCTGCAAGTTAAGGAAAAAGAGGGGCTTAAGAATTTGCGACATAATCTTTGTCATTCTTGTGCAGATCTGTTACATTTTGAGTTGGTTAGAACTAAGACCATCCAAATGATCTAGATTGGATACCTAGACATAAAAGAGTCCATCATAAGAAGAGGACAATGATTGACAATCTGACCACTTCTGCGATGAACAGGCTGGGATATTATAAGGTGAATGAGGGAAAGGAAAACTTTTTACCCATGGCCAAACGAGACAACTATGTGAGCATGAAAAGGAGAACAGAAGGAGTGTTGAAGGGTAAGGTGACAAAGAATAATAATCTGAAGCTCAAGGAGAAAAGGAAATCCATAAAAAAGACGAAATCAGTCAGAAGAAGTTTAAGCAGCTAGATTCAGGCGATGATAGTTTAATTAGATAAAGATGCTTTAAAAAGAGGTGTCCTCAGAACCATTTTGTTAGGAAATAAAGGATATAGTTGTGTTTGATTAATGTGAAACAAGTCAATAAAAAATAAGAACGAGAAAAAAATAAAGAAGATAAACAGAGAACACAAGGATCTATGTGGTTCGGTCAAATTAGACCTACATCCACGGGTGGGTGATTCGAGAGCTTCTTCACTATAATGGAGAAAGAACAAGAGAATAATACAAGGAGTCCTAAATCTAATGGCTCAAAAGCTATGATCTAATTGATCAACTAAAGGGTCCTTTTACAACACAAGGAAACCCTAATAAAACCCTAAATTGTTCCCCAAGTATACTCTAATAGCCGTCATAGAAAAGATATAATTTTAGGAAATATTCCATAAGCTATCCTAGAAACTACCAAGCTATAGCTCGGCAGCTAGCTCAAGCTTGCTGCATATCTTCATAGGGCCGAGATATAGCTCAATCGCATAGAGCTATAGCTCGCAACCTCGTCGCAACTTTCTTGGTTCGTCAGGTCTTCGTAAAACGACCATAACTTTCTCGTTTCTTATCAAAATTGGGCATACAACCTACCGTTGGAAAGCTCTTGAAACATGATATCACCTCCAACTTGAATCACCTCAAAATCATTTATAGTTTAAGAGATATCTATATTCAAAGTCATCCTATTAGATTTTGAATCACAATCTAACAAATCTCCGCCTTGACTTGAAATCGACCAAAACAAGGTAACTTCACCTTGAACCAAAAAACCAAGAAGTAATTCTCATAAGAAAACAAAGAACCTCCACCTTAAACATAAAAGGAATGGTGTCCTTCAAACAAGTGTATTATTCTGATAGAGGGTTCAAAATAAATTATGGAGTTAATTATTCAGTGAATTCAAGTGATCGAAAGGTCGGGCTAGAGGCCATCTCTGATCAGTGAGATAAATTATATTAATCTCACAGCTTTCCTTTAACAGAATTCAACGGGTCACACCCAAGCGTGCAACCAAACTAAGACAACGAATGAAGCCGAAGGCCTTAATACGTTAAACAAGAGGATACGTACTCCGACATCGGATTATCAGCTTAGAGCGTCGAAGCCGAACATCGAACGTCGAGTTAAATTCTGAGAATTAACGAGATGTACAAATAAGTCAAACAACAATTAGAAAGTTAAAGTGTATAGCCCTAGCCTCATATTGGCATAGCCATACGAGGGCTAGGCTAGCACATGCTTCCACAAGCCAGTAATGGCCGCAAGCACAAGCAGCCCGCAAGGGCGTGCGGGCTTGCGTGTAGCAGCATGGCGCGCTAAGCAAGCCTGCATGCCAGCAGCTCGTAGTAGGTTTGCCGGCATCGTGCGCCAACAAGCCTGCAACAAGCGCCAGCTTGCGAGGCCTACTGGCAGGCCCGGTAAGGCAGCCAGCAGTGCACAGCAGACTAACAAGTGCGGTGGGCTTGCGGTGCGGCCAGCAGGCCCATGTCGAGTCCACAAGGCGTTGATAGGCCATTCCTTATTGCCCAAGGATGTTGACCGGTCTTGCCTTATTGTGATTGGTGGGTTTGGTGGCTTGGGGAACAAGGAGGCCATGTGGCTCTCCTTGTGGTCCTCACCTAACCACTCCCATGTAATTGCCATTTGTTGTTTGATTATTTGTTATTTGCATTTTAATTTATTTTAGAATTTAATTAAAAGCATTTATTTCTCAACTTTGCAAAGTCCCACATTGATTGGAAATCAAAGGGATGGAGATACTTCTCCTATAAATACCCAAGGCCTCCCTTAGGATTTGTTACACGAGTTAAACTCTATACAAGGCATCTCAATTGAGAAAACCTTATAAATAGATCTTCTTATTAGTAGTCTTAATATTACCCTAGCCGGTAATATTAGCCAAGTTTGGGCGCGTGGGTGGATAGCATTTGAGGGGTCGCGTTTGAGGCTCTTTCTCCGTTCGTGAGTTCGTGTTCGTGCTAAGTGGAAAACACGCATCAAGGGTATGATCGTCTTTTTCTCTTTCTCTCTCTGTCTTTATTATTATGTGCTTATTGTTTAATTAATTGTATGCATGTTTAGTTGCTTTAATTTATGTACGGATCTTTGGGCAGGTTTTGTTTCTGCGCGGGTTGGACACCGCAAAACCCAATAAAACAAAAGTCCATAAGCCTACTCACATTAGGCTATTAACAAACCGACATCTTGCATAACTTGTTAACCGGTGCATCTCCGAACACAAAATTCCGTACACTAAACCATCACATGGCCTAGATTAAGAGTATAATGTCTCGATGCCAAGCATGCTTATCAAAATTAAACAAACTCTCTTCAAACACTTCATTATCTCAAAACCAAACTAAAAAACTTAAGCATTCTAAAAAATAAAAATTACATCAATAATTTCTAAATTGCAATTGTACTTAACAAATCATAAAAGTACCAAAATTGAGATAAGAAATAGCATAACTAGAACAAATTCTAATGCATAACCAAGATTGCTAATTTATTACAAACGAAAATCAAAAGCAATCTATCATAGACTCCATACCAAAAATCCACACGGTTTCTCGTTTCACCAAGAGATCTGAAAGAGGCACTTATCATGATGAGATCGTAGAAACCGCAACCCCGAAGCTCGTAACCCTAAAGTATATAATCATCATTATCGTCAGTGTTGGCAATATTTGCGGATTTGTCCTCATTGGACTTCTCCTCATTCTTCTTCCTCAATTTCCAATAGTCGGCTTTGATATGACCCTTCACATGACAATAGTTACAAACTTTTCTTTACCAAAATTTTTATTACCACCATGAGCAACCAAAGCATTATTTTGAGTTGGATTATTAGTTTTTTTTTTAACCAATTTATTGTCAATTAAATGTCTATGGGTTAAAACATCCTTAACATCCTCCAAACTCAAATCATCTTTACCATACAATAAAGTATCTCGAAAGTGCTTATACGGAGACGGTAAAGAACACAACAACCTAATAGTCATATCCTCATCATCGATCTCAACATCGGTGATTTACAAATCCATAATAATAGAGAAGAATTCATCTAAATAAGACTTAAGCGGTTTACCTTCTTCTAGACGAAGATCATGAAGTCTATATTTGAGTAGTAGACGGTTGGTCACGCTCTTTGTCATATAAAGTGACTCCAACTTTAACCACAAACCCGCATCAGTCGTCTCCTTGGCAACCTCTCTCAAAACATCATTAGAGAGACATAATTGAATTGCCGAAAGAGCCTTCAAATTGATCTCCTTGCACTTATCCAACGTCATGCAGGAAGGCCTTTTGGATACACCTTCAAGAGCCTTGTGACAGCCACTTTGAACCAAGCTAGCTTTCATCTTCAATTGCCATTGGCAAAAATTCAATTGCCTATAAAATTTCTCAATGTCAAATTTCATTGGCATAATTTAATCAAGCTAATCTATATTCACCTAAGACCTAAGATCTTCAAATTTGGCTCTGATATCAATTTGTTAGGAAATAAAGGGTATAGTTGTGTTTGATTAATGCGGAGCAAGATAATGAAAAATAAGAACGAGAAAAGAAATAAAGAAGATAAACAAACGACACAAGGATTTACATAGTTCAATCCAATTAGACCTACATCCACGGGTGGGGGATTCGAGAGCTTCTTCACTATAATGGAGAAAGAACGAGAGAATAATACAAGGAGTCCTAAATCTAATGGCTCAAAAGATATGATCTTTTGATCAACTAAAGGGTCCTTTTATAACACAAGGAAACCCTAATAAAACCCTAAATTGTTCCCCAAGTATACTCTAATAGCCGTCGCAGAAAAGATATAATTTTAGGAAATATTCCATAAGTTATCCTAGAAACTACCAAGCTATAGCTCGACAGCTAGCTCAAGCCTGCCGCAAGTCTTCATAGGGCTGAGCTATAGGTCACTTGCATAGAGTTATAGCTTGCAACCTCGTCGCAACTTTCCAGGTTCGTCAGGTCTTCGTAAAACGGCCATAACTTTCTCGTTTCTTATTGGAATTGGGCGTATGACCTACTGTTGGAATGTTCTTAAAACAAGCTATCATCTCCAACTTGAAACACCTCAAAAATAACTTATAATATCTTCATTCAAAGTCAGCCCTATTAGATTTCGAGTCATAATCTAACACATTCCATCACAAATTGTTCAATCTGGAGTTGACATAGTGATTGAGCAATCAACAGGTGGTGAAAAGTCTACCGAATTGCCTATCGATGATATCTAGAAAGCTTAGTTGAGGACTGATGGCCACAGATCAACTTGCATCTGAGTTAGTAGACTATGACCTGGAGAGTCTTGAGTTGGAGGTGTCAAAATCGGATTCGGAATTTCTCTCAAAGTATTTAGAGGAGGATTGCAAGGCAGATTGTAATATTGTGACTTTACCAGCGGAGTTTAGAGCTCAAGTGGTGAAGCCTGAAACCAGTTCATGGGCAGATAAAGTGGATCAGGCAGAAGCTGCAGGTAAGTATGAACTCTCTATCTTATATGCTGAGTTTAATAAAGCAACATCTAGTTCACCTAGTAGAGAAATAGTAACACATAATCAGGAGAAGTTAGTCATTCGATATTTGTTAAAAAATTACAATGTTAATAGGGCACATAACAAACCTCTTTTTGTGACTGTGAATTTCGAAGGGCATGAGCTAGGAAAAGGATTAGTCGATACCAGGGCTACTTTAAATCTAATGCCTTTGTCTATTTTTCATAAAATTTGTAAAATCACAAAAGATTAGGCTAGTGTTAAGATTAATATAACTGGTTTCAATGGTATGTCTAAACGTACTGAAGGATTAGCATGTAGTGAAATCCAAGTAGGTACCACTAGGATTATTTCAACATGTTTTATAGTAAGAGGAGAAGCATATTGTATGCTATCCTAGGTAGAGAATGGTTGCATCAAATGTATGCTATCTCTTTATCTTTACATCAGAAAATAATATTATGGAATGGTGATGAATACGAGGTAGTTTGTGCTGATGTAGAGGATTTTATGATTGATACTAACCAAGATTTTCCCAGGGTTCTTATGAAGTCAACAAAAAAAAAAAAAAAACAGATGATATTGTACTCAAACTTGATTCTTAGTCAGTTCCTAAACTGAAGGTGGTATTAAGTGCAATCACCAAGATAGAAGAGGCAGATGCAGATGAAGACAAACACAACTCACCTGCAGAGTCCAGTTTTGAATTTGGAGTACTTAAGATTGGATATGTTTAGTATCTTTTCTATGTACAATTTTAGTTTGACAAATCTTATGGATAATTACACAAAAAGCGATTTCAAATCTGGTACTTTATTCGGCTCTTCAAAATTTATATGCAAGTTATTACTCACAACATGATAAAGAGGTTAACACAAACATGAAGACTCCTGAATGTTTATTTGACTTCCCAAACTCTGATGACCATACTCGATCATTGCCAAACTCTGACAAGGAGATTAATGGTGGAGAAGAGAATAAAAAGTATGGGCTAAGAGTGAAGATATATATTTAACAGGAAGTCCATGATCCTCTAGAAGCAGTTAATCTTATAACGAATGATTATCCTAGATTCACTTATGTAAGTAAGGAATTACTTAACAAAGACAAGTCATTATTGGTTGACATACTTCATAAATTTAAAGATTGTTTCGCATGGGAGCATCATGAAATGCCTGGTATAGATCCTTCTTTCATCCAGTATAGGCTTCCCATTAAACCTAGTTACAATTATATAGTCCAGAATCCAAGACGTTTATCGCTAGAATTAATTTCAAAAATAAAGGAAGAAATTACTAAACTCTTGGAGGCAAGATTCATACAACCCACTAAATATGCAGAGTGGATAGCTAACATTGTTCCTCTGATTAAAAAGAATGGAAAAATCAGAATATGCATAGATTACAGATATATCAACACTGCATCCTGTAGACACCTGATTGTGTCCCCAAAAACCAAACCCAATGATGTGTATCTTTCACGTCTTTGATTATCGAGTTCAGTGAAGAGTAAAAGAGTCTCGTGAGATTCCCTTTACCCTTGATCATTTCTAACCTTTCCTTAAATGTTTTAGAACAAAATCATTAATTTCGCGTCTTTGAAAATCGTTCATTTTGTGTCCTTTTTATAAAAATGTACAAACTAGTCTATTTTTTGGTCCATAATCCTAGTCCAATTATTGTGTAGTTAGATGGGGTTGAAAAATCTTTCCAACGATATATTATAAGCCCAAATCTGACTTATAATGAAGAAGTTATGGCCAGAATAATAAACCAAGCCCGAACCAAGCCTTACCTGCGACCCAATGACCATGTGGATGGTCCATTAATCTTAACCTCATTCCTAAACCAATTAGAATTTATTACAAGCTTCTAGAATCCTCTAGAAGGTTGTTTTTGATCCTAAATCCCGTAGGATTTATTATTAGCTTCTAGAATCCTCTAGAAGGTTCGAATTTATCTTGTTTTTTGAAAAGATAAAGATTTAAGAATTTTATATCGGATAAAACATCTATTTTTCAATGATCCTAATCCATGCCAAAATAGAATACGTACTGATATTCGGTTAACCCAATCTGATTGGGAATAGAATTTTGTATAGATTCAATCTTTCAATAACCATCGCGCCGCGATGGAACCTGTTTTATTCTGATTCGGATTCTGACTCTTTTCTGATCCTTCGACCTTCTTTTTTCCTTAAAAATAGAGGTCGTTTCCCCCGTTTTCAATCATCAACAAGCTTGATCACCAACAATCATCATCAATACCCTTTTTAACATTCTCTCTCTTTCTCTTAGTTTTTCATATTCTTAGCCTTAGCCTAAACACATCCCAACACACATCCTTAATACTCTCTCCAATCAAACACCATAATTCCTTCACAGGATTTGAATACTCTTAGCCAACCTCGACGTTGTCTTCGACCTCGACGTGAAAGGTTGATAGTTGTAAGGGTTTGGTCCTAAATCTATATTTAAATTATTATTTGATTTATTTATTTGATTTAATCTTTCTTGAAGTTTACTAACGTGTGTATTGTTTTGATAGAAAGAGACACGAGACATCAAAGTAAGTAATTCGATTACTTGATTGATAGAAATCATGCTTAGAATAGTATTTTAATTCCTAGTATCATGTTAGGATGTTGATTTTGATTCCTAGTATCATGTTTAGGGTGTTAACTAGTATTTCTAATATCTTGTTGATTTCTAGTGTCATGTTTAAGATAACGCTTTCATTATAATTTTTATTAGTGACATACTAGGATTTGTTATTAATCCGTTTAGTATGATGCCTAGGATCTTACTAATGATGTTTTGATGATGATGATTGTTGTGTCAATAATTATGTTGCTTGATTATTCATTATTGACTGTTATTGCTTGATCACGCCCCTTCTTGCAGGTTTAAAGGGAATTTGTACTTCAAATCACGCCTAATAAGATAATTAATAATTTGCTTTAGGCTTAGTATGAATTTAATTCAAGTGATCGCCAATATTAGATTTATTTATGCATTAATAATCAACCAACGTAGATTAAAAAGGTTTAGGGCTAACTTATTGTATGTATGTTGATCGGAAAGCGCACATGAATATAATAAGAATTAAGTAGAGGCCGATTTAGGGCGGGTTAAATCCCTTTTAGGTTGGATTCGTACCATTATCGCCGAATATCCAGTCATGGTTCCGGACCACAATGGAGTTTGTGATCTCCGTGATCGTGAATGGGGTGTAACCTTCACACCCATGAATGGTTTACAAATTCCTAAAAGCATGATCACAGTGGGGCTCAAAGTTGAATTTGTCGACTCTTTTATCTCTAGCTTCCTTCCCTTTGGACGCCACCATGCCTAAAAGCATGATTATAGTGGGGCTCAAAGTTGAGTTTGAAAAATTCCCCACACATCCCCAAAGGATCAATACCCTATGTATGTAGCATATATGTTGGTAGATGCTTCATTAAGACATGAGTTTGTATCAACGCTAGACGGTTTTGCCAGGTATCACAAAATAAGGATCGCTGAAGATGATCGCTCAAAAATTGCATTTAGATGTCCGGGTTCTTTGGGACTCTATGAATATGTGGCAATGTCATTTAGGCTTAAGAACGCAGGGGCAACGTATCAAAGGGATATGAATCTCATATTTGATGAAATGATTGGTGACTTTATAGAGGTTTACATAGACGATGTTTTGGTAAAATCCCATGACTTATCAAAGCATTTAGAACATATCATTCTGGCTTTTGTAAGGATGAGGAAGTTCAATCTAAAGATGAACCCCCTTAAATTAAATGTGCCCTTGGGGTTAAAGCTAGTAACTTCTTAGGATTCCTTGTCCATAAGAATGACATTGAGGTCGACCAGGACAAAGCAAAGGTTGTTCTTGAAGCATCACTCCAACCAATAAAAAAGAGCCCCAAAAGTTCTTAGACAAATTAACTATGTTCGAAGGTTTATCACTAATCTCGCTGGAAAAATGAAAGTGTTTTCTCCTTTTCTTAAACTCGGACAAGGGGAAGAGTTTAAGTGGGAACCTGAACATCAAGAAGCCTTTGAACAATTTAAGATGAAGCTGGCTACTCCGCCAGTATTAATTCCTCTCAAAAAAAATGGAAAGCCTGTTAAGGTTGTATCTTTCAGTTACAAAAGATTCAATTGCAAGCATGCTAACCCAAGAGAATCAACAGGGTCATGAACAAGTAATTTTCTATCGACGTAGAATCTTACATGATACTGAAACCAGATACACTAACGTTGAGAAATGGTGTTTGAGTTTGTATGATGCTTCCATTAAACTTAATCATTATTTTTTGGCTTTCCCAGTAGAGATTGTTTCACCAATAGATGTGCTCAAATACTTATTGAATCACCCTTTCATTAAAGGAAGGTTGTGTAAATGGAGTATGCATCCATCACAATTCGAGCTGACTTAAGTGCCTCAAAAGGATGTGAAAGGACAGGCGCTGGTTGATTTCTTGGCTGCCCTTCCACCTATGGAGAATGTTATGGTGCAAGAAGAAAGACTATGGACTATGTTCTTTGATGGATCTAGTAGGAGAGAGTCAGCTGGAGCTGAAATTGTGATTTATTCACCTTCCGGTATAGTGACTAAGATGGCAATCACTTTCTCAACTCAATGCACAAATAATAAAGTAGAGTTTGAAGCCTTAGTGATTGGTTTGAGGACTCTGAAAGATATGGGAGTTACAAGGGTTAAGGTGTTAAGCGATTCGCAATGGGTGACAACCCAAGTAAACAAAGAGTATAAAGGAATTTCACCCTTAGCGATGACCTTTTTAACCATCATTCAAGAGTTTATCAATGCTTTTGAAATTCCAAGTCTCCCATATTCCGAGAGAAGAAAACATAGAGGCTGACTTTTTGGCACAACAAGCATTGCTGCCTGATGGTGAAGGTTTCGATGAATCAATTATCCATATAAACACATACAAATTCAAACCTTTAGATGAAAAAGTGAAGGCAAAAGTGCACAAGTACAATATCCTTGCTCAAGACATATATTGGAGGGAGGATATTAAGGAGTACTTGAGAGATCCCTCAAAAAGAAAAGTTACAGCAAAAGTTAGGCTAGCAGCTACCAAATACTTTCTTATGGGGAGTAAGGTGTATAGGAAAGATCCTCAAGGCATTTTACTAAGGTATGTTAGCACAAAGAAAGTGTTAACCATTTTAGCTGAGGTTCATCATGGGATTTGTGGGTCACGCAAAGCAGGGACTAAGAAGAGGTGGTTAATCCATCACATGGGATTTTATTGGCCTTCAGTTAGGCAAGATTGTTTGTAGTACATAAAAGGTTGTAAGCAATGTCGACGCTTTAGGCCAATAAGTAGGGCACCAACAATAAAATTACACCCCATTATGGCCTTTTAGAGGTTGGGAAATGGATGCAATTGGGCCCTGTAAACCTCCCTCATCAGCTAACCATGAGTATACCCTAATAGCTACAGATTACTTTACAAAGTGGATTGAGGTCCAAGTTTTCAGAAGCTTAAATACAAGGGCGATAATGTTGGTCTTGGAAGAGAAAATCTTTACAAGATACGGGATTCCAGAATCCATAACCGTGGATCAGGCAACCATGTTTACAGGACATGAGTTTAATTCCTATCTCAAGGAATTTGAGATTCAAAATATTTATTCAACCCCTTATTTTACTCAAGCAAATGAATAGGTCGAAGCCACTAATAAAGTAGTTTATAAAGGGATTACTAAGATGTTGGATGAAAATCCTAAAAATTGGCATATTCTCCTGCACTATGCTACTTGGGCATATAGAACGTCAAAGAGAGATGCAATAGGAACTACTCCTTACCAACTAGTGTATGGACATGAACTTGTTGTACCAGCAGCGTTAAGCGCTAAGTCAACTAGGATTGCTAAATAAATGGGTATAAGCCAGGAAGACCATCAACAATCTATGTCCATTGAATTGTGGATGTTGAGGGTAAAAGACTCCAAGCGCTAGCTAAAATCAAAGCTCAGAAAAGATAAGTAGCAAAATCTTATAACAAAAAGGTAAAACATAGAATCTTTATGGAACGGGATTTACCGTAGAAGATGAAACTTCCTGAACATGACTATGAAGATCATATTTTGGTAAATGGTCTTCCAAATGGGAAGGTCCATTCAGGATTCACAAAGTCATGTCTGGGAATGCCTACTTACAGTATAACCCAAGTATATGGGAACAATATAAGAATTTACAACAAAAACATCCATCATTAGAGGCTTTTGATAAATGAAATGTATTGTTTACAGACAAATGGAATTTTCAGCCATAGCTTGTGTTTAACCTCAGAAAGAAGAACCTTACATTTATTCATCAACACCATTTAACTACCATGGAGATTAAACTAAGACAGAGTTTCTTGAATAATTGAAGCACTCTCAGATATCTGGCGCTTCAATTGTTTCTTCTCTCTTCTTCGATTCAAGAGCTTTTGTTCTGCCACAGCTCTCTTGGCTTGAAGTTTCTTCAATTCTTCTATAAGCTCGTCGATCTCGATTCTAAGTGGTCCATCTCCACATCTAGCTCCAGGTCTTTCTTCTTCAGAAGATCTCGTTGCTGGAAAACGTGGGACACCTGTTGGGATATATTAGAGATCAATAAAGGAGGAAGAGATGATCTTTTGTTGGCCAGTTCAACAGCGCATGCCTGACAGGCGACGCATAAGTCCTCCCATACAACAGTATCATTATTTCCAAGTAAACGAACTTGAGCTATAAGTTTCAGAGATAGCTTAATCTGTGCACTAAGCGCTTCTTGCAACTCTACTCTCTCACAAAGAGCTAGGACTTCTTCAAGAATTTTGAACTTTGGAGATGTAGATGCTGGGATATATATGTTCAACAATAAAGCGTTAGTCAAATAAAGACTAAATAAGTATGATAGCTTTACAAGGCTAGAATGCTTAGTTTCATATGATGCTTGCACTGTTGAAGTATGTAGACACCTGATTGTGTCTCTCCAAAAACCAAACCCATTGATGAGTACCTTTCACGTCTTTGATTAACGAGTTAGGTAAAGTGTTGAAGAATCTCGTGAAGTTCCCTTAAGCCTTGACCATACCCCTAAACTTACCTAAAATGTTTTAATCGAAAATCATTCATTTCGTGTCTTTAAACCCAAAATTATTCATTTCGTGTCCAAGTCATAAAAATGTCCAAACCGGATTTTTTTGGTCCATAATCTCAGTCCAATTATTGTTTAGTTGGATGGGGTTAAAAAGAGCTTCCCAACGATATATTATAAGCCCAAATCCGAATTAAATCGAATAATTTATGGCCAAAATACTAAACCGAGCTTAGGTCTACCTTACCTATGACCCAATGATCACATGAGGGTCCAAGTATCTTATCCAATCCTAATCCAGTTATGACTCTTTTTTAAGTCTCTAGAAGGTTCTAATTGATCTTTTAAAGATTAAAGAGTTCGGAATCGAATAAAACTTCTCTTTTTGATAATCCTTGTTCTATTCGGATATAGAGACGTCCGGATATCTTTTAGAAATACAATTCAATTAGAAATCAAACTCCGTACAGCTTTGCTATCCTTTAGAACCAGCGAGCGACGCTAGAACCATCAATCATAAGCCACAATTAGCTATAACCACCTAGCAACAATCATCAACAACCATTTAGTCATAGTCATCATAATTCTCGAAGTTCTCAAACACCCATGTTCTTAGCCTTAGCCTAAATACATCCTTGATACTCTCCCAAATCATCCATAATACCTCCTTTGCGTGAATCAAATACTCCAAGCCATACTCGACGTTGCCTTCGACCCCGGCATGAAAGGTTGATAGTTCTGAGGGTTTGGTCTTAAATCTATATTTCAATTCATATTTGATTTATTTACTTTATTGATTTAACTTTCTTGAAGTTTAATAACGTGTGTATTGTTTAATAGCAAGAAGGTTGAGGCATCAAAGTGAGTGATTCAATTACCCTTCTTATTATTATTCTTTTGATTTTAGAGTAGAAATCATGTTTACATTATCATGTTAATTCCTAGTATCATGTTTAGGATGTTATTATAATTTCTAGTATCATGCCTAGGATCTATTTACTAACGATGTTTTGATGATGTTCTTATGATGATGATTACACTAGTAGAAAAAAAGAAATAGGCAACCCCCCTATGGCAACGGTTCATGAAAACCTTTGCCAACTTAAGTGAGCGCCATTTAAAAAAAAAAAGGGTTACATTTGGCAATGGTTAACCGTTGCCAATTAATTAAATTTAAAAATAAATAAATAAATAAAAGGGGTAGATTTGGCAACGGTTAACCGTTGCCAATTTTTTTTAAAAAAAACCCGGGTTTTTGAATACATACTAAGCTACTGTGCAAACGTTCTTCTTTCACCTCTGTTTTTGCTTTCACCTCCAAAAACGCGCGCCTTCCTCTCCCCAAACCATTCCTCCATTGAAGCTTTCATTGAAGCTTTTGCCTCCTCACGCACGCAGTGGGTCTGGGTTTGTTCTTCCGCCTCCCTCATGCACGAACTTAGCTCTTCTCTTCTGCCTCCCTCCATATATGCTTGCATTATTGAAGTATGTAGCAGCTCCTGCATTGTTATAGCGCTCCTCATTGCTAGGTAAGTCGTAATAGCGCTCCTCCATTATTATGGTTTTTGAGGAATTGGTCTTTAGTTAATATTGACAAGTTTCTTGTAATTGCTACTTAACTCCTCCATTTATACGCGCAAGGCTCAGCTCCCCCTCCATTGAACGCATAAGGCTCCCCCTCCACAAATGTAAGGCCTTTTTTAGTTGTTATTGTTGCTGTTTATAAGCTGAGTACAAGCTACATTTACCTATATTTCTAAATTGTTATGAGAACTTTATTTATCATCACTAATAAAGTTGAGAATTTTATTTTGTTTATAGGATAATTTAGTCCTTTTTATTTAAGAGAACAAAGTTGAGAGTTTAGGGTTTAGGGTTTGAATATACTTTTCTTTATGAGTTGCTTCTCACTATATATATGCGTGTTTCAGGCTAAGAAATGGGTGTCAAGGGCTACTAGGGTAAGATCATCAGTTTGGAGAGTGGGCGGAAAACATCCTGGTATCTTACTCTGACTGTCCTTGTTCTTGCTCACTAATATCATTCTTATCTTTTTCCTTAATCAGGTTTTCTATTTGTGTTCTATATAGGTTACACTAAAAAAGATTATCAGGAATTTTTGGGCGAAGCATAGACCTTGGCATTGACCTTCTATTTGAGAGTGTTGAGCCTTTATAGGTACTCAGGTATATATATATATATATATATATAACTTTATGTGCTTTAAATAAGTTCTTGGTTGCACATTTTTGTGGAGATGGTGTATGATATAACTTTAGTGCATCTTCTATCACGATGTGTGATTAATCCATTGTTTTTTAATTGATTGCATGTATCATCATATGTCTAGATACCCGTTCAAGGCTTTCTCATTAGGAGAAAGTCTTGAATAGTCCCCAGTTGGGACTGTTTTTGAACGTTTACTCTCACTTAGGTGGTGAATGTATGTCAGTTTTTTTCGATTTTAAGGAACATCTTGGCTTAGCATTTCCTCGATCATCATGTTCTCTGGGTACATATGTGGGTAAGTAATTACCTACGTCGTGTACTTGGAGAAATGGGGGGAAATGCTGCCGGATTTTCCTTAAAATTGGAAATATGATATACATTCACTAGTGAGAGTAAACGTTCAAGGATGGGTTAGGTTGGAGTGATAAGGATCCTTTGGAAGCATATATGCATTTTTGTATCTATATGAATGTTATATGCATGTTGTGTGTTTGAATTTGATTTGTATATATAATAGATGTAGCAATTATACATTATTCGTAATATGTTGCCATGTTTAGAGACAATTTACTTAATGGAGAAGGATCGTGGATGGATGTATGGTAGACGTGATACATGGGAATTCTTTAATGGGGTTCAAGAGTTTTGCGAGACGGCTTCATCTTATCAGCGCAGAATGGGTTTCGAGTGCCTCTATTGTCCTTGTGTTGATTGTAATAATGTGAAGGTGGTCAATAGTGTTGATATCATTAGAGATCATGTAGTTTGTCGTGGGTTTAGGGTCAAATATCATGTGTGGATTTGGCATGGTGAAGAAGGAGAGTACAGTGGGGATGTTATTCGGTATGATGTGCATGATGATAGAAGCAATGATATCCGTGTGGACGAGGAATACAAGAATGATGAACATATTGTTGATGATGGTGCTGAGGAGGGATTTGAGGATGATCATGTGGATGAGGTTGAGGATGAAGGTGTGGATGAGATGATGCGTGGTTTTGAAGGTGACGTGTTTAAGTCATTATCGGAGGCTTCTAAAAAGCCTTTGTATCCTGGGTGCAAAAAATGCTCCAAACTATCAGCCGTGCTAACTCTTTTTAACATTAAGTCGAAGCATGGGTGGACGGACACTAGTTTTACTTCCTTGTTGAGCGTGTTAAGTGAGATGTTGCCCGATGGGAATGAAATTCCTAAGTCTTACTATTACGCTAAGAAGCTCATGTGTCCATTTGGTTTGGTGTATAAGAAGATACATGCATGTCCTAATGATTGTATTCTTTACCGAAATGAATATGAACAATTGGAGGAGTGTCCAAGATGCAAGAAGTCGCGCTACAAGCGCAAGAGTTGCAATGCTGGTACGAAGGGGCCTCCTGCTAAGGTGTTGTGGTATCTTCCCATAATTCTAAGGTTTAAGCGTCTGTTCTCTTTACCAAAAGACGCTAAAAACTTGAGGTGGCATGCAGAGGGAAGAAAGAAAAACAGAATGCTGAAGCACCCTGCCGACTCCCCGCAATGGAAGAACCTTGATATGAAGTTTGGGGAATTTGGTGATGAAGTCAGAAATTTAAGGCTTGGTTTGTGCACGGACGGGATGAATCCATTTGGCACTCTTAGTACCCAGCACAGCACATGGCCGGTACTTTTAGTGATCTACAATTTGCCTCCTTGGTTGTGCATGAAACGGAAATATGTAATGCTTTCACTCTTGATATCGGGGCCAAGGAAACCTGGAAACGACATAGATGTGTATCTTGCGCCATTGGTTGATGATTTGAGAAAGATGTGGGACGAAGGGGTTTCCGTGTTTGATGCTCATAAGAATGAGATGTTCACATTGCGTGCAACTCTTATGTGGACCGTTAATGATTTTCCTGCATATGGCAACTTGTCTGGGTATAAGAATAAAGGTAAAAAGGCATGTCCCATTTGTATTGATGATACGACAAGCAGACGCCTTGATCATTCTTTCAAACAGGTGTATTTGAGGACGAGAAGGTTGCTCAAGCGCAATCACCCGTACCGTCGGCAGAAAAAGGCTTTCGATGGGACGGTGGAAGAGGGGACTGCTCCTAGGCCACTGACTGGTGAGGAGGTTTACGCTCGGGTTAAGGGTGTACGAACAGTATTTGGGAAATCTAAAAAGCGGCGGAATCAATCTTTTGGTTGCTCCCGTACTGGAAAGAACATGACGTTAGGCACTGTCTTGATATAATGCATATAGAGAAGAATGTGTGTGACGCTCTTCTGGGAACACTGATGAATATTCAAAACAAGACAAAGGACGGAAAGGGTGCACGTTTAGATTTGGAAAAGATGGGGGTGCGTCCAGAATTGTGGGTTCAGCAAAGGGTTAGTAAGGGAAAGGAACAGGAAAAGGAAAAAGAAATGGGTTCGAAAAAGGGAAAGGGGAAGAGCAAGGGAAAGGGAAAGGCCGCGGATGCGTCGAAGAAGAAAAATGAGGGAAAAGCCAAAGAGGGGAAGGCCTATTTACCTCCGTCTTGCTACACATTGTCAAGGGTAGAAAAACGGATGTTTTGTGAATGTCTATATGGCATTAAGGTTCCATCAGGGTACGCATCTAACATGAAAAGATTTGTATCCTTAAATAGAGAATTTAAGCTGACAAGTATGAAATCCCATGATTGTCACGTTCTGATGCAAGTTTTTCTACCAATTGCAATACGTGGTATTTTGCCAAAGCACGTGAGGGAAGCTATTACAAGCCTTTGTTCGATTTTCAATACAATATGTAGCAAAGTGCTTGATCCTTGTACACTTGATGCTTTACAGGCGAATGTGGTTGTGACTTTGTGCAAATTTGAGATGTACTTCCCGCCCTCGTTTTTCGACATAATGGTGCATTTGATTCTTCATTTGGTGCGTGAGATTAAGTTGTGCGGTCCAGTGTTCATGAGGTGGTGCTATCCTTTTGAAAGACACATGGGTACATTGCAAGATAAAGTTAGGCATCGGGCTCACCCGGAAGGAAGTATGATTCAAGGGACCGTGGCCGAGGAGATTGGTAATTTTGTGGCCGACTATGTAGCCGTTGCTGAACCTATTGGTATTCCTACTTATTGACATGAAGGTAGACTTGATGGTCATGGCACAATCGGGTCAAAACAAATGTTACCTGATCGAGAGAAGTTCTTACAAGCACACCTTTATGTGTTGCACCATGTTGCAGATGTTCACCCATATTTAGACGAGCACATGGCTAGTTTGCGTGATGAGTTTCCGTCGAAAGGTGAAAGGGCAATGACGCAGTTGCACAATAAGAAGTTTGTGAGTTGGTTTCGTGATCGAGTGATGGGTGGAATGGATGAGAGTGTCACAGCTACAGTAAGGTGGCTTGCTTATGGTCCTAGGGATGATTTTCGCTCATTTGAGGGATATGACATAAATGGGTACACATTTTGGACTGAGCGTCAAGATTTGAAATCATCCTCGACCCAAAATAGTGGTGTAATGGTTGTGGCATCGTCAAGGGAGTTTGCAAGTGCTAAGGATAAATCACCCGTTGATGTAGAGTTGTCATACTACGGTCGAATTCAAGAAATATGGGAGCTTGATTATTGTAACTTCACGATTGCTCTTTTCTGGTGTAAGTGGGTTGATAATATCAGGCGTAACGTCAAATTTGATGACTTTACTCTTGTAGATCTTGGCAACCTGAATGATAGTGCGGACCCATTCATCCTTGCATCTCAAGCTAAGCAGGTGTTTTACGTATCTGACCCTGCCGACTCAAAATTGTCTATTGTGCTAGCCGGCAAAAGAGGAATCCTTGGCGTTGGAGATGTCGAGGATGAGGAAGAATATGATGTCTTTGATGACTCGGCACCTTTCACTGTTCCTAGACCTGCTGTGCCAAATGAGATAGACGACCAAGCCAATTACATGAGATCAGACCATGATGAAGGAATATTAGATTGAGGTACTGTATATTTTCTGTTAGTTTGAATTGCAGGCATAGAAAGAATTAAAAAATCACATTTTAGGTGAAAATGAATGAAATTGTTGAATTACTTGCTCATTTTTCTTATATTCTTTTAAATGAATAAAGTAACTTGCGTCACCATTTTCTATGTTTATTTGTATTATAATTCAACAATTTATATATGATTATAAGTTTACCTTACAATTCAGCAGCTAATAACATGTTATGTTTGTAATGACAGGTTTTAACATCTAATGGCGGACGATTAATACCGTGTTCGAGTTGAGGATGTTGAATCTAATGATGATGATTCATCTAATGATGGGGACCAGCTGTATGATGTGAACAAGGAACCTGATTTGGGTGAGCCAGAAGATTTGGCGCAAGATGTATTGGAGAGAATGATAGATGAGTTTGAAATTGCAGCTGAGCAAGCGCCTCTAATCGATAATGCCATTATGGAGCTGTTTCGTGAGGATCAAAGTGGAGGGGGGGTGCAGGCACCAGCGAAGAAAAAGCAGAGGGGTCCGGCGACAACTTTCAAGAAACCTGTCGGTCCTATGGTCTTGGAGTATGACAGGGTAGGGCAACCCTCAGGTAAATGGCGTCGTCAGTATGCTGGTCAAGTTGAGATTTGTGCGCGCAAATTCCCCATTACGCTTCGTATGAGCGACGTACCTACAGGCTTGATTGACACGTTTTGGAATGATACCAGGGTAAGTTTGATTTGATGTGATTATTTATAAACAATTTCAATTTATTGTTATGTTATGGGCAAACTAATAATGTTTGTTATTTGTGCTTGCAGAGTCTATTTAACATTCCAAATGAGTACGCCAAGCGAAGGGTACTTGCGGCAAGATTCAGAAGCTTCAAGTGTAACTTAGTTCGTCGGTTTATGACAAAGAAACTTGTGAGGAAACCAAAGAACAAGAAAGGAGGTGGCAGTGATGATGATGTCATCGATGAAGAGAAACTCCCATGGAAAATATGGCCTAGCATATCGAAGGATGATTGGGAAGCTTTCGTTCTTCAAAAATGTAAAAAAGAAGAAATTGTAAGTTTAAAGAACTTTGATGAAAATTGTGTTGTAATTTATCGTCTTTTTTATTAGAAATGAAACTAACATGTCTTTTTATGTAGGAAATGAGGGAGCAGAATTCCAAGAATGCATTGCAAAAGCAATACCACCATCATATGGGAGCAATGACGTATGATGAATGGAGGGATACGTGGGTGAGTGAAGGAGTGTACCCCACTGCGCTTCTAGGGTCCTCCACAGCGCCGTCTGACTCCACGACCAGTACTTTGGTGAGTCGTGCTGGGGATTTCTTTTGCTCTATGCATTCGCATGACAAGAAAACCGGAAAATGGTCCATCAAGGCTCCGGAAACCAAAGAAATGACAGATAAGCTAGTAAGCAACTATGAACTAGTGAACTACATTATTCATTTGCATGTATATCACTTTATATAAACACTTACTTCATGTTTCCATTTTGTTTTTGCTACAGCTTGAGTACACTGGAGAGCTTGTTGAAGGCAAGCTCGTCCCGACGGTAGAGAAGGACCCTTTCACCTTGGCTATGGGAAAGCCCTACCATCCGGGACGGGTATTAGGTGCTGGGGGGAGCTTGCTAGGATGGGAGAAGGTAATGGGTCCCGAATATACCAAATCTGGAAGATCCCGAGCAAGTGTGAACTCGCCACAGAACTTCGATGCCATAGTGGCATCAATTAAAGAACAAGTGCGCAATGAGATGCGCGAAGAGTTCAATGCATGGGCGAAGCAAATGAATTTGCCGACCTTGCCCTTTTCCTCGACAACACCGGCCGACTCAAGTAGCCACCCACGAAGAGAAGGAGAACAGGAGATAAATGCACGCGAGGAGGTACATGATTAGAATTCAACTCTATAAGTTTTGATATGTTGAGTTACGTGGGTACGGTTCTAATTAATGTTTCACTATCAATACACTATTGCAGATTGGTACTCCTTCACATGCGAACTCAAGGGGGCTTGATACTCCGACACCTCATCACTTTCCTATTCTACAGGTGATTTTTTACTTACTTGTTTGGATAATGATATTGGTTTTTGGATTGTGTTGTAAAATGGTTAAGTTGGCTGTGAAATGGTCAAGTTCGCTGTGTTGTGTTGTTGGTGTTGCTTTGTTGATGTGATGTGTTGTTTTTGTTTGCTCTTCCTTCTCCTTCTCCTCATTCTCCTCTTCCTTCTCCTCATTCTCCTCTTCCTTCTCCTTCTCCTCATTCTCCTCCTCCTTCTCCTTCTCCTCCTCCTTCTCTTTCTCCTTCTCCTTCTCCTTCTCTTTCTCCTTCTCCTTCTCTTTCTCCTTCTCCTTCTCTTTCTCCTCCTTCTCCTTCTCTTTCTCCTTCTCCTTCTCCTTCTCCTTCTCTTTCTCATTGGAAAGCCGAGAAGGTAGGCTGCAGTTGCACTGCAGCAGCTGTGCAGCCCTTCCCGCTCGGGTTTTTTTTTTTTTTGCACTCGTTTTGTTTTTTTTTTTCTTTTTTTTAAATAGCACCTAAGATACTTATTTATGAATATTTATGGCTTGAAACAACATAAAAATTGCAAATTTACAAGTTTTAGGTTCATTTAGTGTATTTATGGTTCAAAATGGGCAAAATGACTTCTGACTTGCCCATTTTTCATGATTTTAGCTCAATGCTTGAATTAACAGCTATATTACCCCTAAGATACTTAGTTATGAATATTTATGGCTTGAAACAACATCAAAAAAGCAAATGTACAAGTTTTAGGTTCATTTAGTGTATTTATGGTTCAAAATGGGCAAAATGACTTCTAACTTGCCCATTTTTCATGATTTTAGCTCAATGCTTGAATTAACTTCTATATTACCCCTAAGATACTTAGTTATGAATATTTATGGCTTGAAACAACATAAAAAAAGCAAATTTACAAGTTTTAGGTTCATTTAGCGTATTTATGGTTCAAAATGGGCAAAATGACTTCTAACTTGCCCATTTTTCATGATTTTAGCTCAATGTTTGAATTAACTGCTATATTACCCCTAAGATACTTAGTTATGAATATTTATGGCTTGAAACAACATAAAAAAAGCAAATGTACAAGTTTTAGGTTCATTTAGTGTATTTATGGTTCAAAATGGGCAAAATGACTTCTAACTTGCCCATTTTTCATGATTTTAGCTCAATGCTTGAATTAACTGCTATATTACCCCTAAGATACTTAGTTATGAATATTTATGGCTTGAAACAACATAAAAAAGCAAATGTACAAGTTTTAGGTTCATTTAGTGTATTTATGGTTCAAAATGGGCAAAATGACTTCTAACTTGCCCATTTTTCATGATTTTAGCTCAATGCTTGAATTAACTTCTATATTACCCCTAAGATACTTAGTTATGAATATTTATGGCTTGAAACAACATAAAAAAGCAAATGTACAAGTTTTAGGTTCATTTAGTGTATTTATGGTTCAAAATGGGCAAAATGACTTCTAACTTGCCCATTTTTCATGATTTTAGCTCAATGCTTGAATTAACTGCTATATTACCCCTAATATACTTAGTTATGAATATTTATGGCTTGAAACAACATAAAAAAAGCAAATGTACAAGTTTTAGGTTCATTTAGTGTATTTATGGTTCAAAATGGGCAAAATGACTTCTAACTTGCCCATTTTTCATGATTTTAGCTCAATGCTTGAATTAACTTCTATATTACCCCTAAGATACTTAGTTATGAATATTTATGGCTTGAAACAACATAAAAAAAGCAAATTTACAAGTTTTAGGTTCATTTAGAGTATTTATGGTTCAAAATGGGCAAAATGACTTCTAACTTGCCCATTTTTCATGATTTTAGCTCAATGCTTGAATTAAATGCTATATTACCCCTAAGCTACTTAGTTATGAATATTTATGGCTTGAAACAACATAAAAAAAGCAAATTTACAAGTTTTAGGTTCATTTAGAGTATTTATTGTTCAAAATGGGCAAAATGACTTCTAACTTGCCCATTTTTCATGATTTTAGCTCAATACTTTAATTAACTGCTATATTACCCCTAAGATACTTAGTTATGAATATTTATGGCTTGAAACAACATAAAAAAAAAAGCAAATTTACAAGTTTTAGGTTCATTTAGAGTATTTATGGTTCAAAATGGGCAAAATGACTTCTAACTTGCCCATTTTTCATGATTTTAGCTCAATGATTGAATTAACTCCTATATTACCCGTAAGATACTTAGTTATGAATATTTATATGAAGTATCTTCCTAATTGGTGCAGGAAGAGACCCGTTGTGAACTTCTTCACCCGGGCGAATCATATGATGGACCTTTGAATGTTGTTGCCTATGGTAATGCACAACCGGCCGAACAAGGTACGGTCCATCTTTGACCTCTTCTGCCTGAGCATTATTCTGTCGGGATCCATTCTGTGGTTCTCGGGTCCGAGGACATCTTAATACCTGTGCCCGTGGAGGAGGATGAGTTCACTACACTCTGGGCAGCAAAAGGTAGTTTTGTGCAATGGCCATCTGCTTGGATACGGTTAATGAACCAGGTAATTAAGATTTAGATTTCACGCTTTAATCTGTTCTTCCCAAGAGTTGGATGGAAATCTTTTCTAAACATTTGTGTGATTTGTCTTATTAGCCATCGAGGAAAAGCCAAACTCCAAAGAAGAGGGTGGAGGGGCCAAAGCAGAGGAGTGAACATGGCTCGGTAAGTGGAAAAGCGTCGATGAAGAGCCCTTCACGAGGTTCAGCTACGCAAGCTACTCCATTAGTTGAAGACACGGTGCTTCAATCGCTATCTCAGGAGTTAGCTTATTTGCATAACCGTGTTTGCGTGCTGCCTAATGACAGCCCCATCCAAATTCAACTTCCTAAGAAAATGTTCCACTACGATGATGATGCAACGGCATGGCTATTCAAAGAAGATGTGAAGGAATTTCTAAGTGGTGCAATGCTTAACATTTCCCTCATTCAAATATCCATGAGGTAATTCAACTGGTACTCAATTTATGTTATTCAGTTTAGTGGTGTTTGTCGTTTGGTTTTCGATTAACATTGTGTTATCATGCATGCAGAGCACTCCAGGAGCAAATATGGGAGCTTGAATCTCCTTGTCAAGTTGGGTGGTTGTGCCCTGAGCAGATGTCCACTGCTAGAATCTTAGGCAACTCCGCTGACGTGTTCTACTATGCTGAACGGGGTATCAGGAAATCAGTGAGTGCGGGAGACAAGTTTATATTCGTCCCATACTATGAGGAGTACGTTTGATTATGCTAGTCAAGTTCATTTGTTTTCCCAGTTTGTTTGTTGTAATAGGCTAACCATTGATTTGTTTGTCTCATGTGTAGTTATCATTGGACCCTACTTGTGATTTGTGTTTCCAGTAACACAATCTTCTTCTTTGATTCTGCTTGGTTACCTCAAGTAAGAAAGTGCCTCGTGAGGTCCATACTGCAAAAGTAAGCATCTAGTTTGTTTTACTTCTTGTTATTCATTTTCATATCTTAACTCATATGTATTGATTATACTAGTCAAATTTGAACTTATTACTTTGATTTTTTGTAGTACCATGAAGAAGATAAATCCTCGATCTCCTCGAGGTCCTACATGGAAAGCACCAAAGGTAATTCACCCATGATGTTGTGATTTTCTTACTTTACAATGCTTAACATGTTGCTTATTTTCTATGCATTTTGATTCATGTTCTTTGTTCCTCATGCTAGTGCGCACAACAAGAAAATGGAGTTGATTGTGGCCTATACGTGATGAGATTCATGTATGACATAGTGATGAGTCATTGTACAGACACACGTCAGCTTGAAGAGGTATGCCATTTTGGTTGAAATTGCGTCCCAAAACCACTTACTTGCTCTTTTCTTGTAATCTCAATCATTAGGCACCTATAACTAAATGATTATGACATGTTTTAACTAGTTATAATATCAATAGACAAGAAATATAGAAAAAAGGCATCCTACTAGCCAAAATGGCCTTACTTGAGCCATTTTGGTTGACATTGTGTCCCAAAACCTCTTACTTGCTCTTTTCTTGTAATATCAAGCATTACTAACCTATAACCAAGTGATTATGACATTTTTTAACTAGTTATAATATCAATAGACAAGAAATATAGAAAAAAGGCATCCTACTAGCCAAAATGGCCTTACTTGAGCCATTTTGGTTGAAATTGCGTCCCAAAACCTCTTACTTGCTCTTTTCTTGTAATCTCAAGCATTATTCACCTATAACTAAGTGATAATGACATGTTTTAACTAGTTATGAGTTCAATAGACAAGAATTATAGAAAATAGGCATCCTAGTAGCCAAAATGGCCTTACTTGAGCCATTTTGGTTGAAATTGCGTCCTAAAACCACTTACTTGCTCTTTTCTTGTAATATCAAGCATTATTCACCTATAACTAAGTGATAATGACATATTTTAACTAGTTATGAGTTCAATAGACAAGAATTATAGAAAATAGGCATCATAGTAGCCAAAATGGCCTTACTTGAGCCATTTTGGTTGAAATTGCGTCCTAAAACCACTTACTTGCTCTTATCTTGTAATCTCAAGCATTAGTCACATTTAACTAACCCCAATTATTATTAATTCACTTCTACTAACTCACGTTTTGTGTATTCTAAGTTTTGCAAGGGGCAAACGGGACAGCCATACACGAGCGAGGAACTCCATGTAATTCGGGAGATGTTGGCGACCTACATCACATTTAATTTGTAAATGTCGTTTACTAGCTAGCTACTTCATCAATCCTAGCCTTAGCTTACTAATTATGTACTATACATGAAACATTTTTCTAATTTATATCATCTCTTGCGATTGTTATTATTAATTATTTATGTTTTGTTATTAATAATACTAATTATTGTTACTATTATCATAATAATTATTACCATTATAATATTAATAATTATTATTATTAATATTAATATTATAATAATAATAATAATTATTATTATTATTAATATTATAATATTAATAATATTGCAGCAAAAAAAAAAAAAAAAAAAAAACAGGTCTATATTATTGCATCCAAAAAAAAAAAAATACAGGTCAATGGCAACGGTTAACCGTTGCCAATATTTTATTTTTAAAAAAAAGCGCGCCATTGTATTTGGCAACGGATAACGTTGCCAATTATTTTTAAAAACAAAAAAAAGGGCGCCATGGTCAATGGCAACGGTTAACCGTTGCCAATTACTTGAGTTGGCAATGGTTTTGAACCGTTGCCAATTATTTTGGGATTTGGCAACCTTCAAATACGCAACGGTTCAAAACCGTTGCCTTTGGGGCCTTTGGGGGGGGGGGTTTGAACCGTTGCCAATTTGCTCTTTTCGTTTAGTGATTGTTATATTAATCATATGTTGCTCGATTATTCATGATTTATTGCTATTGCTTGATCATGCCCCTTTTTGCAGGTTTAAAGGGAATTTGTACTTGAAATCACGCCTAATAAGATAATTAATAATTTGATTTAGGCTTAATATGTCTTTAGTTCAAGTGATCACTTATAATAGATTTGATTGTGCATTAATAATCAACCAATGTAGATTAAACAGGTTTAGGGTTAATTCAATGTACGCATGTTGATCGAAAAGCGCACATGAATATCATAAGAATTGAGTAAAGGCCTATTTAGGGCGAGTTCAATCTCTTTTAGGTTGGATTCGTACCATCATTCCTGAACATTCAGTCATGGTTCTGGACCATTATGAAGTTAACAATCTTCGTAATCGTGAATGGGGTGTAACCTCCACACCCGTGAACGGTTTACAAGTTCCTAAAACTTGTTGGCGACTTTTTTTTTTCTAGCTTCTTTTTCTTGGAACGCCGCCATGTCTTAAAGCATGACCAACATGTAGGGCGATGGAAAAATTCCCTTCAATTTTTAGCGACTCTATTATGGAGGATATCTAAATTAATTCCTAATTTGTTTATCAATCAATTAGAATGAGTGGATGTAACTTGAAAGATTCTTAATATTCATGTGCGTAATTTTGAGTAACATTGTGGCATTAGCATAAAAAGGTACGGATTGGAAAGACCATCTGTAATGCTTAAAATAGGAAAAACATGTAGGAAAGGCCGAAAATATTTTTCACACTTAAAATAGGAAAGTGTAGACACTTGATTATGTCTCCCCAAAAACCAAACCTAGTGATGAGTACCTTTTGCGTCTTTGATTATCGAGTTAGGTGAAGAGTTAAAGAGTCTCGTGAATTTCCTTTAGCCCTGACCCTTTCTAACCCTTTCCTTAAATGTTTTAATCCAAAATCATTTATTTCATGTGTTTAAACCCACAATCATTCTCTCTTTCTCTCTTATGCTCTAGCCTAAACACTAGCCTTCCCCATTCTTCCACGATACATCCCTTAAGCACTCCCCGGAGTCCGTACTTTACCCGAGGTTCTAAACTTAAACCAAGGTGTGAAAGGTAGAATTGTTTAAGGGTTTGGCCCCAAATCAACTCTACTTTTATTTAATTTAATTTCCATTATTATTTATTTTTATTGAAGTTACTAACAATTTATTCATGATGTAACAATTTAAAGGAGCGCACGGAACGTGAGTAATTAATTAATTTAATTACTTATTTTATTTTATGTTTCTAGTATCATGATTAGGGTTATTATGATTTGATTTAACTAACATTATTATGGCTAAAATGCTCCCAATGTAAATGATGATTTTATTATTGTAATGATCACCGTATTACATGTTTAAAGGGAATATGTAATTGAATATAACGCCTAATAAGATAATTTGGACGACCAGTTTAGGTTCCTTTTTATTATGATTTTAATTCAAGTGATCGCCAATAATAGATTTATTTGTGCATTAATAATCAACCAACGTAGATTAAACAGGTTTAGGGCTAACTTGTTGAATGTATGTTGATCGGAAAGCGCACATGAATATCATAAGAATTAATTAGATTCCTATTCAGGGCGGGTTCAATCTCTTTTAGGTTGGATTCGTACCATCATCCCTGAATATCCAGTCATGGTTTCGGACCACTATGGAGTTAGAGATTTCTGTGATCGTGAATGGGGTGTAACCTTCAAACCCGTGAACAGTTTACAAGTTTCTGTAACTTGTTGGCGACTCTTTTGTCTCTAGCTTATTTCCCTTTGGACGCCACCATGCTTAAATGCATGATCACAGTGGGGCTCAAAGTTCATGTTTGAAATATTCCCTACAAAAAGACGCTGCGAAAAATCGGAAAAAATATTGAAAACTGAATCTTCCGTAGGGCGTTAGACCTGTCGCCTGGCGAAAGTGACCAACGCCGGACGATAGTCCTATCGTTTCGCGACAAGGTTGTCGCCGGACGATGAACATTGTCGTCCAACGACATGATCTAGCGATTCTGCACTAGCTTCCTGTCTTCATGTTTGGCCCGATTCTAGTACTTTCTCGACGATTTTACTTCCTGATTAAGTTTTTTCGACCTTTCTGAACCCATATGTGTTTTACATATGGTTTTATCCCTTGGGAATTTACGCCCCGTGCAATAATGGGTGCATCCAAGTATGTTAAATTCATCAAACCATGAAGTTGAGTTTAACTCGTGGGGTCTCGTCCATAGCGCCAACCCTTCTATGGTAAGGCTTCCGTGCGATGCATCCGGACTCTTAACCATGGAACCTCTTGGGCACCATAATCCTTGACCTTAGAGAACTAGAGCCATGGTTAGGTTACAAACTCATTGCATCATGTTGTGACTACTTGACTACTTGTGCATATCTTGTTTATGATTAAACTAACCCTTTGCTTTGACTTGTTTCTTGTACATATGTTTATACATATTAACCCAAAGCTAAGAGGACCTTGCTTAATTAATGTGGTTAATTAAAATGAACCTAAAGTATAAATATGCTCTACCTAAAACGACTTTAGGCTTAAACCTTTAAAAGATTGACTGAAAACAGATCGTTGTAATACTCCAAATGTGGCGTATTATTTCGAACTTGTGAAGCATGCAGAAGGTCTCCATCGCGGCGCGTCACTCACTGGCGCTGCGCGATAGGACAAATGCCAAGCGATAGTTCCATCGTTACGCGATGGTTCAGTTTTTCTTTCTGAGTCTTCGCATCGAGTCCCATTATCACAATTAACCACTTTAACGTGCGTATATGGTCTTTCCCTGGTCTTTTATAAGTCTAAACACATGTCTAGTCACATGGTCGTGACACGAGTCTTGTAAATATCACTTATACTCACGGGTCTTTGCACACACTCTATATATACATGTTTCACACCATAACCATGTCTTAGGTTTATGCATGAGTCATCCTTTCTGTCATTTGAATTTGAGGGTCCATCCTATTCCCGGAAATTTCCATATCCTTCCACAAACACATCTTTTCCCTTTACATCACCTTCCTTACATTACGTACCTCACACATTTTTCTTAAACACTTTCCACATTCATATACTGTCCATATACGTATATACCTTCCTGTATACTTTCCTCCTACGTGCTTTCCCCATGCATATCATTCTCCCTCATACACCATGTTCTTTCGGGAATTCCCTTATCTATGCATGTTGAATCGAGTTCAAGTCAAGTGATTGACAATAAGTGTCCATGGTTTCCTTTTCTACAACCTTTGGTCAAGGAAAACGCAAAACACAAGGCAAGTTCCAATGACTAAGATTTCATGATTCTTTTCTAATTTTGTTTTACCCTTTCCCTCAACAAGTCTAGCATAGACACCCTCCATCATTTTTCTCATTTTACTTCATGAGTTTGTTTTACCCTTTCCATTTCAATGAAATGAGCATTTATTTCCTTGAATATGATCATTGCATTGCTTTGCCTAAAAAAAAAAAATCCACGCCGAACTAAACACAAGTTATATAAATGATTTGAGGCACCCCTTGTAGCCACATTATATCACCTTTACCCTTTTGAATATACAATCTTTTCTTGATAAACCACTTTGAGCATCATCTAACGATTGGCCTTTCTTTTTTCAACCCACATCAACCTAATCTTGGGATGGGATGGTGGGCAACTTATGCAATTTTCAAAGCCAAGTATAAAAAGCTTGAGTGATTTTTACCAAAGTCTTAAAATTTTACAATATTAAAAAAAGATAAACGTGTGCAAAAAGGGCAAGTGTTCCAATGTCTTTGATATGAACACGTCTCAGATTGCGTCTCTTATCAAGTGCTTGGTACCATGCCTGAGGAACATGAATTCCAAGTGAGTGATAGACTGCATGATCGGGATTGCCCATACTTATCCAAAGAAGATTCAAATCCAAATCTCAAATGCAAAAACAAAGAAAACAAATTCAAAAGTGAGAATCCTGATGCAAGGTTGCACACCTTGGGGGCTTATTTTGGGTCTTGAGCCTTTATCCTTTCTTCTTCAAACTTTAGCATAACCTGTTACAACCCTCGAAACTTGTGCGAGGTTTGGCTAGAACTACGTTCGGCTTGATTCCTAACGGATATGTAGGCAACCTCACATTGGGGTGCGGCCGTAATAAAAATGAATTCACTCATATTAATGCATGATTATATTGATGGATCTCCAATGCTCATCCCTATCCATTTAGAGCTAGACTTGGGGGCTTGATCCCTACTTCATTAGCCTACCTAGCCTAAGAGTCACCATCATTTGGCTCTTCTAAAAATATTACTCCACACCCTTAGCCTTTGCAGCCAAACCTTTGTGTCACTTTCACCACATCACAAATACATAGCCAAATAACCCTTCCCTTAGGAACCCTTTGAAAGGAATGGTGTCCTTCGAACAAATGTATTATTCCGATAGAGGGTTCGGAATCATTAGAATGCTAATTATTCAATGAGGTCAAGTGATTGGAATTCCTAGCTGGAGGTCGCTTCCGATCAGTAATATTAATGCCTAACTAATATTATAGCTTAATCTTGACTAAACCCTTCGGGTCACACCCAAACGAGTAACCGAACCGTAATGACGAATTTATCTGAAGGATTAAATGAGTCATTAGAGTATTATGAACATAGACGTCGGATTCCGAGCTTAGAGGGTCGGAAACCGAGCGTCGTAAGTCGAGTCGAATTTAGGAATCGACGAGACGAGAAATCAAGCAAACAACAAGTTACAAATATACCCCTAGCCTCGAAATGCCCCAAGCATTCTGAGGGCTAAGGGCAATATCGCTAGCTAAAGCTGCTAGCATGCATGGCATGGTCGCAAGCCCAACCGCAAGCATTCGCATGCTAACTTGGCATCAGCACCATGCCGAGCCGTGCTAGCAGCACGTGCATGCCAGGCATCGCAAGCTAGTAGCCGGTGAAACATGCGTGCTAGTATGCTAGTTCCTCGTACTCAACAGCCTGCAAGCATCGTAGCAGCTAGGCGCTGCCTAGCATAAGCAACGCAACAGCAGCAGCCCGCATAGCGTGCGTGGCCTACTGGCTGTGCTTATGAATATGCGAGCTGGCTGGCAAGCCCAACCATGGCGCTAAGCGCCAGCGAGGCTGCCTTGGCTGCCGAGGTAGGCCGCCAGCTAGCACTTGCGTTAGTTGGCTTGTGCGTGTGGGAGCCGGTTGTGTGTGGGTTTGCTTAGGGAGCAAGGGGAGGGTGGCCCCCCCCCCTTGTGGTCCTCACCTAACCCCTCCCTCACCACTTGACACTTGTTGTTTGTTGATTCATTTGCATTTTAATTTGATTTTGAATTAAATTAAATTGAATAAAATGCCATTTACCAACTCTCCAACATTGATGGGAGATTGGAATTCAAGGGCTTCTTTCCCTAAAAATACCAATCATTTGGCATTAAGAAAGGGCACTTGAGTTGTGAACTTGAAAGGATCTCCACAAACGAGAACAGTTTCATTCTAATACTCTAAGTTCTTTTGGTCTAGCAACAACTAAGCTTCGAGGTAGGGGCCGTTTGGGTCGGGTCTAAGGGTGAGAGCTATTGGAGGCTTGCGCATTTGCGAAGCTTTACGCTTTCAAGTACGAGCTGTAAAAGGAGCGAAGCACCCATCAAGGGTATGATCATCTTTCTCTCTTTCTTTGTTAACTCATATGTGATTGTTAATTAATATACATGTTTAGTTACTTTAATTTGTGTGCGGATTTTGGGAGAGTTTCATTCCGCATAGTGTCGGACACTATGAAACCCAATACCCTTTGTCATGAAATCTTGATGCAATTTTGTAGCATGCCTTGTCATCTTAGAATCACTAATTATCTTAATCATTATCACATCACAAAGTATGAGGTACTTATGTTACCCAAATACTTTCATTATCGAATCATAAATTCTTGTACCATGAGATACAATGATTAATACATACCAAGGTTGTTAGGATTGGGATCCTACCTTGGATCGATAAGGGGGGTGGGATCGAATCGATAGAATCGGATCATAGGATCGTAAGATCCTACTTAATAACAAATAATATTAAATATTATGCTATAAATCGACTTAAAAACATTTTTTGAAAAGGAATTTCAATGCTAAAAGACATTGGTTTGCTTAAGAAAGGTCGATCTTCATCTAGCTTTGTCTGTATGGTAGTTAGAAGATTAATAACACAAGTTTAAATTGATAAATTATGTGCAAATTTGTCAAGAATGAGACCTTAATTATGACAATTGCAAGTTGTCAATTAATAAAATCATACTAATGTCATGGATTCGCTAATTTATTAGCTACAATTATTGAATACATTAAATTTAGGTGCACATAACCTAATGAGTAATAAAAAATATGTCAAAATAAATTAAAGTCTCATATTATAGTGAAATGTTGGAACGAATCGTAGGATCGTAATAAATCGTAGGATTATGTTGAGATCCTACCACTCATAATTAATATCAGAGTAGGATTGTAAGATCCTATCAAAGATCCGGATCGATCACGCAATTTTGGATCGTAGAATCATAGGATCATAAGATCCGGATCGGGATTTTAACTACTATGATACATACACTTAATCAAGCTCATTCAACATGCATTATCACTCGATTCATTCTTTTCATCCTTTTTCTTTTGGGGAAGTTCAAAAACTTCGTTTTCACCAACACCCTACACTTTACTTCTTTTCATTTTCGCATCTTTCTTTTCAAGAGAAAGTCGGTACCCTCCAAAATGACAGAAAATTTTTGATTTTCTACATTTCGAGTTGCACAATCACAACACAAGCACACACGAGTCATGCACACTGAGTCATGTCGTGTCACCACATCAAGTTAAGTCTGCACACACGAGTCATGCACTTTAAGCCATATCATGTCAAAACACATGGAGTCGATTTGAGTACATCGAGTTACACAATGAGTCAAGTACACCAAGCCTTGAGTCAACCTCAAGCCAACCAACTATCAAGGTCCTTGGACAAGATTTGATTTTTTTGCAGGCCTCGGGTACATCACCTACACGACAATTTTTCCAAGATTGGATTGTCATCTCCTTTTGCAATGTTTCCAAGAGTGGATTGTCGCGCATCTTCCTCGACTGACAACGTTTCCAAGAGTGGATTGTCACGCACCTTCTTCATTTGGATTTTTTTTTTCCAAAAGCGAATTGTCACAAGTCATTTACTTTGGCTGTTTTTTCGAGATTGGGTTATCATACATTTATCAAATCTTATAGCAAATTTTTCAAGATTGGATTGTCATTTCCCTTGGCAATTTTTCCAATATTGGATTGTCATTCACCGAGTTCACTATGGAAATATTCACAAAGAATATTATCATGTGTCATCATTTAATATGTCGGCAAAGGTTCCCCGGTGTAAAAACACAGTTCTTGCATGAATTTAGGTTCAATGTTCTATCAAACAATTTTACTTAATTCTAAGCACATAATTATATGCTTCCACATCAATAAATTCACATGATCAAACACCATAGCCTAAATATTAATGCATACAAGAACATGATTATTTTTAACTTACCCAAATTCTTTTCTACCCAAGTTCACAAGTATGCTTTTAAAGCTTTTAACACGTAATTTATACCTTAATTCTTCGCTTTCCTGCAAAATGAACAAACTAAAAATATTTTTGACTCCCTCTTAAAAAAATTCGAAAATGACTCCGAAAAGGCCAAAAAAATTTCGACCAACATAAAAAAATTCAGACACCCCCTTTTTTTTAAAAAACTTTTGGATTTCCCACTTAAAAAAAATTTCGGACCTATAAAAAAAATAATAAAATATTTTCGGTCCTTGAAAAAAAATTTAAATCATGTAGAATAAAATAAAACAACTTACTTTGTAAAATAACTCATTAATTAAACACTTGACCAAGTTAAAACAAAATACTTTAAAATACGTTTTTGGCTTTAATGGTAATAAAATCTCAACGTAAGCTCCCAGATACCACTTTGTAACACCTTAGAAATTCCTTTCCTTTAAAATACCTGTTTTGCCCTTTTTAAAATACGAAATAGGAAAATCTAAGACATTACCGCCACCGTAAAAACGGCTAAGGCAATTATCAAAGACACACAGTGGAAGACTCTCTTTAAAAACCATTCAAAACAAGTCAACTAAAAAAGTCAAACCAAAGTCAACCTACAACTTGGAACCATTGTAGGACCTTATGAAAACCCAAAACTAATATTAAAACCTTAGTCTAACAAGAAAATATATAATAAACAAAGCAAATAAAACACGTCATATTCTTATGGAAATTAAATAGGATTCATTCTTCACTCATGCCCATCATGAATATGCTCCATCACCTGAAAAACTTCTCTTTACTTTGTCTCCACTACTCGCCATTAGAAATGGGTCGTCGTAGGGCCAAGATAAAGACAAAGCAAAACACGCAATCAGCAATGCTAAGTACATAAGCGTAAATAGTACACACTAACATGCTTTCATCCTATCAACACACAACTTACCTTGTTGCACCTATTTACAAACATACAACATAACTAACCAATAAATAAATAAATTGCTTATTTAATTTTCTTACGCATCGAACGGGACTCCCCCTAACCTGCCCCAATAAAGGGGTACTAACACGGGATCTAACCGTGACAGTATAAAAGAACCACTCGTAAGTGGCGAAATTCCTGCGCATAATAATAAAAAGGAAAATACAGCATCCTGTACTCCCAGTAGAAGCTATGGTTAAATATAAAACCTCATAACTCCCCCATATGTTCATACTCGAGGTATATATACGTTCCAAGAGTTTTAGTGAGTAATAATCTTTTTCAATTTACGTTGTTTACGTATTTTAGACTTGGTGATGACTCTCAATCCACAACAAAATCAATCATCATAAATCATTCAAGCAATCAAACATACCAATTTAATTCTTGAATAATTAGTGACCACATTTAATTTAATGTTGAACCCTTTTTAAACTATCCCGACGTTAAATAACACCTTAAGTGCATAATGCACCATAAATCTTATCCCTCGGTGTTTAGAACACCTTAAGCGTACTTAGGCACCAAAATATAAATCAATCCTCGTGTACGTAGATACTTAAATAGCTTCTTTCCCATGCTTATAACATCAATAAAAAATTATATGAAGCATAATAAAATTCCCTTTCAATACTCCAAACTCAATTAAACATTTAATTTAATAAAACATGCTCTCAATCATGCAAATAATAAAAGTGTGGTTCATAATCAACATGCCAACATAATTAGTTTCAATCAATAATCCACCTAAAATAATTCATACTTCACAAATCAATCTCTAAAATCAATCCAATCAACAGTTCCAACCAATACCTATCATGATACTACCTTGGAATTAATTAAACAAAGCCTAGCATGCTTCTAAGCACTTAAATAATTACCGAGTACGCGAACGTACCTCGAATATGATCTCAAAATCGCCACGACTACACGAAATCACTCACTTGGAAGTCTCCTACAACCTAAAATTACAAAGAGACATTAATACTTATTCATAATAAATTTCCAACAATATATACACTCTTTAAATCACTTTTAAACCTTCTAAAACATGCTGAAAATTAATTTCACCTACTTTTATTCCCAATTAATGGGTAATTAAAAATCCTTTCAAGAAACATAATTCTAGCCTCTACATTCAAATTCCATCAATAAACATTAATTTAGAAACCTAAGGTTTTCAATTTGGGGCTTTTAAATTCAAAAACTAAATCTGAAAATTATATACATATTAATCATGATTAAAACATCATAAAATCATCACACACGACCAAAAACAATAATTAAATCAAAGCTGGATTGAATTAAAAATAAAAAGAAGTTTTGTTTTGTTTTTTTTTTTGTAAGGGCCGAACACAACAAGAAGGAGGAGGGGGAGAGTGGCAGGCGCACCACCTCCCCGCGGCTGGCTGCTGTTGGCGGCGGCCGACTGTGATGGTGGCGACAGCCTGCCACCAGTGGTGTGCGTGTGAGGTGAGAAGAAAAAGGGGATGGGAAAAATTAAGGGGAAAGAAAAATAAGAAGAGAGAGAAAGAGATTTTACCGTTGGGTATTCTTCACCTTGGGCAAAGTTTAATTTTCTCATATAATGGGTATTTATACCCTATCTCAAAACCCTCCTAACTTAAATTCTTTTTCTACCCTTAATGATTTCTACTCCTATTCAAGGTAGTCATTGACTTTTTATTTTTTAAATTCCATTGACTTTAAAACTTCCTTTGTCAATTAAATATGCCCAAAAGTTTCTAAATAATAAAATAAAATATTTCCAAAATGATTTAATAAATAAAAATGGTTTTAATTAAAATAAACCTTCTTAAATTATTAAAATACCATAAATAATTCATTTCAAATTATTTAAATACTTCATAAAATAATGTTTTAAAAATTTATATACGTATAAAAATACGGGGTATTACACAACATTATTTCCTATGGTGGATTGTTACGTGGCATTGACAACTTTCCCTGAACCGGATTGTCGTTCATCATTCAAGATTTGTGTTGCCAACTGTTCCTAAAGTGGATTGTCTTCACCCCCAAATATGTGTTTCTCTCCCTTAACTCCTTTATTTGTAGAGCTGACGTTTTCTGCAGGCATCGGCGTTAAAAAAAAAATTAAGGATCGCAAAACGATATGAATCATTCTCCGTCCCTTTCGACTTACTTTGACTTTTGTTTTCGAAACTTACATTTCTCCAAACTCAATCAAAGTGGGGGCTTCTGTAGACACCTGAATGTGTCTCCCCAAAAACAAAACCCAATGATGAGTACCTTTCACGTCTTTGATTAACAATTTCGGTAAAGAGTTGAAGAATCTCTTGAAGTTCCCTTAAGCCTTGACCATACCCCTAACCTTACCTAAAATGTTTTAATCCAAAATCATTCATTTCGTGTCTTTAAAAAAATCATTCGTTTCGTGTCCTTAGAATCATTCATTTTTTATCCAAGTCATAAAAACATCCAAACTTGATTATTTTGGTCCATAATCTCAGTCCAATTATTGTTTAGTTAGATGGGGTTTGAATTTCCAACGATATATTATTAGCCCAAATCTGACTTAAAACGAATAAGTTATTGTCAAAATACTAAATAGAGCCTATGTCCACCTTACCTACGACCCAATGATCATATGAGGGTCTAAGTATCTTATTCCCAATCCTAAGATAATTAGGACCCTTTTAGAAGTCTCTAGAAGGTTCTAATTTATCTTTTAAAGATCAAAGAGTTCGAAATCGAATAAAACTTCTCTTTTTGATAATCCTTGTTCTGTTTGGATACAAAGACGTCCATATATCTTCCGAAAACACAATTTCATTAGAAATCAAACTCCGTATGGCTTTGCTATCCATTAGAACTAGCGCGCAACGCTAGAACCATCAATAATAAGCCACAATTAGCTATAACCACCTAGCAACAATCATCAACAACCATCTAGTCATAGTCATCATAATTCTCGAAGTTCTCAAACACCCATGTTCTTAGGCTTAACCTAAATACATCCTTGATACTCTCCCAAATCATCCACAATACCTTTTTCGCGTGATTCGAATATTCCAAGTCATACTTGACGTTGCCTTTGACCCCGGCGTGAAAGGTTTTGAGGGTTTGGTCCCAAATCTATATTTCAATTCATATTTGATTTATTTACTTTATTGATTTAACATTCATGAAGTTTACTAACGCGTGCATTGTTTTCATAACAAGAAGGTCGAGGCATCAAAGTGAGTAATTCAATTACCCTTCTTCTTATTATTCTTTCGATTTTGGAGTATAAGTCATGCTTACAATATTATGTTAATTCCTAGTATCATGTTTAGGATGTCATTATAATTTCTAGTATCATGTTTAGGATAACGCTTTGATCTTGTTATTAGTGACATTCTAGGAGTTGTTATTAATCCGTTTAGTATCATGCCTAGGATCTTACTAACGATGTTTTGATAATGTTCTTATGATGATGATTATTATATTAATCATATGTTGCTTGATTATTCATGATTTATTGCTATTGCTTGATCATGCCCCTTTTTGCAGGTTTAAAGGGTGTACTTGAAATCACGCCTAATAAGATAATTATAATTTGTTTTAGGCTTAATATGATTTTAAATCAAGTGATCACCAATAATAGATTTGATTATGCATTAATAATCAACCAATGTAGATTAAACAGGTTTAGGGTTAATTTAATATATTTATGTTGATCGAAAAGCGCACATGAATATCATAAGAATTGGGTAGAGGTCTATTTAGGGAGGGTTCAATCTCTTTTAGGTTTTAACATCAAGTCATGGTTCCGAACCACGATGGAGTTAACGATCTTCGTGATCGTGAATGGGGTATAACTTTCACACCCGTGAACAGTTTACAAGTTCCTAAAACTTGTTGCCGACTCTTTTTCTCTAGCTTCTTTTCCTTAGAACGCCGCCATGCCTAAAATTATGACCAACATGTAGGGCGATGGAAAAATTCCCTACAAAGGCCTATTGTCCAGAGTTCCTCTGTCAAAGGTTGTCAACGCTGAAAAACAATAACGTATTAGACACCAATAAAGAGGTAGAAAAGGAAGAGTTTTGTCATTTATCTAAATCTGGAGATGCATTCTTTTCCATAAGAGCTTCCTTACAAAGACTTGATCTTGCAATATTAGTCTGCGGCTCAGCATCCCTAGTCTGAACATCTGTGGTATTACTTTGCACCATTACAGGAATGGACTCTATAATTACAGGCTCAATTTCATCATGAATCTTTACCTCTTGTTCTTGAACAGTCATAGAGGGTTGTGTCGATTCAGGCAAAGATCTGAAGCTTGGATGGAAACAGAGTCACTATTTCCTTGTTCAGCACCATCTTGGACGGTCACCACCTTATCTTGAACAGCAACAGAAGGTTGTTTTGGTTCAAGTGTGGACTCTGAAGTCACAAGCGATGGGTTAGAAACTAGAGGGCATCAACATTAATAGTAGCATCGACAGTTTGAGCAGGCTGGTCTGTTTGTTTGGAGACAGGAACTTTGGATAGCTTTGATTTATGAAAAGAAACTGGAGTTTTTCTTGAAACAGAAGCTTCGAGGTTTGACTGACAAGGACTTGTTTGTGTACCTACATCACCTTTAATGTTTGAAGCTCTAGGTTCACCACCAGATGATGAACTACACCCCAATGGCTGTTTGTTTGAAACAACACTCTAGTTCTTAGTAGAATCAACATTACCTTTTCTCTTCTTCTTATCTGGTCCTTGATTTGTTGAAGAGGAAGGTGCAGGATCACGAGGTGGTGACTTCTCTAACGACAGAAGGCTAGAAGTAGTAGTTTTCTCTAAGAGATTTGGATGGCTTGTTGTATTTCCTAACTCTTTTTCATCACTATCAATCAAAACAGGGTTGGAAGGTGTGGTTTTCTCTGGAGATTTTCATTTCTTTTTAATATTGGGAGCCAAACCTAATATGAAGGAAGTCATAGTAAGTAACAAGATACAAGAAGCTTGGACAAATCAAAGCTAATGCACTTACTAGTAAGAGGGATATCAGTAGTTTCTAGCTCTAATTCTGTTTTGAATGCAGATTGTGAACTCGTTCTAGGACTTAACATGGGGATGTTCCTATGCCTGTTGCTCCTTAACTTCTGTAAGGAACTTAGGGTCGAAAAAGATACCATCTTTCTCAATCTAACTCTATTAGTCTGGGGATGAATGATTCTTCTGTGTGAATCATCTATGGCCATAGGTTCATAATTAAACTCTGCGGCTATCTTAAATGAGCGATCAATCTGATGGTAGGTAGTCTTGCCCTTCATTATGATTGAAGACACATCAGTCTTCTTCTTACCTGAAAAGTAGATTGTGAGTGAAAAAAGTAAGAAGTAAGTGAAGAAAGCATTAATAAGGAACCATAACTTTATAGTTGCCCACACTCACAGCAAAGTGTGCCTTGGCATTTTCAACAGCATAGCTTGAAGTGGTCCATGATACCACCACTCAAGATAACTTAAGGAAACCACGTTGCTTGACTTCTTGGGTTGTAAAACGATTGTAGGATATGTGAGGGAGTCACTCTTCCAAACATCTTTTTAATGAAATTTTGGCCGAAAATCCCAAGGTATGTTACATGTGGTGAACAAAGGAACAACAAGAGATTGGCATAAACCAAATTGTCTCGCTACCATTTGAGGATTGTAGGCTTCAAAACCAAAATGTTCTGGCTCTCCTGCAAGTAGATCTCTGAAAGCCAATATAGAAAACCAAAATGGGGAATCCTTCTCAAAGGTCCTCCTCATGCCTACTCTTTTAAGCCACTCTGGAGTTGCATCAAAGACCCAAATACTGTTAGGATCTGGTTTATCTTTCCGGCTTATTACATACCAACTAACAGGTAAAGGGTCTAATTCTAGTAAACAATGCATAACAAGATTGGGCTCAGGAACTTTTTGGTGGTCAAAATAGTTGAAGCATATCTCTACACATGAATGATGGTCCACCGTTAAAGTTTTCTCCTTACAGTCAAGTTTAGATGAGTACAAAGCTGTCTCATGTGCTATCTCTTTCTCGAGTTCCTCCTCAGTTTTCTCCATACATAAAGTGGTATAGAGGTGACCCCAATAGGTGACCAACCACAATGGACCACCCACATTTTCTAAGCTTTGACCTTCATTTAGAGCATCCCTACATCTAAACAGACATCTATATAATTGTCCTAATAATACTGGACCAAGCGCTACAAAAGATTTACTATGGGAAATATTCACTGCAAATGGCAATAACAATGCAGAAATGCCACCAGATTTGCACAAAAAATAAAATAACTAATACCTCTTCCTCCTACGACACCCTAACAGAATATGATGATGATGCAAAGTATGAGATATAGGCATTGAAGTCGACCTTGCTACTTTTGGATGTTACCAATATCTACTCCAGAAGGTTGTGACTTCTGTTGTATAAAGGTCCAGTGCCTTCAATTAGGCTGAACACTCTGACTTGTTGGCCTTCATCATCATAAGGTGATAGACCAGTAAGGAAGGCCATGTCAGCAAGGGTGATAGTCATGCAACCTTGGCGCAGGATGAAACAATTTAACATGGGGTCCCTGAGCGATATGAGAGCACATGTCAACGACCCGTTGAATGGAATCTTACCATATGTCACCAGTCAGAGGAAGCCGAAAATTCTTTTCTTCTCCCATAAGAAGTGGAAATTGGAAAGCTACATAAACCACCTGTAATACCCTGTATTTTTATACATATATTAATATAAAGTATTATTGTAACACCCCGTATTTTCGAACCACTATTTTATGTGGGTTTCAACCTATTAAACCAAATTTCTAATTTAAATTTCAATTTCTAAATTGAAATGTTAATTTAATTATTAAAATCATTATTTTGATTTAAGGGTCACCCTAAACTTTTAAAACTCTAATTATAATGTTTTGACGAAACGATTGAAAGTAATTATTAAAAAGGTATTATATTTTAGTTTTAATCATTTCAATTATATTTGACTTGGCTAAGTTGATATTAGCCTTAAAGGGTGATTCCTTAAACTTAAGCGTCAATTCAATAAGTGTTACACTTATATTGTATTTTTGATATTTAACGTATTAAAATTGATATGGGTCATCATGGGTGATTCCTTGACTAAAGTGCCAATTTCATAGGTATGAAATGATTTTAAGGTTTTAAGATGTTTTACGTTTAATCATATCAATATCGATAAATAAAGTTGTATTGGGTGATTCCATCAACTCCTTTATCAAATTGATATTGTTTATAAACTATTCTTTAATTCTTATATTTATAAAAACTCATTATAATGTCCTTTTATTAATGGGTCATTATAAATGAATAATATTATTGGTTTTACATCTCACCTTTTTATATTGCTTTTCTGTAAAATATGAACTTTATATATATTTTTGTATCATGATTTAAATTATTTTTTTCATTATTATTATTGTAATTATTATTGAGATATCAATAATATAATCTATATTATCGTTTGTAAACGCGTTTCAAATCGCTTTCCGATACTTCTTCTTCCCTAGTCTAGTTTCAGGCCTATTCGTTGTTGTTTTAGTCTAGAACTTCTTTTATGGTAATAAGGCCTAGCTTTAGGCTGTAATGGGAAGATAATATGGGCTTAATATGCTCTAATCTTAAGCCTAATTAACCCTTCATAAGTGAGCCCAAAATGAGGCTTGGAACCCTAGCTTTGAATGGCCTTTTGATGAGCTCTATTTGAACCCAAACCTAATGATTCTCACGGCAGCAATCAAGGGGTAAGGAGCTGATATTTTTCACCCTAGTAACCCTTTCTTAACTTTGTCTTAATGATCAATCAAAGCACTAATGAAGGCTTCCCAAAAGACTCCTCATTCCCAATCACTTTTACGCTCAAATATTAATTTTCTCCTTCACAAAAAAACGCAGCACAACTCCTCCTTTTCTCTTCAATATTTTCATGCATTCAAGGGGTAATTCAAAGGTGATTTTAACCCTAGTTTCTGCTGCCAAGTGCTCCTAATTTCGTACCTTATTCATTCCCCTTTGGAGCATTAAAAGTGGAAGAACAACAAGGGTGTCTAGAGGGTTGTTTTGGGCGTGATCTTAAGCGTGGGTGGTCTGATCTCGTGGCTCTTCTCTTTTCTCTTCTTAATATGAATTTTCATTCCCCCTAATTAAAGGTAACTAGCCTTTCTTTCCTTAGATTAGAAATGCTAGGTTTTAGGGTTGAATTGATAGGTAGAAATCATGTTAGGGTTAGATTGATTTGTTAATTTTTGTTCTTGATATGTATGTCAGATTTTTGTGTACAATTAAGGTGATTTTGGGAGTTTGAATCATGTTTTTCATGCTTGAATTATCTTATTATCAATCCCTAATTGGTGTATGATATTTTGATATGATTATATTAGGTTTTGTGATGACTTTTGGGTACTTAAAATCTAATTACTTAACCTGATTATGTGCGTATAAGACTGCAGTTTCTGTGGTGATTTTTGGTCATGACTGAGCCCTAATTTCAATGATTTTATTATAATATATTGTAGAGGATTGTTTTACGATCGATTTGATAGATTATGGGTAAAATTCGAAGGTGTTTAAGGCCACCAAATGACTTATTTTGTTAGACAAACTACGCTGCCAACGTGAATTAGGACGTGATATTAGATAGAGTTTATGAGCATGTAAATATCTTATTTTTGTGACCAATTGAATATATCTTCTAGATTATCATGTTAGGATTGTTTAGGAATTCATACCATAGTGAAATTCCATGTTTATAGGCAAAATTCTATCTTTTAATGAGCATGTATATTCTAAAATCTTGGACTGCTAGCAGCATGTTTAATATATGTTCTTAGGTCTTAAATTAATTATTTTGATTGATTTTATTGCCTAATTTGAATTATTATCATGTTAGGATATTCCCTAAATTGATTTGGCATGATTTATGTAATTTTGGATAGTTTAAAGTGCCTAAATTAGTGCAACATAGCTGCTGCCCCTAATCTGCTAGGCGTGTGAAAGATGGTGATTTTCAGTTTTGTATTCCTTGATTTCTAAGCGCAAATGCATGTTTAACATGGCTTATTATGTTTTTAGAGTGTATACTATAATGGGCTAAGCTTAGTTTTTTAAGTCCGAACTGGTTTTATATGACGCCTATTGAGTATATGTATATTCCCTAATTTTTATTTCACATTTGAAGCATGTTTGATTGGGTTTTTATGATGATTTTTTGGGCTTACATGTTAGCTGCCCCGTTTTGGCTGTGTTGTGAAACTGTAGTTTGGATTTTTGGTTTAATTAAATGAATTTATGGAATTTTTATCGTAATTATTATATGTTAGTTGAAATTATATTTTAAATAAGTGATGTGTGAATTTTTGGGTATTATAAACCCCTAAAGTGAAATACTTGGAAGCGTGTTTGAATGTGAGTGATTTGTTATTGTATTGTCGACGTCGTAATGCTTTAATAACACTGTCTTTAGCATTACTTCGCCAAGAGTTGTGAATGCAGTTAATTGTTGAATTCCGATAATTAATTATATTCTCGAACTCATATGATACCTTTTGTGGTTTATTAAGTTGAAATGTGTTTTAAAATGGAGTTTCAATTGAATTTAAGAAATATGATTTTTTTATGCTGCTTAAATTGAGTGTAAGACCATTTTGGGCTTCTCTGCAGATTTTTGAGTGAAATATATTATATTAAGTATTTTAAGTGATTTTTTAATTGTGTGTGGGGCCATAGTCGGGTGTGAGGCCGAATTGCTTCCCAATGGTTAATGAACATGCTAACTACCTTGATTGCGAGTCATAGATAGATCAACCTGGGTTAATTGTTGTCGTCTGGGGGTGTGCAAGACCTTATAGGCATCTACCCATAACCGCGAGTTGGCCAATCTTAGACACGGTCTTCTGTGAGATGACTGGGGGTTTGTCTTAACAACCCGTAAGAAGTGGATTGCGAGGTCACTAGCATTCCCTCCATGCCAGTTCTGCTGTTTTGAATGTTTTGAGTTTGAAATATTGAAATTATGAAATTATTACTTATTTTAAAGTTTATATAAAATATGATTGAAATTAAGTGATTTAATATCGATTTCCCGTTTTAAGTTTATTATGAAATATTTCATAGTTTGTATGGTTTGATGCTTTTAAATAATTTCCTTTAAGCTTTCAGGTGGTTTGTGGTTGTGGTTTCTTTCTATTAATTTAAGTCTGAAATCTTCTATTTTTGATTTGAGGGAGAACTGCTAGTTGCTCCCCACTGATTGTGGAACGTTGTTGTAATTTGCAGGTTCTATCTGTTTATTTGATCTGTATGACATTGGGTTGGGGATCGAGAGTTTAGAACCAAACTTTAGGGCTTGTATGCCTTTGTTGTTAATTAGTTGATTGTTTAATTACTTTGAATATGATTTAGTTAGATTTCAGTTTGGTCGATAAGGGTTGTTTTGCCCTTGGCTTTTGAATGTAATTGATTTGCCTATGTTTAAGTCCGTTTGTTATTTTCTATTTCTTCACTTTGTTTGTGCTTAGGTTAAAACAACTTAATTTGGATCTTTGAATGGCTTAAACTTAACCTTTAAACTTAAGTAAAGCTTGACTTTGTCAATTAAAGTTAAGTAGTCTCCCATTCAGGCGTAATTCTGCTAACGCTTCTAGTTCTAAAAGAACGGGGTGTTACAATTATTATATGGCGTATTTAAATAATTTGAAATGAATAATTTATGGTATTTTAATAATTTAAAAGGTTTATTTTAATTAATAACCCATTTCTATTTATTCATTTGGTTTTGGAAATATTTTATTTTATTATTTAGAAACTTTGGGGCATATTTAATTTATAAACGAATTTTAAAGTCATTGGAATTTTAAAGAAAGTCAAATGACTATTTTGAATAGGAGTAGGGATCATTAAGAGTAAAAAAGGGAAAGTTAAGCTAGGAGAGTTTTGAGAGGGGGTATAAATACCCATCTATGAGCAAATTGAGACTTTGCCCAAAGTGGAGAATACCCAAAGGTAAACTATCTCTCTCTCTTTTCTTATTTTTCTTTTCCCCTTAATTTTTCCCCTCTCCCCTCACTCACAACTCACGTGACACACACACTACCACCATGCGTGGCCGGCTGCCATCACCACCACCGACCGGCCACCACCAGCACTTGTCGGCAACATCAGCCGACGGGAGGAAGCGGTAGCAGTCCTCCCTTCCCCCTCTTTGTGTGCGTGCGTGGGTTCAAACAAAAAAAAATCTTGCTTCAATTTTAATTAGCTTTGATGATTATTATTTTGGGTGTTGTGTGATGATTTTATGAAGTTTTTGATGATATTTAACTTATATAAATTTCAGATTTGGATTTTATATGAAAAGGCCCCAAATTGATAAACCCTAGGTTTCTAAATTGATGTTTATTGAAAAAATTTAGTGGTGGTTGATTAAAACTATTGAAATTAATGTTTTTAAACTAAATTATAGCAAGTTTAAGAGTTTTTATATTGCTGGAATTTTTATGTAGAGGCTAGAATAAAGTTTTCTTGAAAGAATATTAATTACCCATTAATTGGGAATAAAAGTAGGTGGTTTTAACTAATTTTCAACATGTTTTATCAGGTTTAAAAGTGTTTTAAAGAGTGTATACATAGCTGAAAATTTAATATGAATGGGTATTAATGTCTCTTTGTAATTGTGGGTTGTAGGAGACTTCCAAGTGAAAGATTTCGTGTAGTTGTGGCGATTTTGAGATCATATTCAATGTACGTTCGCGTACTTGGGTTTTTATTAAAGCGTGTAGAAACATGCTAGGATTTATTTTAGTTGATTCTAAATTAGTATCATGCTAGAAATTGATTGGAATTGATGAATTGGATTGGATTGATTGATTTGGAATGGTTTTGGTGAAATATTTATGGAACATAATTGGTTGAAATAATTTATTTATTGGAGTTGGTGATTATGGAATATTGTTATTGAAACATACTTTTATTATTGGCATGATTGAGAGCATGTTTAATTAAACTAATTGTTTAATTTGGTTAAGAATATAAAAAGGGAATTTTATTATGGTTCATATGATTTTATTGATGCTATAAGCATTTGAAATGAGCTATTTAAGTGTCTATGTACATGAAAATTAATTTATATTTTGGTTCCTAAGTGCACTTAAGGTGTTCTAAACACTAAGGGATAGGATTTGTGGTGCATTATGCGCTTAAGGTGTTATTTAACGCCAAGGTAGTTTAAAAAGGATTCAACATTTAATTATTTGTGATCACTAATTGTTCAAGAGTTAAATCTAAATGTTTGATTACTTGAATGGATTGTACCAATTGATTGTGCTGTGGATTAAGAGTCATCACCAAGTTTAAAATATGAAAACTACGTAAAATGAAAGAGATTACACACCAAAACTCTTGGTATCTATATACCTCGAGTATGAACATATGGGGGAAGTTTTGTGACTTTAAATTTGATCATAACTACTACTGGGAGTACAGGACACTGTATTTTCCTTTTTATTATGCGAATTCAGCCACTTACGAGTGGTTCTTTTATACTGGCATGCATGGTTAGCTCCCGTGTTAATTAGTACCCCATTATTTTGGGGCAGGTTAGGGGGGAAACCTGTTCGATGCGTAATCAAGTTAAATAAGCAATTTGAATGTTTTTTGAAGGAAATGTTTGTTGTATGCTTGTAAATAGGTGCAACAAGGTAAGTTGTGTGATGCTAGGTTATATGCATGTTAGTGTGAATCATTTACGCTTATGTACTCAGCACTGCTGATTGTGCGTTTGTATGTTTGTTTGGCCTTGTCTTCATCTTGGCCCTACGACAACCCATTTCTATTGGCGAGTAGTGGGGACAAAGTAAAGAGAAGCTTTCAGGTGATAAAGCATATTCATGATGGGCATGAGTGAAGAGCGAATCTTGTTTAGTTCCTATACGAATATGATATGTTTTATTTTCTTTAACTATTATACATTTGCTTGTGTGACTAACGCAATGATTTTTAAATATGTGATTTTGGGTTTTGAAAGGGCCTACAATGGCTCCAAGTTGTAGGTTGACTTTGTTTGACTTTGGTTCACTTTACTTTCATTTGGTTGACTTTTGAAATTAGTTTTATTTTGAATGGTTTTTAAAATAAGTCTTCCGCTATGTGTCTTTGATAATTACCTTAGTCGTTATCACGGTGGCGGTAATGTCTTAGAATTTCCTATTTCGTATTTTTAATGGAAAAAACAGGTACTTTAAAGGGAAGGAATTTCTAGGGTGTTACACCACCTCCTGGTTGTCAGGTCTTGCACCTAACCTTTAATTGGATTTTGTCTTAAAACCTAATTGCCGTTTGGATGCAATTCATTGAATGCAGTAGGGCGGGGTGAACCTTTACCAAGGATGCACTTGGTTAACTTAAGCTGAATTTCCTTTCGGAAATCTTGCTGAACATTAGAAGATGAAAGATCGAAGTGAAATAATGGCCCTATTGAGGCTGTGCCTTTTAGGACGCCTTCTTCGGTGGTCGAAGATGAAATATGCCATAGGAAGTCAGTTATGAAGTTCTAAGGGCATTTCTTTATCAACTCACATAATTCATGAGCCTCAATTGAATATTCTTTTACCAGAAAAGAATTGAGCACTTTTTGCAAAGGAAGGGAAGTCATTTTGTACTTCGCAAAATTCAATGAATGGAGGATTAAAAGTTTGGAAGATCAGAGAGTGAATTGGTGATGAGATAGGGAGAGGGATGCTTTGAAGGTTTTGATGGCTTTTCCAAGTGTTGGAGATTTAGTTAAATTGTGTTGTTTGATTTCGTTCAAACATAAAACGATACAAATGGTTTGGCAAAGTCTATTAAAAAGAAATTGATTTTTTCAATTGGAATTGAGATGTGCAACCTTAAAAAAAGCGTTTTAAGGCTCGATTTGGCAATTGGAAATTAAGCGATGAAAGTAAGAAATTACTAAATTACCCTTCGACAAGGCCTATCAAATGACATTGTTGATAGCTTTTTATGAGGAAATTTCCGAAATTATATAATCTGTAAAGTGATCAGAACATTTATTTCAACTTATAAATATAGGTTGCGACCATGGAATCACTTTTTACTGAAAATATGTTAGGTGTATCTTTGCTCTCAACAAAAATCTTTTGTCTGAAAATCTACTTCAAAAAATCTTCTTAAAAATCTTTCCTTCACCATAGCTTTGGAGAGTCCTACTTCTAGCACAGCCAAGTCTCATCCCAAGGGGACAACAAAAGTTGACCTAGACATAGATGAACAATCTATGGAATTCCCTGAGATAGAGAAGCTTTGTTCAAGAGATGTGGCCAGCCAATAGCTAAAGTGTTAGCTTTAAAGAAGTGGGATGAGACGGAGAAGGATACTAAAAAGGCAGAGGATGCTGAATTACATCGCAAAACTAGATTTGGCAATGCATGTTTCGTCTTTAATTCTGATCTGGTTCTAAGAGAAGAGCCAGTAAAGAGGAAAAGAAGCCACAGGCGCCAAAGAGACAAAGGTGAACCTTCAAAGAAGAAGCGACAAAGGAAAGCAAAGAGGTCTCCACTAAGAAGCTTGGGTAGGATGATGATAATAGAGAAAGGAGATAGCTTTGATTATTTATCCTCTGATATGTTCGAACCAGCACATAAAATCCCCAAAATCCCCAATCTTACTTGGGATTGATCAAAGGCTAGGGTTTACTTGGTTTGATTTCTTTTGTCTAGTTAAGGAGTTAAGGAGTTAAGTGCTCAAACATGATGTGTTGCATGTTCTTTGTTCCAATGAAACTAAGTACCTAAACATATTTTTTTATCATGTCTTAACTCTTTAAAGTTTAATTTCCATATTATCTGATCTTGGATTTGTCTAATTATATATATGTTCAATGCAAGTTATGAATATTTTGTTCATCTGATCAAGCAATGCAATTGAATTATTATAATTGTACCCACACAAATATATTTTTAATTTTTCTAGAAATTAAAATATATGGGTAATAATTATAATTATTTTCACGATTTACCAAGTGACAGACAACTATATTTACTGACATTTAATTGAAAATACACTTTTAAATTCCCAATAAAATTAACTAATTAGTAAATTATTAACTTGAAAGTGGAAGTTACCATGTAATTTCCGTGACGGTTTATTTCCAATTCATTCCCCTTAATATGATTTTTGGATAAACAACTTTCAAAATGTGGAGAGTTACGTGGTTTTACCCTTAAGTATTGAAGTAACGGAGAATTTTAACCGTTAAGGAGTGACGCAAGAGTGATTATATATACGAGTAGTCACTTCACTCGAAATTTTCCTTCTTCATTAAGCCAAGTTTTATTTCTCTCTTTTACTTTCTCTTTCTAGAAGCCTAAACTGTTAGAGTTTGTTCCCTTTCTTGAAATACTCATATAAAATACTTCAATGGAGGAAGAAATAATTCATGAAGAAATTCCACGAGATAATGAAGAATTACAAAATGAAGATCAAAAGGATCAAAATCAAGCACAAAACGAAACGATGGCACCATGGACAGTTTTTGTGCCAAAGAATAACGCCGAATATTTAATGTAGGAATATGGTTCTTTGAAATACCCTGTAATCTACTCAAATCATCACTCGACCGTCAACATATCCTAAATGGGTTCAAAATTACCGAAAGATGAAGAGGGGAGTGCTCAACAGAAGAATTAATAAGAGATGGGGAGAGCGACCAGTGATTCTAAGAGATCCTGCATGCCCTACCATCGCTAATGCCTTCACTATTGGTTCAGATGCTGATCTCCTCAGAAATCACATCTTGCCTAAGATCATGGAAGACGATGATAAGGCAATTGTTGCATTAGTGTGCAAGGGTTGGGCGCAAAAAGTGAGAGCTATTCATCCCCCTACATGTAACTAGTTGATCATGAAAAGGCTATTAGCCCGTTGTGGGACAAATTACAATGTCAAGGTGACTAGAGGGCTAAAAGGAGAATCTCAAGTTCTCAGATATTGGTGTGCATGCGAGCGATGGGATAACTCAATCACCTATCGCAATGTGGTGGATTGGAGCCTGATGAGCCCTGTTTAGGATTGGGATTTTGAAGCTTATCTTAAAGACCCTATTATGAAAAGGGCACTAGCAACACTCCAAGATGACCCAAGATATTAGAGGCATCTCAATAATATATTGTTGTGTATATTTAGCCTTAAGTCCTTTAAAAGAGCATACACAATTCAAGACTTATAAGTTTTAAAATGCTCTTCTTTTGTAATTACTTTATCTTTATAAATAATGTTTACATTCTGTGTTATTTGATATTTATAGAGTTAGACATACACAATGCTTTATATTTATGCATGAAAAGTCATAATTTGGTTGGTTTCAAACACCATCAACCACCCAAATTAGGGGGGCATTTGTTACAAGCAAAAAATCAGATTTTGATTTTTGTTTGACCTTCTTGACTTTGACCGAATGTAAAAGGTTTTTAGAGTCAGTAAAAGGTCATTGGGCTAAACTGGTCAAGACATAAAAGCAACTGGGCCGATATCACATAAAGGCCCAATACATAGAGGCCGGTTTAGGAGGCTAATGGATGTTGTTAATTTTTGAAGAAATGTTGGCGCCAAGAAGCATAAGTGTACAACAGTTATGGGAGTCAGCCATAACCGCTCCATTTCGCCTATAAATAGAAGTGCAAGGATCAAATGAAGACATCAGCAAATCAATCAACAACAAGCATTTCATTTATTTTAAGCTTTCTTCTTAGCTTTCGTAGTTTCCCTTAGCTTAGTAGCCAAACGATAATGTAGTTTATCACGTACCATGTATTGAAGATCGTTCGTCTTTTCCAATTGTATGATCATGGAGGTAACCTCTCCTTCAACTTGTACAATTGTAGACCTGACTCTAACCTTTAATTAATGAAATGCATTTGTATCTTTTGTCACATGTTTATCTACTCATTTCTTTGAGCAATCTAACTTGTTTTACTTCTTTTGGGAAAGCTTCCTTATTGTTTTGTTTTTACGTTGGCAAGGTTATCAATCTTTGAAACTGGTTACTCGAGGGGTAGCCCCCTAATACTCTAGAACAAGATAGAGTATTTAACTTGTTGGTAAAGATCAATATTTACCTCAACAATAATAAAGGTCACTATGTTAAAATTAAGGTCACCATGTACAACGTAACGTCGTACTTCATGTTTACAATAATATCAAAGGTCACACAAGTTTTAATAAAAAAGAAAAATTGTCATGATTAATCCCACCTTTGCCTCATCGGCCAATATTAATCCCAACTTTGGATTATTTTTTTTATTAATCCAAAGTTTATACCCCGTCCGCCAATAACACTCCCAACCAGTCATCCAACCTAATATTACAAGTTACAAGACACATGTCAGCGTATGATTGGCTTAAAAAAATCAAAAAAAATTAATAAATAAAAAAAAATACCTTAACCACCAACACAGCCACCCAATCCCCTTCCCCCAAGCGCCGATCGCTGCCTATACCCCCTTCCCCTCTAATCCCCCGGTGTCGACGCTTCCTCAACCCTACTTTCCCTTTCCCCTTAATCATTTTCGCTACTGGAGGAAAATCCCCAAAATCCATGCAAACCCCCAAATCCCAAACACTAACCCTAACAATTTCTCCCACTCAATTTACCACCATTACCGGTCGAGGCAACGCCTGTAATACCCTGGAAAATCCCTTCTTTTAAAATACCCTTTTTCTCTAAAATAAAATATAAACTTAGAAAATAACCAAAATATTACCGCCACCGTGATAACGACTAAGGCTTTTCAAAGTCACAAAGCGGAAGACTAACTTTCGAAAACTCGCGTAAAATAAAGTTTAATAAATCAAACCCAAACTTTAAAACCATTTTAGCGTAAACCAATGACTTAGAACCATTGAAGGCCCTTTTAAAAACCACAAATTAATATATTAAAACAATAATTAATGTTAGTGTCAATAATTACATAAATAATTCAATAAAATAAATAGTAAACAAAGAAACAAATAACCCTCTTTGCTCAATCTCATTATGCTTGATATGCTCCTTCTCTACATGTACTTCTATTTATTTCAACCTTACTCACCATATAAAATGGGTCATAGTAGGGCCAATCCAAAGAAAATCCAAACACAAACAACAAAGTACGAGTCAGCAAAAGCTGAGTACATATGCACTAATAGGAATAATCACACAAACATGAATATCCTAGCAATAGATAATGAATAAATAAATAAATAAATAAAACATTCTTGCCATACAACACAAGTTAACTTACCTTTGACTCATGACTCTACTTTAATTTATTAATATATAGTTTTGGATAACGTATCAAACGGGCTTCCTTCCTTAAAAATAGCCCATTAAAATATTGAGCTTCCAATTAGGGAACTACCCCAACTAGCACCTACTATGTCACCTTGTGACGGAATTCCAACGCATTAACAATAAAAGAAAGTACAGCGTCCTGTACCCCTGTAGAAGCTATGGTTAAATATAAAATCCCATAACTCCCCACATATGTTCATACTCAAGGTGTATACGTTCCAAGAATTTTGGTATGTATCCTCTTACACTTTACGTGATTTATTAATTTAACTTGTGATGACTCCAACCAATCAATCAAGAATAAACATAAAAACAATCACACATACTTCAATTTCCTTCTTGAATTAATTAGTGAGCACATATAATTTATTTTAATTAAGGTTGCTTGCCTATTTATATGTACAAAATTGCACGATTACTACCTTAGTGCATAAAATGCACTAATAACTTCCTTGACTCAATCTCAACTTATGTGAGTGAGTAATAAACTAACTTCTTGACTCGACCTCAACTTATGTGGGTGAGTAAATAAATCATGAATCATGCTCAATAAATATAACTTAGCTCTTTTAAACATATATAAGCCTTGCTTATTAAATATATGCTTTCTTAATATTGAATAATAAATAATATAACATGATTCAATCTGTTTTAACTTGTATCAAGCTCATGATAATAAATTCACATACTCACATGCTTACATATAATGGAAAATCAATCAATCATTCCAAGTATCACAACAACAACTTATTAACATGATACTAATCTCATACTTGATACCAAATTTAACTTCCTAACATGGCACTACGCATAATTAATACATCCTACGTGCATACAAACCTCAAATCTTCTTTCCAACTAGCCACAATGCTAGAAATAACTCAAACTTAAAGCCTCCTACAATACCTAATACATAAACTCAATTACTCCCTTGACTACACCAATTTCCAACAACTTTTAAACACTTTAAAACCTCTCTAATAAGCTGAATTTTGGTTTAAAACCCTTTAAACTCTTTCTTTAAGTGGGTAACTAAAACCACAAAGTAAAAACTCAATTATAGTGTTTATATAAAAATTCCAGCATACTTTTTAAGGTTTAAATCCCTCAAATAAATCTAAAAAATTCAATTGAAACCAATTTAAAACTTCTCTACCTTTGGGTAATTAAACCCTTTTAACAAAACCACAAAAGTAGTGCTTAAATAAAAATTCTAGCATTATTATTTTGATTAAAACTCATTAAAACTCCATAAAAATATAGTGTTTAAGGTGTATTATCACTTACAATCAATGGGTATATTAAACCCCCAAATCAATTGGAAGTTAGAACCCTAAAATCAACTCTTTTATAAATAAAACCCCAACTTTTAATACTTTATAAAACCAGAATTTAAAACACTCTATAATCCAAAATTTATACTCTTTAATTATTAAAAACACAATTATAAAACATACTAATCATATTTTAAAAATAAAATAAAAACCCAAAATACGTACTGCATAAAACAAATTAAAAACAAGAGGAGAAAGAGAAGGGAGAACCACCGTGGGTGGCTGGCCGGTGGCTAGGCGTGGGATGCTGGAAGGCTGTTGACGTGGCAACCGGACGTGAGGTGGCAGCGAGGTGGCGTTTGGCATTGTTGGCGTGAGTTTTCACGCATGAAAGTACTCCAAAGAAAGGGGAATAAAAACAAGGAAAGAAAAAGAAGAAAGGAAAAGGAAAGAAATAAATAAAGAAAAGGAAAAAGAATGAAAGAAATAAACAAAAGGAAAAGGAAAAAGAAAAGAAAAGAAAAAGGAGAAAAGATTACTTACTTTATAATAATCTGATTTTTAAGCCTCATCATATGGCAAATTTTGAAGTTTTGGGGAATATATATAGAGTAGAGAATAGAGGGTAGGTTTGGGCTTAGTAATTAGATGGGCTTGAATTGTGGAATATTTGACCCACAAGGGTTTAAATAAATTAATTAGGCTTAGTTAAATAGTATAAGGTAGGTCCAATAGGAGTATGTAAGGATTGTTTACATGTGATTTTTTAAATGAGTCCAAATACTTAATAACATTTAGCCCACAATATATTTACTTTTATAAAACGTTATAATTGAAATAATTTAGTCCTATAAAATATTTAATTAAAATACTTGAACCCTTAAAAATATATTTTATAATTAATTAAATAATTTATAAAATACATTAAAATATGGAGTATTACAGTCTACCCCCCTTAAAAGAAGTTTCGTCCCCGAAACTTAAGTATGAAAACTTTAAAAACTTGTTTAAAGATGAATAAATACTTAAAATCTTCAAATTTTCCTTGATACTTTTAGTTGTTGTACTTTTTGTGACACATACTTTCTATTTCCTTTACTCATTTCTACACAACTTTTATGTAGAATAACAAACTTTCTAACAACTTACACAACCTAGGGCATGAAATAACAACCTTACTAACAAACTTACACAAAACAATGTGTAAAATATTAAACTAACTAACAAACTTACACCAACTATTAGGGTAATATTCATCCTTCCTGATAAACTTACACATCCTTGTGTGTAAGATAGTCAAACTTTATAATAAAATAAGTGTAAAACTGACCGAAAAAGCACTTAAAATGCCAAAATTAAGGAAAAAGCGTGCAATTCTACCGCACTCTACCCCCCTTACAGAAAACGAGTTACGCCTCCGTAAATCCACTTAACTCAACTTTAGAATTAGGGTATTTCTTTTTCATTCCATCCTTGGTAAAATCATAATACTTCTTTATATTCATTCCTTGTTGCGAGCATTAATAATATTATCAATCCTTTACTCATCATACTAAAAATAATTAATTCCACCTAAACAATCTCTTACCAATCCTTTAGTAAAAGTAATAAGAACTTTGCTATTCAAAACCTTAATTTGTCTAGCTTTCTCATAGATCAACTTGGTAAACTCAATAGTTTCCTTTGCAACTCATACCTTTAGTCAGAAATATGTCCTTTCACAATGACTTATGAAAAAAAATGTCTTGTACCTTACCAAGGTCCAATGATAAGGCTAAGTTATTCGTCACTTTACCAATTCTACGCAACTTATATATTTCTATATACTTGGGCTCATCTTTTCTTTCTTACCAAAATTCATCTTTTATTCGTGATTTACACTTTCAATAACAGTTGTCCCTTGTTTAACTTGCACCACTTAAATCCATATTGGATACTTTTCACTTGATTCTCTATATATCTTTATTCATTTGAGGTCCTAAAACGTTTATCTCATTTATGTTCCTCAAACATAGTGCACTTTCATGGTTCTTTTTATACAAAACCTCGAAATGTTGCCATGCCAATGTTGGTTTTATGGTGACTTTGTGTTTGTTGTCATTCCAAGTTATCTTTATATCCTTTTCGAAATTGAATACACATGCTCTCTGCATGACCTCCATCTCAAATATTTCTTTTTATTTTTCCATTTAGCACTTAATGGATGTTGGAATCTTCCTTAATGTATTACTAAGGTTCTCCTGTATACCTTCCAGAATCTTGAAAGAAACTTGGAATCTTTACCTCACATGATATTCTTAGGAACTCCATGTAGTCTCACAACGAATTTGATGTAAGCCTTTGCAAGTTGCTCCATCCTCCAAGTCTCTCCTTCATTGGTTTTATACATCTCAGACTTAAACAATTTATCCACCACAATCCAGATGTAACACTCTCTTTCTAAATTATCAATACACCTTTACCAATCCTTACACAACTTGTTATCTTGTCCTTTCTTAAATAGGATGTATTGCGCCTTTCTTCCATTAGTTTTCTTTCAACCTCTTACTCTTACAAAGTATATTCAAGCTTTTACCTCCATGAATATTTAAAATCAATCATCCTCTCACGAATTCGATCCAAGTTCACATTCTCTACTTGATTTTTCTTCACCTTCTCGAATATTATTGGTCACATACTCTAGTTACACCACATGTTCTTTACTTATCCTTTTCCAATAATTTCGAGGAGGTTAACTTCCTTAATTCTCATTCACTTCGTCGAGTATCACCAATGTATCCATTGATTTCATTGCCTTCCTATCAATGATAGTGAATGTCTTGCCCATTGTCCTTCATCAACTCCAATCTTTTCTTTGTTACATATTCAAATGCTTATGTGTGAAAGTCTACCTCAAACTTTACACTTCACTCAAATAATCATGTTTCCTTACAAAATTATTTCACATTTATTACTCTCTATGAACTTCTAATTACACTCCGCCAAGGCATTTAATTGTCAATAATCCTTAAAAATCCGTCACAAACCTTCTACACCATTGTCCAACTTAAAAACCTTAAACATCAAAATACTTATAACATTGTCCACAATATATAACTTCCATCCTTGCCACACCGACAATTACCTCAATAATTTGCCACAAGGTGTCCCAAAATGGTCCTTTCTTCAATCACAACTCACTCTTAGGAAAACCTTGCGTGCATTTACTTCACTCTCAACATCAACAAACTTTATCACAAGCGTTCACATCGTTCCACCCTTTTTATACTTAGAATTTACCAAAATATCTTCAATGAAAACACTTGATTCCTTAAGTCCATAGAAAATATAAGTGCTTCATTAACCCAAAAGACAAAAAAAAAAAAAAAAAAAAAAAAACTCAAACCTTCCAAATCTTATCATAAACGCCAATTTCGAAATGTCCTCTTTCGAATATTCTTACTTAGTAGTTTTATCCTCAAGTCTAACCTCAAAAATATTGTTGCTTCATATGCTTGATCAAATAAATCATCACTCCAAATCAAAAGATAGTTACTTTTCATTGTCACCTTTATCATTTCCCCATAGGCACTTTACAACGCATTTATCCTTCCTCTTTAACAATTACATGCACTCCCCAAGCAATGTAACCTTCTTCCAACGACCTTGAAATTGTACCCTTTAACTCCCCTAAGCAATACTAAATTATCCCTTCTCCACACACAACAGTGTCCTTATCTTACCTCAAACTTCACCTAACCTCTAATCCTTAGCTTAAATTTCTCCTCTATATAATCATAACCTTTCTTCAATTCTTGTATTCCTTGAATAAATCCTTTGTAACTCACAATTAATCTCAACTCTAATTACCTCAACAATCCATGCATACTCAAATTATATCAAGATTTCCTAATCAACTCCATAAATCTTGTCATAAATTCTACTTCTTTATGACATTTTCATATCCATAGCTTTATAATCTCAATACTTCTAAATATATTATTTCTTTATAGTTCAAAGTTCCTTAACTTTCAAGAGTTACTTAAGCCACATTCATACTCCTCACACTTCCAATAGAATTATGTCAAAGCTTCTTTAGTCATCTTGTTAGCAGTTCACTACCTTCTTTTTTGTTTTGATTCCTTATCTTTAATCTTGGTCTCACTTTTTTTTTCAACGAATACATGAATTGATTACTCTTTCATACAAATCAATCAATGTCTTAAGGGTTAATGTCTTGCCAACTGTCGTAGAAAATCATATTTTACCATACGTCAACTCATTCCCTTAAGCTTCTAAACAATATCATCTCTTGAGAACCTATATCTCTTAACAACTTGGATAACTACTCCTAAACAACCAATATTTCCATTTCGACTATAACCTCCACTACCTTTTTCTTCTATCTACACGAAAGACTAGTGAAACTTATCTCGGGTTTGTTATCTCAAACGTCTCTCAAATAAGATTGGGTGTATTCACAACTTATTCGTTCCCATAAACATGGTAAAAATCAACTTCTTTCTTTACTTACCATACAAACTTTCATTCACTCTCAAATTCTCAAGACATAAATTGCCTTTAATCGACTTGCATAACCCTTCAATTCAATTTCTGAAAAACCTTGGAATCAAGTTCTTTTTTGGTTCATAGGTGGTTTTCACTTCTCTACACTATCTTGTTATACTTTTTCCCACTATGGGGATTATTGATGATTATATTACTCTTGGCAAGCTATCAAGTTTGCCTTGTACTACCTTACTTAAATCATTTCCATTCCTGGAATCATTTCTTGTCATCATACTTTCCTTGATGATAAAATTGGTTGCTATATAGGTTGGTTCAAATCACTCAGCTTCATCTTATTCTACTCAACTAACACCAACCAATAAACTTAAGCAAAAAACAATCAATAATTAATTCGAATTAGAGTTTAAGGTAAAATATCTATATCCTCATTCTCAATAATTCGAATGCAAAAAATCTTGATTGATAAACAATCATAGTTCATATTATTGAACAAACAATTGAAAAAAAAATATCCCCTTGGATTGCTACTTGAAAGGAAGGAAGAAATGAGCAGCACTTTGTAAAAACAATAAGGTTGTGTTTGGATACTAGTAATTCATTTCAAATGCTTGAATTGAAATTCAGAATTTGAAATTTTAGAATTCAATTCCAAAAGATGTTTTTGGAAAACATCATTATTTCAATTCTAGAATGCCAAATTCCAAGTCATGTTTAGGGTGAGTAGAATTTGTAAAGATGGAATTGAAACTTTTATGAGTATCAACATACTCCGTATTATTCACCAACAGTGGCTAATAAAATTGGAGGATACCAAAATAAAAAAAATAAAAAATAAAAATAAAAATAAAATAAAATAAAATAATTTACAAAAACATAGCCAAATTAGAAGACTTTATCGGCAGTGGCCATCATCATCTTCATCACTAGCGTCAGATCATACAAGAGAAAATTATGAAGTAGATGCTACAAATCAAATTTAGGTAAAATTGTGGCATAAATTTCAGATTTTTTCTCAAAATCGTAAAAGATTTGATGTTTTCACATCAAATTATAAACCCTAATTTTTGCCCCTTTGTAATAAGTGAATGAATAAAAAATGATTTCAGATAAATTGTCAAAAATAGATTAATCCAGAAGAAACTAAAGCGTTATTACTTTTAATTTTGGAAGTAAATTTGATACTTGATATGAGCTTCAAATTGACAAAAATATTTTTTTGTCGAGAAGTTGCGAAATATTTCGACACTCCAGCGTTTGCAGTGGTGCAGTGGTTGCCGTTGGAGATATGTCGTGATATCGTGCTGGTGAGCAGGAATAACTAGAAGAGGAGAGAGACTGGAAATAAGAGGATAAAGGAAGTAAGGAGTAAGAGGGTCTTGTATGTTTGAAGAGAGAGAATTTAGAATGACGTATATTGGGTTAAAATTTGAAATTCATAAAACATAACATAACTGATTTCTGTAATGGTTTGGAAGTGGGCCAAATACAATTCCAAAAATTTGAAGTATCCAAACAAGATAATTGACCCAATTCCGGAATTTGAAATGAAATCATGCAATCCAAACAGGCCATAAGGTTGTTTAAACAAGGAAAAATTTATGGCAATTGTTTCGGGGTTTTCTGATGTCCTGCGGGAGAGTTACAATTCCGAGACTGGAACCGGACGCCTGTACCTGCAAAACAAACGGATGCTCCGGATGATTGGAGATCCGCCTCCGACGGTCAAGTTAGTACTTGATTAAGGAGTAATTAATGCGGAAATTAAAGTGATTGGGTCTCTCTAGGTGAGAGTGTTTAATGTGTGTAATCTGCGTCATCTCCCTTAATGAGGATTAAGGGAGGTATTTATAACCTCGGGAAACGTGCCAATCTAGGTTTAGGTTAACCTTGGGCTGATTGGGCTTCCCTCGGAAGTTGGGCCTAGGTGACCGGCTTCTCCATTAGGCATGGAGTATGCCACGTGTCATGACATAATAAGTCCAGGGTGGACGAATAAGCGTGTGCCACGTGGCAAGCCCTGAGGGGTCCAATTGGGGGATACTTGGCAGGACCTGATTGGCCCACTTGGCGCATTCCGATTGGTGGGAGCAAAATCCCCTAATCATTTGCCCATCACAGGTGGCACGTGACAGGTCACGTGTTACCTGTGAAAGGTTTCGCCTTGTAACAGGCGACGGCCTGCTACAGGTGTCACTCGGCGAGATGCCGAGAGATTCTCCCGCCAAAATTTTGAATTCTGGAAGTGACCTTTCGCCTTCTCACTTCGCCTATATAAAGGAGTGTTGACTTCGGTCATTTTCACACTTGAAAACTTTGTGAGAGAACATTCGGACCCCTGAACTTGCTCTGACATTTTGGACCCTTTCTGCCTACCGCCTGTTCTGACAAGCCGACTGCAAAGGATTTTCAAAACTTCATCAATCGTCACTCGTTCAGGTAACCGTCGGTTCTCTTACTCTTAATTTTCTCTTTACTTTATTCTTTTATGAAATGGCACCACGGAAACACACGACACGACCTAGGTTAGTGATCAGCCAGTCACCGGGGACGGCTGAATCTAGGACTAGGAGTGCCGCCTGCCCTTTTCTGGACCCATCTTTTCCCTTTATACAAAGTCCGATTGTATCTGTGTCTATGCAGAGCATGATGGCCAGAACAAAAAAGACTGCCAGGATCTCAAACTCAGACGGCTCCTCCCACAGGGTACCGATTAGTGAAACATCTGACCAGGCGCCAGATGTGGAAGTGAAACAAAGTGGCTTGAAAGCCAGCAGTTCTGAGGGAGGAGTCAAAGTGACCCCTTCCCATTTTACAGTTGACAATTCTACATTCTCTCCTGCTCCTTTTAAAGGGGAGGAGGCTGGCCCCTCCGGGAGAGGGGAGGAGTCGTCCTCTTCGGACTCGTTAGAGGACGAATCCGAGTCTAGCTCTTCTTGCCATGCTTCTCTGGACACAGAAGAGAAAAACAGTCGCCTACAAGAGGCGAGGCTTTCTCACGCAGTTGAGAAGGGGGACGATTGGGCGGAGCCATCCGCCTCTAACCGAGAGCAAAATACCCCCTACTACTGCACGGTACCTCGGGGCCGGATCACGACCATGCAAGAGAAAGTGGAGAGCTTTATCGCAAACCACACAATGGGCCCCGGCTTTTTAGTGTTCGTGCCGGATCCAGAAGACACAGTCGTCTGGCCGGCTGGTACCAGTTATGATGGCGCCTGCTTTGGCTGCTACGAGGCGGCCATCAAGGCTGGGCTGCGCTTCCCACTACATCCGGCTGTTCAACGGATCTTGGATGGGTATGAGTTGGGGTTATGGCAGTTAGCCCCGAACTCTTGGGTCAACGTGCTCGGCTATGTGGCCAGGTGCGAACTGCACGGGGTGGAGCCGAACTTCGAGGCTTTCGCCCACATGAACTACCTCAGCCGGACCCCTAAGGCAGGCGGGTACCGGCTGGTATCAATTGACGAGCCACAGGGGCTACCTCATGACGAGAGGTAAAGCAAACAAATGGAAGGACTGGCGGAGCACCTTCCTTATCATTGAGAGTTCAGACACAGAGCTGAACAAGCGCTTCAACAGGTGGAACAGGAATCCGCCCCTTCTTGCAGGCGGCCGCAGCATGCCGCCTGTTCCCCCCAAGGCTAAGAAAGAGATCCTAGATAAAGGACTCTTCAAAGTAGAGTCGAAGGTGAACTCTTCTTCAGGGGTACGAGAGCAAGTACCCCTGCACTGCGTCCCGAGCTTCAAATGGCTCTACGACGAGTACTTTTTGGCCGCCTGTGGCCTCAGTAGTCGGTGCTCAAGAGGTAGCCGGCCTGTCGAATACTATGTTGTTCCGTGCATTTCTTGTTATGACTTCTATTAACTTTACTATTTGTTTTTGCAGCGGACGCCATGAGCAAAATTACCGCCTCCAAGACTGCGGCGGCCATGTTGCGGGCCTCCATCATGCAACAGTCTTCAACCGAATCCCCAAACAAGGGGGCACCCTTGGTGGGCTTTGAACCTTTCACCCTCTTTTTGGAGTTGTGTTTATGCATATACTGACTCTTTTCTTCTTTTTTAGTCGGGCGCTCCAAGAGCTTCTTCTTCCCAACAGCCGGACCCCAAGGCCCGGAGGACGACTGTTGCGAGCTCTCCTGGTTCTGCCAGGAAACATGCGGCGGCTGAGAAACAGCCGACCACTTCTTCTAAAACTCCAGCTGGGCCACCTAGAAGTATGAAATTGTCCTTGTAAATTTTAGACTTGCTCCCTCCTTTACTAGGTCTAATCCGTTTGTTTATGCTTGATGCAGCCGGCCCTCAGGAGCCTGACTTGGTCGAAGTGGCCAAGTCTATGATCAAGGCCGTACCTCCAGCTGAAAGGGAGGCGGTCAGGGGTGTCGGCACCCTTGTCCTAGACGGGATTGCAGGGGTCCTTGCTGAGGTATACTTAGCATATTTTTTAGTATTTGAATTCCAGGACGCCTGATTTCTTTTTTGTTTGGAAACTGACGCCTGTTCCCCTTTTTACTTAGGCCCTGCTCCGAGTGAACGGCCTTCGCAAGCCGCTTGACCGGAAGAACAAAGAGGTAAAGGCTGCAAAAGCTATGGCCGCCTCTGACTGTGATAAGGCAATGTTTCAAATTGCCCAAAATGAAGTTCTGACAATTGATATTCTTTATTATCAGGCGCAGGCTACCGCCGCTATCCGGGCTCAGTTAGAGGCGGCCCAGAAGAGGAATAGCGAGCTGGAGGCGACCATCAACAACCTCAAGACCGAGCTGAGACCTCTTCGCCAAAAGATGTCCTCATACGAAACCTTGGAGAAATCCTTGGCGAGCGTAAAGGAACGCCTGGTGACCCAGGAGAAGAGTCTTACTCAGGAGCTCTCGGAAAAGGCCGAGCAAGAAAAGAAAGAGCTGGTCCGGGAGATGATGGAAGACTCTGCTCAAATCCGGCGCATGACTTGGGGCCGCCTCTTCCCCAATGCCGACTTTGCCTCCTGGGAAAAAACGTACCGCCAGTGTTCTAATAGATATAATCAAGAGATCCTGGCGGCTGCTGAGGAAGAGGCGTTGGAGGAGGAGGAGCAGCCGGTAGTGGCGCTTGTGCCGCTTGGGGGTAATGCATCGAAGAAGGATGCAGCTGAAGCCGAGTCCAGCAAAAAGAGTGCTGACCAGGCGGCAGCTGCTAATATTGAAGATCTGCCCCCTTCATAAGCTTTATGTCTTCTTTCCCCGGCCTGCGTGCCGTTTGTTTGTATTTACCCGGCCAGGGGGCCGGGGCTTTGAATATTTTGCCGGTCTTTAATGACCGGCTTCCTTTTAATGAATATTTTTGTTTTGCTTCAAATTTGTTCAAGTATCGAATATTCTGATATCCAATTGTATCCTATACCGACTGTTTTACATGGCCGATAGTTGCAGACAGGTACGGATAGTTAGTCACGCCGCCTATACCCCTGGACGACTGGTTGTCTGTTTCCAGGCTAGACGATCAGTCGGCCATTTATCCATCGGTATTTGAACCATTTTAAAGGCAGGCGGTCCTGTCATTTGTAAAATTAATCAAGTAGGAAAGTGGTTTCCTACTTGTCATATTTTTAGGCTAGAGACTTTAGGCCGTCTAGGCCGACTGTTCCTTGCCATATTTAATCTAGTGTGAACAGGTGCTGTATGAACACCTTTTTAGTTTCATACTAAATTTTTAAGGAGTGACCAAGTAAACATGATTGTTACCTAGTCGCCAAGTAACTGAGTAGTAGAGGTATCAAGCGGTGGGTACCGATTGTTCCCCTTTATTCGCCAATGTTTGTTGGCTTTTAACTCATAAAATACCAACTGTTCTTATCCCAAGTAGTTCAGTCGGTCGGTTGACCCGGATGGTTACTGCGAACACTTGCTTGACGTGATTAGTCAGTTAAGTGAGAGATATCCTTGTCCGGGAAACGGCCACGTGGTTGTCTTGGTTAGACAGTCGTATAGGTGTCGTGAATGATTTTATAGAACAATGTTCCACCCAAAAAGGGAGCTGCTCTCTGCGACGAATTTCATCCGGATGGATGCCGTCGGACGCCTGCTATAACGTTGGGACAGGTCGAATTGAATTTTTATATTTTGATCAGTTGGCTTGGCGCCTGGTCTGATCATTTTAGCTACGAGCCTTTGATAGTTCTTGGTGAACTGTATTATGGGAGTGTAGCCGGTTGAGTGAAACAAGCGACGTGCCCCTCTTAAGTAAGAATAAAAATTAAACATGGAGAGTAGCCGACTGTTTGTCAGTAGGCATGCCCCTCTTAAGTAAAAATGAAAACTGAGTATGGAGAGTAGCCGACTGTTTGTTAGTAGGCGTGCCCCTCTTAGTACAAAATTGAATATTAAGTATGCAAACTTTTATTAAGTAGCCCTTGACTATTTATATCATTCAAAAGAAATATTTCTTAAGATTATCTACATTCCAAGTTCGAGGCAACGGTTGGCCGTCTGGTGTTTCCAGACGGTAGGTACCGTCCCTGACCTCTTCACAGATTCGGTAGGGTCCTTCCCAGTTGGGAGTTAGTTTGCCAGACTCATTAGCCCTTCCAACTGCTTCAATTTTTCTAAGTACAAAGTCCCCCACTTTGAGTGGACGCCTGTGTACTTTTTTGTTATATGATCTAGTCATTCTCAGGCGGTAAATTTCATGGCGCAAGACAGCATTGCCCCTCCTTTCAGGAAGTGAGTCTAATGCCAGGCGCATGGATTCCCAGTTTGCCTCTTCGTCATATAGCATTACTCAAAGAGTCGGCTCGTAGAGTTCTATTAGAAGAACAGCTTCCGCACCATAAGTTAGGAGGAATGGAGTTTCTCCAGTCGCCCCTTTTTCAGTCGTCCTAATGGCTCAGAGAACATGTGGCAATTCATCCGCCCAAAGGCCGCCTGCTCGTTCAATCTTTTTCTTGAGACCGTCTGAGATGATTTAATTAAAGGCTTCTACCTGGCCGTTTGCTTGTGGACGGCCGACAGATGCAAAGTAGTGTGCAATCCCTTGGTCACCCAACCAGCTTTTGAGAACAGGCGTCTCAAATTGGGGACCATTATAAAAAACCATAGACATGGGAACCCTGAACCGAGTGATGACATTTTTCCAAATGAATGAAATTACATCCTTCGTCTTGATTCCCTTTACAGCCTCCGCCTCTACCCATTTAGTGAAGTAGTCGACGGCAACAAGTATGTACCTCCTTCCGCCTATAGCAGGCGTATATGGACCCAGAATATCCATGCCCCACTTAGCAAACGGTAGTGGGCTATGAATGGTAGTGAGGTCAGTAGCCGGACGGTGAATTAGTTTGCCAAACCTTTGGCACTTGTCACATTTTTTCACCATCTCCATCGCATCTGCTTCTAAGTAGGCCAAAAGTAGCCCTGCCGCCTTGCCCGTTGAGCAAGCGTCCTACCGCCTATATGGGAAGCATAGTAACCAGAGTGAAGATCATCTAGTATCTCTCGCCCCTTTTCTGGAGTAACACACTTTAAGAAGGGTTGAAGGTACCCCCTTTTGTGAAGTTCTCCCTTAATTATTTCAAAACTGGTTGCTAGTTTTTTCAGTGCTGCCGCCTGTTGATGATCATCCGGCAGGGTACCATTTGTCAGATATGCCCTAATTGGATCCATCCAGGTTGAGCTTCTGTCTAAGATTCTAATAGGGTCTTCCTCAATGCTTCTCCTCTCCATTACTTCCCAAAAAACAGTTCGAGGAGTATCACAGGAGGCGGATGATGCTAATTTTGAAAGTGCATCCGCCCGGTTGTTTTCTGATCTCGGCACTTGGGTAAGATGGAAATCCTCAAGGGAGCCGACTGCTTGTCGGACCGCCTGTAAATACTTGATCATGGCCGGATGGGTTGCTTCGTATTCGCCATTGTACTGACTCACTATCAATTGTGAATCGGAACAGGCGTCTATTTTTCTTGCCCCTGCCGCCTTGCACATGCGGATTCCGGCTAGTAAAGCTTCATATTCTGCCTCATTGTTTGAGGCCTGAAAACTGAAGCGTAGAGCATACTCGTACCTGTCGCCCTCTAGCGACTGACATATGACGCCTGCTCCACAACCATTTGAAGTAGAGCTTCCATCCACATATACCTTCCAGACTTGGTCTGGAACTTGATAGTCAGGAGGACGAGTCATCTCAACAATAAAGTCAGCAAAGGCTTGCCCCTTCACTGCTTTTCTAGGCTCGAAGGTAACTTCGAGGCTCTGTATTTCTATGGCCCATTTGATCATTCGGCCTGACGACTCCATGATGGTCAGTGGCCGCTTGATAGGTTGGTCTGTATACACGACGACTGCATGTGCCAAAAAGTAGGGCTTCAATTTTTTAACAGCCATGAAGAGTGCAAGACCAAATTTCTCCACTAAGGGATACCTCAACTCGGCATTTTTCAGTACGTGACTGACAAAGTAGACCGGGAGCTGACAACCGTCTCTTTCAGCAAGGAGAACAGCGCTGAACGCATGATCAGAGACGGCCAGGTACATGTAGAGTACTTCTTTGGGAAAAGGGCTGACCAGCCTCGGCAAGGAATGCAAGTGAACTTTCAATTTCTGGAAGGCCGCCTCAGCATCCGGCCCCCATTCAAACCTTGCCTTTTTCTTAATTGCCTGGAGAAAGTATAGGCATTTTTCGCCTGATCGGCTTAGAAATCTTCCCAAGGCCGCCAGACAACCTGTTAACTTCTGAACCTCTCGGATGGTACGAGGCGACTGAATGTCGATGACCGCCTGCACCTTCTCAGGGTTCGCCTTTATTCCTCTCTGATTGATAAGGAATCTGAGAAATTTCCAAGACTCAACTCCAAAGAAACATTTCCTGGGATTGAGCATGACATGGTGCCGCCTGAGTGTGGCGAAAGTTTCTCGGAGGTCCGACAGATGATCTTTCTGAAGTTTAGACATGACAATCATATCATCAATATATGCCTCGACATTTCTCCCAATCTGATCAAAGAACACAGTGTTTATCATTCGCTGGAAAGTGGCCGGGGCATTCTTAAGACCAAACGGCATGATCATGTAACAGTATAACCCCTGATCAGTGACGAAGGCCGTCTTCTGTTGATCTTTCTTCCATAAAGGAATTTGATGGAAACCAGAGTAGGCGTCCATAAAGCTCATCAAAGCATGGCCGGCTGTTGAGTCGACCAGGTTATCAATTTTAGGCAGAGGGTAACTGTCTTTGGGGCACGCCTTGTTTAAGTCTGTGTAGTCTACACACATTCGCCAGGTGCCATTCGGCTTTTTAACAAGCACCACATTTGCAACCCAGTCTGGGAAGTAACATTGCCGAATGAACCCTGCATCAAGTAATTTTTTAACTTCGGCGGCTGCCGCCTGACTTCTTTCTTCGCCATGGTTCCGCTTCTTCTGCCGTACCGGCTTCTTTTTCGGATCCAAGGCCAGTTTATGTATCGCCAGATCAGGACTAATGCCTGACATTTCATGGACTTCGAATGCAAAGATGTCCTTGTATTCTTTCAATAGTTTGTGAAAGTCGTCACCCAGGTCCCTTAGAGCAGTCGTCCCAACCTTGATTGCTCTGTCAGGACGCGAGTTATCTAAGATCAGGTCCGTATGCTCACCAGCCGGCTGAGGGCGGAATTCATCCGACCGCTCCTCTGCCAATGATTGCTATTTTAAGTCTTTTCTTGCGGCCCCTGTCTGGGATGCCTCTTTCTTCTTGCCGCCTGCTTCTTGAACAGGCGCACTCTCCTTGACATTGTCAAGGTCTATTTTTCCACCGCTCGACCCAGTGGCCAGAACAGTGGGCCTGACATCCGAGAGATAGCACTCTCGGGCCATCCTCTGATCTCCCCTTAGGGACCCGACTGTTCCATTATCCCTCTCAAACTTGAGCAACATAAGAGATGGGATTATAACAGCCTTGGAATTATTCAGGGTTGGTCGTCCCAGAATCATGTTGTAGGCCGAGAGTTCTTCTACTACCAGGAACCGGACTACCATGTGTCGTCCTTCCCCTTTTTCGCCCAGGAGGATGGGAAAATCCACTCGTCCCACTGGGTGGACGACTCCTCCTCCAAACCCTACTAAAGGGTGGGATGCCGGATGTATGCAATCACTCTGATATTTTAGTTTCGACAGACATTTGCTACTGATGAGATCTGAGGAACTTCCGGTATCTATGAGGATTCGGCCAACTCTCTGGTTGGCCACTTTACATTCAATAACGATAGGGTCGTCATGCGGCCCTCTTACCCCTCCTAGATCTTCTTCAGTGATGACAATCTCAGGAAATGAATATTTGGAGGGCCGTTCTTGGTGAACGGAATTTACATCTAATCGTCTAATATTGTCTTTGTTGCCCCTAATAGTGGGGCCGCCTCCCGAGAAGCCGCCTGCAATGGTGTAGACGACTGCATCATCTGTATCGGAGTTGTCGGCCTGTTGATTCTTTTTGGTCGACTGCTTTTTCGAGGAAGTGTTCCCCGTAGATTTCTTGACATAAGTGTCAAGGTCACCTTGCTCAGCCAGGCGGTCCAGATACTGCATGAGACTGATGCATTCATTGGTGTGATGACCAACATCTTCATGATAATCACAGAATTTTTCTTGGTTCCGATTGTTTGCAGAACCCTTCATGGGACTGGCTTCTCAATTGAGATTCGTCCCTTGATTTCCTTTAGGATAAATTGGCTATCCTTGTTAAACACATACTTTGGGGAGTATGGTTTGAATTCTTTTTTCTTCTTCTGGGACGGCTGTTTAGAGGAATCATTTGCCCAGACCTCTTTTCTCTTCTCGTCTTTGTTTGACGACTGCTTCTGTCGTCCTTCTCTTTTGTCGGACCTTTTCCCGTCTGACTGTTTTACCGTAATACAAAGATCAGTCGCCTGTATATAGGCTTCCGCTTCAATCAAGGCCTCTTGAAGAGTCGCCACCCTCTTTCGGACCAAATCAAATTTGAAGGTCGACCCGTCTTTGAGACCTCTGAAAAAGTAAGTATAGGCTACTTCATCCGGTAACCCTTGAATCTGTATTCTCATCAGGTTAAATCGCCTGATGTAAGAACGAAGCCCCTCCTTCTCGCCCTGCTGAATTGTTCCTAAATCAAGGGTCGTCTTCTTCGCAGGGATGTTCATGGCGAAGTTGGAGGTGAATAAGTAAGCAAGCGTCTTGAAGTTATTTACACAACCAGTCGGCAGGTTGCCGAACCATTGTTGTGCGATTCCTTTGAGAGTCGCTGGGAAACACTTGCACCAAGTGGGATCATCCAACCCTTGAAGGTACATCAGGTTGGTGAATGCCATCAGATGGTCTTCTGGGTTAGTAGTGCCGTCATAGGCGCCTACTAATACATTTTTCACTTTGGCCGGCTGAGCGGCTTCAGTAATTTCCTTGGAGAAGGCCGACGGCTGTTCACCAAGTCTAAGTAACCGTAGCTGCCAGTCCACAGGTTGGACATTTTTTGCTGCATGTCCACCAAACGGAGGTGGCTGTAAAAAATATTGTTGTTGCGGTACAAACGATAATTTTGGTACCGCCTGGTCGCTATGAAAGCCGGACTAACGGGAGGTGCCGCCTGACTGACTCTCATGATACGACTGAGTATGCCTCATCGAGGTATTTCGCAGACTGTCTTGGAATTTTGAAGTAGAGGCCGACTCTGACAATCGGTCACTCTTCTTCTGCTCTAGCAGTAGCCGAGCGTCTATGTATGTTTTCCTCGACCCGTCCGCCTGAATATGACGAACAGGTTTCCTATTTCCTAGAGTAGGAAAACGGTATTTTGTGAAATCAAGGGCAGGTGGCTCCCACTTCCTAGATTTAGGATGAGGGGTCGCCTCTCGCCCTTAAACTGGCTTCCTCTTCCGTGAAGTGGAGGGTTTCTTAGCCGACTGCTCCTTGTCCAGAGCAGGCGGCTTCTTGTTGATCAACTCTTGAATTTCTCCCTTGAAGTCCCTCATGAAGGTCATGAGTTGTTCCTTGTGATGGGAGCAGACCCATCAGTCGGCTGCTGCCGAACAGGCGGTGCGCCTGCTAGCTCGCTTCCAGTTTGAAGATGTTCTCGTTCCCTCCTTTCGGTATGACGGGTACGTCGGGCCCTTAGGGTCTCGTCTGAAGCTGTGTGAGCTTCAACTTCAAATTCATTCTCAGTATCGTGGTCCGACTGAACTAGAGGATCGTCCAGGGGACGTCTCTCTTCAGGAGCCGGTACAAACGTGGGTGCCATCTCAGAAGTACTCTCCCCACAGACGGCGCCAAAATGTTTCGGGGTTTTCTGATGTCCTGCGGGAGAGTTACAATTCCGAGACTGGAACCGGACGCTTGTACCTGCAAAACAAACGGATGCTCCGGATGATTGGAGATCCGCCTCCGACGGTCAAGTTAGTACTTGATTAAGGAGTAATTAATGCGGAAATTAAAGTGATTGGGTCTCTCTAGGTGAGAGTGTTTAATGTGTGTAATCTGCGTCATCTCCCTTAATGAGGATTAAGGGAGGTATTTATAACCTCGGGAAACGTGCTAATCTAGGTTTAGGTTAACCTTTGGCTGATTGGGCTTCCCTCGGAAGTTGGGCCTAGGTGACCGGCTTCTCCATTAGGCATGGAGTATGCCACGTGTCATGACATAATAAGTCCAGGGTGGAAGAATAAGCGTGTGCCACGTGGAAAGCCCTGAGGGGTCCAACTGGGGGACACTTGGCAGGACCTGATTGGCCCACGTGGCGCATTCCGATTGGTGGGAGCAAAATCCCCTAATCAGCAATAATCCGACCTTTAGCCCATTCTTTTTTAATAATCCGACCTTTCGATTATTATTTAATAATCCAACCTTTGGGGATCTTTAATTTTTATTGGTCCCAACCGGTCATGTAACCTGTTACATGACCCGTGGCGACCTGTGATTGGTAAAAAAAATTAAAAAAACAAAAAAAAATCAAAAATAAAAAATTCAACCACCACCCCCACCACCAACCAGCCACTCCTCTCCCTTTTCCCCTCCCTTGGCAGCAGCCCCCTCCCACAACTGTCGTCGCCTTAAATCCCATACCGCCGGCGACCCATCTCCACCGCCGGCCGACCCCCCTCCCTTTTCCCCTTACTCCCTCATTTCTTCTTCATCAATTTCCTCCAAAAATTCCTAGTTTTATCTTTTTCTCTCCTAGCTCAATCCTGGTTATCAATGGCTTCCCCCTCTCAATTTCCCTAAATTATCTCACAAATACCCTCTTTTATCAATCGAAGACTTCAATTTCACCTCAAATTTCTCTCTCCTCCTTCCACCGCCATGTCCACCGCGATTGTTGTTCTCGACCTCCAATTGTGCAAACTCCGATTATTGTTCTCAGCCTTCTTTGGAACACAATTTTTGTGTTTGTCGAGGTGGGTGTTTGTGGGAGAGGGTGGGTTGAATTTCGAGAATTCGTGGTCGATTTGATATTTCTAGGCGGGGTGTTTTCGTGGTGGGCTGACGGTGGGAGTAAGGCGGTTTTCGTGGTGGTGGTTGACGATGGGAGTAGGCTAGCTAGTGGAAGGTGGTGGCTGGGGTGGTTTTCGTGGTTGACCTGGATAGGGGCAACGATTTTGGTGGCTTAGTCGGTGGTGGGGGTTGCTGCCAGGGGAGAGGAAAAGGGAGTAGGTGGCTGGTTGGTGGTGGGGATAGTGGTATGGGTGGTGGTGGGCTGGTGGCTGAATTATTTGTGTTTTTTATTTTTTTTATTTTTTTTTACCAATTATGTAATGACACGTGTATTTTAAACCAAAAAAAATATACCTCTTCAACCGGTTTCTGGTCAAATGAGACCAATAAAAATTAAAGACCCCCAAAGGTCGGATTATTAAATAATAATCGAAAGGTCGAATTATTAAAAAAGAATGGGCTAAAGGTCGGATTATTGCCATGAATTTTTCCTTTAAACAATTCCAAAAGAGTAGGTGAATGAACATAAGAATTCACCAAGATGGTAGCATAGCTAGATATAATAACATTTTGTTGAAAACAATCACTTCCATAGCTCAAAACTAAATAGTCAAACTCATACTCCAAAATAATATGTGTCAATATTCTCAAGGTTCAACAAAACAAGAGTCCTCAATATTTCAACAAAATCATAAATTCTCAAGACTCCAATAATACATAAAAATAATATTCTCAATTCTCAATTTCAAAATAAATAACCTTAATCATAAGAAATGATAAGTTACTAAGTTTATAATGTCAAACTCCAATTGGTTCGAATTGAGTATCCCTTAGCTTATATAATAATTTTCGTCATTACTCATCTCTGTACAATTCTTATACTCATCTCTCATGGGCTCTTATTCAATCTCGATCCCAACTTAAACTATTGCTCAAAGACAAAACATATTCCTCAATATGGATACAAAATCCTAAATGCTCCCAATTACAAGTTCTTTAATCATTAACATCAATCTCCTTATTCTTATACCTTGGTGTCTCAATAGACAAGTGTACAAAACTCAAGTACTCATTCTTAATAACTAGGCAAGGTGTCACAACAAACTAGTCAAAAACACAATACTAACAACTATGTGACGATGTGCATCCCATTATTTATTTCAAAACACATCTCAAATAAGAACAATGAAGCGAATAATCCTAATATAAGCAATTGAACTCACAAGATCCAAAACATTCCTCAAAATTCTCATCATAGAAACTCACAAGGCATAGCTTTATAAAATCTGCAAGAAAACAGGCTTAACTAGCAATAGGAAACCCTTCCCAAAACAATATAATATAGTTCTTGCAGAAAATTAAGTTCGGTGTTCAATCATACAATCTTGATAGCTCACATATAATAATTCACATATTGCATGGTTTCATCAATAAACACTTAGTCATACAACATGCTTGAACACCTCATAAGTAAATTAATATGCACATAGGAAAGAAATTAAATTCTAGCCAATATGCCCTTTCTTATCCTACATAATCTCACCACATGCTTTTAAAAGCGATTAACACATAATTACATATCTTAATTCCTTCGCATACCTACACACATAATTTTTTAAAATTCAATTTTCACTTTCGAAAATTCAATGCCAAAACTTAAAAAAATTCGGCCCTTTATTTAAAAAGAAAAAAAATATGACCAATTTTAAATAAAATAAAAACAAAATTTGGTCCTAAGAAAATTTCGGACCTTCTTCTCTTTTTTAAAATTCGTTCACTAAAATAAACGAACTTAAAATAAAATAAGTACTCTTAAAATATTTTTTTAAATCATTTAAACAAGCACTTGGTCAAGCTTTTAAAATATAGGTTTCTTAAAAACAAATTTTTGGCTTTAGTGGTGATTAAAATCCAACCTGGCTTTGATACCACTTTGTAATTACCTGGAAATTCCATTCTTTTAAAATACCCGTTTTCTCTAAAATATAATATAAACTTAGGAAATAACTAAAACATTACCGTCATCATGATAACAACTAACGTTTTCAAAGTCACACAGCGAAAGACTAACTTTCGAAAACTCAAGTAAAATAAAGTTTAATAAATCAAACCCAAACCCATCTTACAATAAACAAATGACTTGAAACCATTAAAGGCCCTTTTAAAAACCAAACTAAAATATTAAAACAATAATTAATGTTAGTGTCAATGATTACATAAATAATTCAATACAATAAATAATAAACAAAGGAACAAATTACCCTCTTCGCTTAATCCCATCATGCTTGATATGCTGCTTCTTTACCTGTACTTCTCTTTATTTCAACATCACTACTCGCCATATAAAATGAGTCATAGTAGGGCCAATCCAAAGAAAAGCCAAACACTAACAACAAAGTATGAGTCAACAAAAGCTGAGTACATATGCACCAATAGAAATAATCACACTAACATGAATATCCTAGCAATACATAATGAATAAATAAATAAATAAATAAAACATGCTTGCCATACAACACAAGTTAACTTACCTTTGACTCATGGCCCTCCTTTAATTTATTAATATATAGCTTTGGATAATGCATCGAACGCGTTTCCTTCCTTAAGAATAGCCCAACTGGCACCTACTATGTCACCTTATGAAGGAATTCCAGCAAATTAATAATAAAAGAAAGTACAGCGTCCTGTACCCCTGTAGAGTTATGGTTAAATATAAAACCCCATAACTCCCCCCTTATGTTCATACTCAAGGTGTATATGTTCCAAGAGTTTTGGTGCGTATCCTCTTACACTTTATGTGATTTATCAATTTAACTTGTGATGACTCCAACCAATCAATCAAGAACAAACATAACAGCAATCAACACATACTTTAATTTCCTTCATGGATTAATTAGTGAGCACATATAATTTAATTTAATTAAGGTTCCTTGCCTAGTTTTGTGCACAAAATTACCTTGGTGCATAAAATGCACCAATAACTTCCTTGACTCAATCTCAACTTATGTAAGTGAGTAATAAACTAACTTCTTGACTTGACCTCAACTTATGTGGGTGAGTAAATAATTCATGAATTATGCTCAATAAATATAACTTAGCTCTTTTAAACATATATAAGTCTTGCTTATTAAATACATGTCTTATTAATAAAGAATAATAAATAATATAACATGATTCAATCTCTTTCAACTTGTATCAAGCTCATGATAATTATTTCACATACTCACATGCTTACATATAAGACATGGAAAATCAATCAATCATTCCAAGTAACACAACAACTTATTAACATGATACTAATCTCATACTTGATACCAAATTTTACTTCCTAACATGCTACTACGCATAATTATTACATCCTACGCACATACGTACCTCAAATCGTCTTTCCAACTAGCCATAATGCTAGAAATAACTCAAACTTAAAGCCTCCTACAATACAAAATACATAAATTCAATTACTCCCTTGATTACACAAATTTCCAGCAACTTTTAAACACTTTAAAACCTCTCTAATAAGCTAAAATTTTGGTTTAAAACCCTTAAAACTCTTTCTTTAATTGGGTAACTAAAACCACAAAGTAAAAACTCAATTATAGTGTTTATATAAAAATTACAGCATACTTTTCAAGGTTTAAACCCCTCAAATAAATCTGAAAATTCAATTGAAACCAATTAAAAACTTCTCTACCTATGGGTAATTAAACCCTTTTAACAAAACTACAAAAGTTGTGCTTAAATAAAAATTCCAACATTATTATTTTGATAAAAATTCATTAAAACTCCATATAAATATAGTGTTTAAGCTTAATTATCACTTATAATCAATGGGTATATAAAACCCCCAAATCAATTGGAAGTTAGAACCCTGAAAATCAACTCTTTTATAAATAAAACCCCAACTTTTAATACTTTATAAAATCAGAAATTAAAACACTCCATAATCCAAAATTTATACTCTTTAATCATTAAAAACACAATTATAAAACATACTAATCATATTTTAACAATTAAAATCAAAACCCAAAATACATAATACATAAAACAAATTAAAAACAAGAGGAGAGAGAGAAGGGAGAACCATCGTGGGTGGCTAGCCGGTGGCTAGGTGTGGGACGCCGGAAGGCTGTCAACGTGGCAGTGAGGTGGCAGTCGGACGTGAGGTGGTAGCGAGGTGGCGTTTGGCATTGTTGGTGTGAGTTTTCACGATGAAAGTACTACAAAGAAAGGGGGGAAAAATAAGGAAAAGGGAGAGAAGAAATAAATAAAGAAAAGAAAAATTAGAAAAGATTACTTACTTTTAAAAAATTTGATTTTTAAGACTCTTTATGTGGCAAATTTTAAAGTTTTGGGGGATATTTATAGAGTGAAAAATAGAGGGTAGGTTTGGGCTTAGTAATTAAGTGGGCTTGAATTATGGATATTTGACCCACAAGGATTCAAATAAATTAATTGGGCTTAGTTAAATAGTATAGGGTAGGTAAAATAGGAGTATGTAAGGATTATTTACATATGATTATTTAAATAAGTCCAAATGCTTAATAACGTTTAGCCTGTAATATATTTTACTTTTTATAAAACGTTATAATTAAAGTACTTTAGGCCTTTAAAATATTTAATTAAAATACTTGAGCCCTTAAGAATATATTTTATAATTAATTAAATAATTTATAAAATATATAAAAATATGGAGTATTACAACGCCGGCACCGGGATAGGGGAAGGGAGTCTGCGCGACGATCGGCGCTTGGGGGAAGAGGATTGGCTGGCTGTTGGTTGCAGCAGGCCGGTCGTGGGTGGCAGCGGGTTGGATGTGGGTGGCGGGGATAGTTTTTTTTTGGTTTTTTTTATTTTTTTTATTTTTGATTTTTATCTTTTTTTATTTATTTTTTAACCTATCACATGCTGACATGTGTATATTAAACTTCAAAAAAAATAAAAAAAATTACCTACTCAACATGATACCGGTCACCTAACAGTGTTATGAGCAGAAGGAGTATAATGTTCGGATTAATAAAAAATAATCAAAAGTTGGGGTTAATATTGGCGGATGAGGCAAATTTGAGATTAATCGGGGCAATTTTTCCTTAAGATTTCAATGTTAAAAATAAGGTTACTATATTAAAATTAGGGTCACTATATTCAATATAACATTGTTATAATGTTAGGGTCACTATATTCACTATATTCAATAATATTATTGTGAATTGAACCAGCTCCACGCAAATTTTTTCTTTAAATTTCTATATGATTATCTTGAGAAATAAAATAAAAATCTATATTTTGTTCATTAGTAGAGTTTTTCTAAATTTATAACAATGTTTGTTCAACATACATGAACGAGAATTATACATAAATCCATTTAAGAGTTTGCAATATTCATGTTTAGTTTTTTTTTTTCTTTTTATTTTTATTTATTTATATTTTTTTTAAGGCATTCAATCTTACACAAATCATATCATATCATATAACTAATACATAAAGCTAAACTTTTAGCCAGGCCATGAGATAACGACACTTAGCATTTCAACTTTTCGCCAAGTGTCGCGCCACGGAGAAAACAATTAAATACTAATATGACACGTAGGATTTATTTGGATATATTTTTTATGAATAAAAAAGTTGTATTTTTTTATGAGGATAAAAACTTGGATAGATTTTGTAGAACAAAAAGGTTGGTTCAGAGTTTTATTTTCAATAAAATTTGGACAGATATATAGGATAAGTTGTTGGTTTAGAGTTTTATTTCCGATAAAATACCAATATTTCACATATACAAAATAAATTATTAGTTTAATCAAAGCACGAGACAACGACACTTGGCATTTCAAATTTTCACCAAATATCACGCCACGTAGGCAACAAGTGAAGGAAGTATAGTTCAAAACATACAACATTCATTTATAATATATTCTAATTGATTGAAATAAAATATTTCACAATCTAATATATTTTATTACTGTATGTGGACCTGTCAATCGGGTCGGGTCACGGGTCATTTCGAATCGAGTCACTTCAGGTCACGGGTCAAGAAATGTTCAATGATAGCCAAAAGTTTTGGGTTCGGGTCAACCCAACGGGCTTAGAACACATTTTTTTGTTTAATTTATTTTTGGCTAATTATTAGAAATTTCTAATATTTTAAGATTACTTTGCTATTTTTTTTAATTTTTTAAATCGAACATTTTCACCAATATTATTATTAGTCACTACATGCTTACTATAAAATTTAAATTGTCATCAAAACACATCAATTTCTAACTAATTTTGTATCAATGATATATTTTAAGACTTGATACATACATACATACATACATACATATACATATACATACATATATATATATAAATATATATATATATATATATATATATACACATACATACATACATATATATATACACATACATACATACATATATATATACATACATACATACATATATAAATATATATATATATATATACATATATATATATATATATATATATGTGTATGTGTATGTGTGTGTGTATGTATATATATGTGTATGTATATATGTATGTATATATACATACGTATATATATATACATATATACATACATACATACATACATACATACATATATATATATATATATATATATATATATATATATATATATATATATATATATATATATATATATATATATATATATATATATATATATATATATATATATATATATGTGCGCGCGCGATATGTATATATATATATATTGGAAGTAAGATACATGAAGTAGATTAGGAACGTCTTCTCGCAAGACCATGCCCTAGCCTAATCTATCTAGAAGTAAGAAATAAGAAAATTTGTTATCCATAAAAGGGTCAATATCTTGGTGCGTTGGAGTATACGCAAGAGAGGCAACATAATCTGTTGCTCGATTTTCTTCACGGTAGATACCTTGTGATTTGAAGGCTGGGAAAAAATCCAAAATGTTCTTGACATCATCCATCAATAGCTGGAGCTTCCACGGGCAGTTATAGTGACCCTGCAAAATATTAATAACTGTTAGATTATCACCTTTAATAAAAATATGGTGACCATTACGAAGGGCAATGACTTCAACAAGAAAAGGTAGGCAAGAGCCTAAATTATAAGTACGACTAGCAATATGATTCACTAAATGATCCCTAATAACAACACCAACAGAGGTTAAATTAAAAAGGGTGAAACCATCAAAATTGTGCTTACAGTAGCCCACTAGGAGAAGGGACCAAGATATAATAACAGGGAAGGACTGGGTGGGAGTAAGAATAGACTTATTGGTTGGAAGGTGGATATCATTCAAAATATAATGAGCCTGCCATTCTTGAAATAGAGAAAAGACACGAATATAAATACTATTAACATTGGCCGTAGTATTTTTAAAAATAAAAGTATTACGACATTTCCAGATACTCAGAAAAAAGGATGGCAATCTTAGGGAGGGAGCTGTGAGAAGAAACCTTAAGAGGCCAAAAAAGATACGGGATCAAAATAAAAGAGTGGATCATACCTACTCAAGTACAGACATAAGTAGAAGACCAAATATTTAAAGAAAAAGAGCATGGAAGGAATAAATGATTTGAGACTCAGAATGCATAATACAAAATGCACAACAAGAAGGGACATTAATATTTCGGGATACTAAGGTTGGTCTAGTAGGGAGACTATTTAGAAAGATTTACCATAAAAAGATTTTAATCTTGGGTGGAATTAGGGGTGCCACTATTCAGATTAAAATCGAAATCCAATCCAATCCAAACCGAATAATTAATTCGGATTGGATCCAAACTTTAAATCCGGATTGGATCGGATTGATTTTTTTTTTTTTATAATTCAGATTTTCGGATCGGATCGGATTGACCTTATTTTGATCCAAAAAACCGAAATAACCGAAAAATAAAATCGTGCTTTTACAAACAAGAAATCTTAGTATTAATCATGTTAAACTATGTTTATAATTACATTAATATTAATCATGTAAAACTATGTTTTTCGATGCTTGTATTAATCATGTACAATCATGCTTTCAAGAATTGATTTTTTATAATTGTAATTTTATTTTTATAATTGCACTAAGCCTAAAAACATTTCAATGTATTTTAATTTGGATTTTCAGATAGGATCCAAATAACCGAATTTTAATTCGGATTGGATTTGGTGAATAATTCGGATCGGATTGGATTTGAAAATTGAAAACCGAAATCCGAATGGACACCCCTAGGTGGAATGTTAAAATTCCATATCCAACGAAATTCCCATTTAGTAGATGATGAAATAGAATTGTGGGCCAACCAAGTGGCTGATTTAACAGTAAATTGACCATCCTTAGACATACCCCAACAAGGTTCATCAGGAACAGGGGAAGAAGGGAGAGGGATTCCACGGACAATTTGGACAAGGTCATGAGAGAGGATTGAAAGTAAAAGGGAAACATTCCAAGTATTATTTTCAAAGATAAACATATCAACACTGACATCAATATTAGGAATATGATCTGGATCCAAATTTAAAAGGGCAATGATATTAGTATCAGCACACCAATATAAACCCAAAAACGAATAGAAGAACCATTACCAACTTTCCATCGGATGCTTCTAATCAGTAAAGGACAAATTTGGAGAATTTTTTTTTCCAAATCCAAGAATCCGTAGGTTGAGATCGATAATTCATAAAGTGGGAGTTACGAAGATATTTTGCCGTGATTGACTGAACCCATAAATTAGAAGGGCCAATCAAGATTTTCCAACCTAATTTTGCTAAAAAGGCAGAGTTAATTGCATTTGATTTACGTAAACCTAGGCCACCTTGACTCTTTGGTTGACAAATAGAATCCCAAGCAACTAGTGGGAGACCTTTCTTAGCAGGAGTCTGTTTCCAAAAGAATCTCGGTTAATTTTATCTAAAGAAAAGGTAACGGAAACAGGAAGGTGAGTTGTAGTCATAGCATAAGAGGGTAAAGCCTCTAAATGACTTTGAATCAGCACAATCTTACCCGCTTTAGAAACTAAATTTGAAGACCAAGAGTTCAATTTTTTTATCATCTTTTGAGATAAGATGCTAGAAGTTATCTTTGTTAAAACAAAAAGATGAAAGAGTAGACCATAAAAAGTCCAATTCGATACGATCATAAGCTTTTTCCATATCAAGTTTAAGGGCTAATTATCCTTTCTTATTTTTAGATTTATTAAAAAGATTCAAAACTTCATGTACCATCAAAATGTTATCTTGGATTGCACGATCCGGAGCAAAAGTATTTTGGTGAGGACCAATAATTTTCTTAAGAAAGGGTTTTAAACGATTAACCAAAATTTTAGAAATTGCTTTATAAATTGTAGTACAAAGACTAATAGGTTTATACTGACTTGCCATAGTTGGATAAGCAATTTTGGGAATTAGCGTAATAATAGAATGGTTAAGTTCTTTTAATAGAATGCCATTATAGAAGAAGCCTTTGATTGCTTTACAAATATCTAAACCTATTATCTTCCAATAATGTTGGAAGAATTTAGGACCATAGCCATCCAAACTCGGGCTTTATAAGGAGACATATCAAATAAAGCATCCCTAATTTCATCATTGGTAAAACTCTGAGTAAGTTTCATATTATCATAGCAGAAATGAGCTGAGACGAGTAATCCAAGGAAGAGACATAACCCTTTCTTGCTGATGATTTGATTTGAATCATTTAGAAAATTCAGAATAAAATAGGTTCGTTATTTTAGAAAGGGTGTCAACCCATTGGTTATCACCATTTTGCAAGTGAAAATTTTGCTTTTTACTAGAACGATATTCATCGACTTATGAAAAAAACAAAAACTTCTATCACCTTTAGTTAACCATAATTTGTTGACCAATTTGCCCCAATATTTTTGGCCAAATAAAAGTAACTTTTCTCTTAACTAGTTCTTTTTTTTTTTTTTTTCTTAACTAGTTCTTATATATAGCTAGTCAGTCTTAATCGTAGTATTTGTTTTCCTTCAAATTGTTCAATTCAATTGATTTTGTTTAATAAACAAACACAGACAAGTTACCACTGACCCAAACTCAACCTCACAAGAATCTTCACAACTTTGGGCCTTTGAAATTGGTCTTGGGCTAAGTGTCTTGGTAATACATGATACAAGATATAAGATTAAATCACAGTAAAAATAATAAAATTTGATACTTTTTTTTTTTTTTTTTTTTACGAAATTTTTTTGATATTTTGGTATATGCAAGAGAGTAAAATCATGTTTTATTTGCATGACAGACAAATAAATGTAGAAAATTTTACTGTTTTTGATCCCATAGATGTAGATAATAAAAAATTTAAGTCTTCTTATATTCCTAGATTAGTCAATGACCCTTAACATAATACAAGTAGTTCCTTAAATTATGTTATTTTATATACAACATAATGAGAGATTAATTGTAATTATATTAGTGAAACAATATGATTTTTAAACAGTTACTATCTGAGTATCAAAATAACTTTCTACTTTGGACTTTGTATTGGTTAAGCTTATAACTAAGGACAATCTAGTTTAACTAAACAAAAAGCAAGGAATTCACCCTTTAACAACTTAATCCCAAATGCTTACCAAGGCTCAGCCATCAATAGATTCGAAGGTATCACAATTCACAAACATTACCCTTGTATGCACAACTCTAGAAAAATCAATTTTGTCATTCTTCATAAGCTAACTTAGGCATCAAAGTGATGGTTTTCCTCAAAACTATCCCTGAGGTCAGCTCACTGTATAGTATGTTCAAGTTTCAACTCATATTTAAGGCCTAATGATATGTTCCACGATTAATACAATCCAATTTCTTTCAAAGTGATTTATGCATGCTATATTAGGCATCAGAGGGGGTTTTTTCAAGACCACCCCTAAGACCATCTTACGATATTGTATGTTCAAGTGAAAACTCATATTCAAGGCCTAATGAAATCTTCCACCATTCATACAATCCAACTTCTTTCAAAGTAGAGGATCATGGAGTGGAGGGACGGTTTGTCCCTCCATCTCCCCCAGGAGTGACCTGGATTCGATCCTCACCCCACCCCTTCTGTGATAGGAGGACCACCCCCGTATCTTACCATGTTTTTTTTTAAAAAAAAAATATAAAATAAAACCCTTCTTTCAAAGTGATTTATGCATTTAGACACAATTTGACCATTTTGGAGAAGAAATTTATTTTAGCCTAAAAACACATTCTTTTCTCAAAGAATGGCCTCTCATATTCCACACGAGTTCAAGGGTGTGAATATCCATGTTTAGTTGACGACCTTTAAGCAAACAAATTCAAAAACACTTACTTTCCTATCTTTTCTAAATTTCTATTGTATCAATAATTATTAAAAAAAAATATTCAATAGTAACCTTTTCTTTGTTTTGTTGTAAAATTGATTTATCATTTATATTGAAAATTTTCATTTCATGTATTAACTCTACTAGTTATGAAGATACAAAAGCGTACCAAAGATTCCCACAAATGTCTTACAAGTGATTAAATAAATAAAATAATAATTTAGGGATACATCATTTGAAGTGCTAGCTGTTTCGGGGTTTTCTGATGTCCTGCGGGAGAGTTACAATTCCGAGACTGGAACCGGACGCCTGTACCTGCAAAATAACGGAGACTCCTGAGAGCTCCGCCTCCAACGGTCAAGTTAGTACCTGATTAAGGAGTAATTAATACGGAAATTAAAGTAATAAGATCTCTCTAGGTGAGAGTGCTTAGTGTTGGTAATCTGCGTCGTTAGCGAGATTAGCCGGTTGTTGGTGTTCCGTAATATCTCTGTTCTTCTCTGCTTGATTTCTTGATTATTCGATTACCCAACTAATGAGGATTAATTAAGTATTTATAGCCTTGAGAAGCGTGCCACTCTCTAGGTTTAAGGTAAACCTAGGGCTGATCGGGCCTCTAGACTGGATTGGGCCTTGATGGCCGGTTTTCCCATTTGGCATGGGTGGACACGTGGCGTGTCTAAATTGGTCCGTAGAGGACGTATCTGTGATTGACACGTGGCAGGCTCCTGTTGGCCTTCGTGAAGGACACGTGGCGGAACCTGGTTGGTCCACTTGTCAGACGGTGATTGGTGGATAAAAATCCCCTAATCATTTGCCCCTCACAGGTGGCACGTGACTGGTCACGTGTCGCCTGTGACAGGTGTCGCACGGTGACAGGCGACGGCCTGCTACAGGTGTCACCTTGCAAACGGCCGAGAGATTTTCCCGCCCAAATTTTGAATTTGGAAGCGACCCTTCGCCTTCTCACTTTGCCTATAAAAGGAAGTGCTGACTTCGGTCATTTTCACATTTGAGAACTTTGCGAGAACATTCGGACCCCTGAACTTGCTCTGACATTTTGGACTTTTTCTGCCTACCGCCTGTTCTGACAAGCCGACTGACCCGGACTTCCAAGACTTCATCAACCGTCACTCGTTCAGGTAACTCAGTTCTCCTACCCTTAATTTTATTTTTATTTTTTGAAATGGCACCATGGAAGCACACGACACGACCTAAGTTAGTGATCAGCCGGTCACCGGGGACGGCTGAATCTAGGACTAGGAGTGCCGCCTGCCCTTTTCTGGACCCATCTTTGCCCTTTATACAAAGTCCGACTGTATCTGTGTCTATGCAGAACGTGATGGCCAGAACGAAACAGACTGCTATGATATCAAACTCAGACGGCTCCTCCCAAAGGGTGCTCCTTAGTGAAACATCTGACCAGGCGCCAGATGTAGAATTGAAACGAGGCGACTGTCAAGCCGACATTTCTGAGAGAGGGGCCAAGGTGTTCCCTTCCCATCTTACTGTTGACATGTCTAATTTTCCTCCTGCTCCTTCTAAGGGAGAGCAGGCGGGCCCCTCTAGGAGAGGGGAGGAGTCGTCCTCCTCGGACTCGTCAGAGGACGAGTCTGAGTCCAGCTCTTCTGGCCACAGTTCTCCAGGCTCAGAAGAAAAACATAGCCGCCTACAAGAGGCGAGACTTTCTCATGCAGTTGAGAAGGGGGACAATTGGGCGGAGCCATCCGCCTCTTACAGAGAGGAAAACGCCCCCTACTACTGCAGGGTACCCCGGGGCCGGATTGCAACCATGCAAGACAACGTGGCGAGCTTTATTGCTAACCACAAAATGGGCCCGGAATTTTTACTGTTTGTGCCGGATCCAGAAGACACTGTCGTCTGGCCGGCTGGTACCAGCTATGGTGACGGCTGCTTTGGCTGCTATGTGGCGGCCATCAAAGCTGGACTGCGCTTCCCATTACATCCGGCTGTTCAGCGGATTTTAGATGGGTATGATCTGGGGTTATGGCAGTTAGCCCCCAACTCTTGGGTAAACGTACTCGGCTATGTGGCCGGGTGCGAAATGTACGGGGTGGAGCCAAGCTTTGAGGCTTTCGCCCACATGAACTATCTCAGCCGGACCCCTAAGTCGGGAGGTACCGGCTGGTACCAACTAACAAGCCATAGGGGTTACCTCATGACGAGAGGTAAGGCGAACAAATGGAAGGATTGGCGGAACACCTTCCTTATTATCGAGGGTTCAGACACGGAGCTGAACAAACGCTTTAACAAGTGGAATAGGGATCCGCCTCTTCTCGCAGGCGGCCGCAGCATGCCGCCTGTTCCCCTAAAGGCTAAAAAAGAGATCCTAGACAAAGGACTCTTCAAAGTAGAGACTAGGGTGAACTCTACTTCAGGGGTACGAGAACAAGTACCCCTAAACTGCGTCCCGAGCTTCAAGTGGCTCTATGACGAGTACCTTTTGGCCGCCTGTGGCCTCGGCAGTCGGTGCTCTAGAGGTAGCCGGCCTGACAAATACTCTGTTTTTTCATGCCTTGTTTACTTGGGATTTTTACTAACTTTGTTGTTTATTTCTTGAAGCTGACGCCATGAGTAAAATAACAGCATCCAAGACTGCGGCGGCCATGTTGCGGGCCTCGCTCATGAAACAGTCGTACGCCGACTCCCACAACAAGGAGGCACCCTTGGTAAGCTTCAAAAACTCTTCCTCTTTTAGTTGTCTTATGAATATACTAACTCTTTTTGTTTTTCAGTCTGGCACTCCAAGGGCTTCTTCCTCGCAACAGCCGGACCCCAAGGCCCGGAGGACGACTGTTGCAAGCTCTCCTGGGTCTTCCAGGAAAACATTGGCGGTTGAGAAGCAGCCGGCCACTTCTTCAAAAACCCAGGCGGGGCCGCCTAGATGTATGGACACTCACTTGTAAAAACTCACCCTTGCTTCCTTCTTGACTAGGTCTAACTTGTTTTTTCCTTTCACTTAATGCAGCCGGCCCCCAGGGACTTGACTTGGTTGAGGTAACCAAGTCTATGGTTAAAGTAGTTCCTCCATCTGACAGGGAGGCGGTCAGGGGTGCCGGCACCCTTGACCTTGATGGGATTTCAGGGGTCCTTGCTGAGGTATACTTAGCATCTTTTGAGCTTTTGAGTTCCAGGACGCCTGTTAACTTTTTGTTTGGAAACTGACGCCTGTTTTTCTTTGTACTTAGGCCCTGCTCCGAGTCAACAGCCTTCGCAAGCCGATTGATCGGAAAAAGAAAGAGGTAAAGGCCGCAAAGGCTATGGCCGCCTCCAGCTGTGATAAGGCAATGTTTCAAATTGCCCAAAATGAAGTACTGACCATTGATCTTCTTTATTATCAGGCGCAGGCTACCGCCGCTGTTCGGGCTCAGTTAGAGGCGGCCCAAAAGAAGGTTGACGAGCTGGAGGGGACCGTCACCAACCTTAAGGCCGAGCTGAAACCTCTTCGCCAAAAAATGCACTCTTACGAAGCCATGGAGAAATCTTTGGCCAACGTAAAAGAACGCCTGGTGAACCAAGAGAAGAGTCTTACCCAAGAGCTCTCGGATAAGGCCGAGCAAGAGAAACAAGAGCTCGTCCGGGAGATGGTGGAAGACTCCGCTCAAATCCAGCGCATGACCTGGGAACGACTGTTCCCCAGTGCCGACTTTGCCTCATGGGAAAGAACGTACCGCCAGTGTTCGGAAACATATAATCAACAGATCCTGGCGGCTGCTGAAGAAGAGGCGTTGGACGGTGCGTTGGAGGAGGAAGAGCCGGTTGTGGCGCTTGTGCCACTTGGGGGTAAGGCATCAAAAGAGGGTGCAGCTAAGGCCGAGTCCAGCAAGAAGAGTGCTGACCAGGCGGCAGCTGCTGATACTGAACTGCCCCCTTCTTAAGCTTTAAGTATATATTTTTTTTTTTTTTTTTTTTTTTTTTTTTTTTTTTTTTTCACGGCCTGCGTGCCGTTTGCTTTGTAATTACCCGGCCAGGGGGCCGGGGTTTTGAATATTCTGCTGGTCTTTAATGGCCGGCTTATTTTTAATCAAATTTTTGTTTTGGTTCAAATTTGTCTAAGTATTTTTAATTTGTTCACTAGACCGACTGTTGTGTATGGCCGAACGTTAAGACAGGTACAAATAGTATGCCGCCTATGCCCCTGGACGACTGGTGGTCTGGTTCCAGGGTAGATGATCAGTCGGCCATTTATTCAATCGGTATTCGAACTATTTATTCAATTTGTCTGACCAAGTAAATAGTATTTCCTAGTTGCCAAGGAATTAAGTAGGATAACAAACGGCGGGTGCCGGTTGTTTCCCTTTATTGCCAATGTTGGCTTTTAACTCGTAATTTGTTAACCTAGCAAGAGTATTGGTTGAGAGCCTTTGTTTATTAAAAACAAGTGGACGACTCATACCTTTTAGGCTCCATACTAAGTTTGAGTGACTGTTAACTTAGGAGTTACTTAGTCTTCGTCACAATCTAGATTGAGTAGTAGAGGTACCAGGCGGCGTAGGCCGGCTAGACCCCTTGATTCACCAATGTTTGTTGGCTATTACCTCAATAGGTTATCTAGTAGGAATAGGGGTTCGAGTGCCCTTGTTTGTTTAAAACAGGCGGACGACTCAAACTTTTTAGATTCCATACCAAATTTGAAGGAGTGACTATGAGTTAACTTTGGAGTTACTCAGTCGCCGTCACTTTTGTTTGAGAAGTAGAGGTACAAGGCGGCGTAGGCCGGCTAGACCCCTTGATTCGCCAATGTTTGTTGGCTATTAACTCAAGAGGTACCCCCTGCATTTATCCCAAGTAATACAGGCGGTCATCTGACTCAGATGTCAACTGCTACCACTGGTTTGGTTAGTGATAGAGTTATCCTTGTCTCAAAAACGGCTACGTGGTTGCCCTTGGGGACAGTCGTATAGGTGCCGTGTAATTAGTTTATAGAACAATGTTCCACCCAAAAGGGAGCTGCTCTCTGCGACGAATTTCATCCGGAGGGATGCCGTCGGACGCCTGCTATGATGTTGGGACAGGTCGAATTAGTTTTGTAGATTTGATCAGTTGGCTTGGCGCCTGGTCTGATCATTCGGCCGGTGGCCTTTGTAAGTTCTTGGTGAACGTAGGTGCTAAGTAAAAGAAGGGTAGCCGCCTGTTAGGCACAGGATCGGCCAGGCCCTAATCTTTTTAGCTAAGTGTTTGAGTAAAATACTCATTGGAGAGTAGCCGACTGTAAAGGAACAGACGGCATGCCCTTCTGAAGATTGAGTGAAACTCAAATGGAGAGTAGCCGACTGTAAAGGTACAGACGGCATGCCCCTCAGAAGATAGAGTGAAAAACTCAATGGAGAGTAGCCGACTGTAATGGTACAGACGGCATGCTCCTCGTAATACAAAAATTGAATAGTAAGTGCAAACTTTATTAAGTAGCTCTTTACTTTACATCTTTCAGAAGAAATATTTTTTAAGGTTATCTACATTCCAAGTTCGAGGCAACGGTTGTCCGTCTGGTGTTTCCAGACGGTAGGTACCGTCCCTGACTTCCGCATAGATTCGGTAGGGTCCTTCCCAGTTGGGAGTTAGTTTGCCAGACTCATTAGCCCTACCTACTGCTTCCATTTTTCTAAGTACAAAGTCCCCTACTTTGAGTGGACGCCTGTGTACTTTTTTGTTGTATGATCTAGTCATTCTCAGGCGATAGATCTCATGGCGCAAAACAGCATTGCCCCTCTTTTCAGGAAGTGAGTCTAATGCCAGGCGCATGGCTTCCCAGTTTGCCTCTTTGTTATACAGCATTACTCGAAGAGTCGGCTCGTAGTGTTCTATTGGAAGAACAGCTTCTGCACCATAAGTTAGGAGGAATGGAGTTTCTCCAGTCGCCCCTTTTTCAGTCGTCCTAATGGCCCAGAGAACATGTGGTAGTTCATCCGCCCATAGGCCGCCTGCTCGTTCAATCTTTTTCTTGAGACCGTCTGAGATGATTTTATTAAAGGCTTCTACCTGGCCGTTTGCTTGTGGACGGCCGACAGATGCAAAGTAATGTGCAATTCCTTGGTCTCCCAACCAGCTTTTGAGAACAGGCGTCTCAAATTGGGGACCATTATCAAAAACCATGGACATGGGAACCCCGAACCGAGTGATGACGTTTTTCCAAATGAATGAAATTACATCTTTCGTCTTGATTCCCTTTACAGCCTCCGCCTCCACCCATTTAGTGAAGTAGTCAACGGCAACAAGTATATACCTTCTGCCGCCTGTAGCAGGCGTATATGGACCCAGAATGTCCATGCCCCACTTAGCAAACGACAGTGGGCTGTGAATGGTAGTGAGGTCAGTAGCCGGACGGTGAATTAATTTGCCAAACCTTTGGCACTTGTCACATTTTTTCACCATCTCCATAGCATCTGCTTCCAAAGTAGGCCAAAAGTAGCCCTGCCGCCTTGCCCTTTGAGCAAGCATCCTACCACCTATATGGGAAGCACAGAAACCAGAGTGAAGATCATCTAGTATCTCTCGTCCCTTTTCAGGAGTAACACACTTTAAGAAGGGTTGAAGGTACCCCCTCTTGTGAAGTTCTCCCTGTATCATTTCAAAACAGGAGGCTCGTTTTTTCAGTGCTGCCGCCTGTTGAGGATCATCCGGCAGTGTACCGTTTGTCAGATATGCCCTGATTGAATCCATCCAGGTTGAGCTTCTGTCTAGGATTCCAATAGGGTTTTCCTCGATGCTTCTCTTCTCCATTACTTCCCAAAAAACAGTTCGAGGAGTATCGGAGGAGGCGGATGATGCTAATTTTGACAGTGCATCTGCCTGGTTGTTTTCTGATCTCGGCACTTGGATCAGATGGAAATCCTCAAGGGAGCCGACTGCTTGTCGGACCGCCTGTAAATACTTGATCATGGCCGGATGGGTTGCTTCGTATTCGCCATTGTACTGACTCACTATCAATTGTGAATCAGAACAGGCGTCTATTTTTCTTGCCCCTGCCGCCTTGCACATGCGGATCCCGGCTAGTAAAGCTTCATATTCTGCCTCATTGTTTGAAGCCTGAAAACTGAAGCGTAGAGCATACTCGAACCTGTCGCCCTCTGGAGATTGACATACGACGCCTGCTCCACAACCATTTGAAGTAGAGCTTCCGTCCACATATACCTTCCAGACTTGGTCTGGAACTTGAGAGTCAGGAGGACGAGTCATCTCTACAATAAAGTCAGCAAAGGCTTGCCCCTTCACTGCTTTTCTAGGCTCGAAAGTAACTTCGAGGCTCTGTATTTCTATGGCCCATTTGATCATTCGTCCTGACGACTCCATGATGGTAAGGGGCCGCTTGATTGGTTGGTCGGTATACACGACGACTGCATGTGCCAAAAAGTAGGGTTTCAATTTTTTAACAGCCATGAAGAGTGCAAGACCGAATTTCTCCACTAGGGGATACCTCAACTCGGCATTTTTCAGTACGTGACTGACAAAGTAGACCGGGAGCTGACAGCCGTCCCTTTCAGCAAGGAGCACAGCGCTTAACGCATGATCAGAGACGGCCAGGTACATGTAGAGATCTTCTTTGGGCAAAGGGCTGACCAGCCTCGGCAAGGAATGCAAGTGAACTTTTAATTTCTGGAAGGCGGCCTCAGCATCCGGCCCCCATTCAAACCTTGCCTTTTTCTTAATTGCCTAGAAAAAGTATAGGCATTTGTCGCCTGATCGGCTTAGGAATCTCCCCAAGGCCGCCAGACAACCTGTTAACTTCTGAACCTCTCGGACGGTACGAGGCGACTGCATGTCAATGACCGCCTGTACCTTCTCAGGGTTCGCCTCTATTCCTCTCTGATTGATAAGGAATCCGAGAAATTTCCCAGACTCAACTCCAAATACACATTTCTTGGGATTGAGCATGACATGGTGCCGCCTGAGTGTGGCGAAAGTTTCTCGGAGGTCCGTCAGATGATCTTTCTGAAGTTTAGTCTTGACAATCATATCATCAATATATGCCTCGACGTTTCTCCCAATCTGATCAAAGAACACTGTGTTTATCATTCGTTGGAAGGTAGCCGGGGCATTCTTAAGACCAAACGGCATGACCGTGTAACAGTATAATCCCTGATCAGTGACGAAGGTCGTCTTCTCCTGATCTTTCTTCCATAAAGGAATTTGATGGAAACCAGAATAAGCGTCCATAAAACTCATCAAGGCATGGCCGGCTGTTGAGTCGACCAGGTTATCAATTTTAGGCAGAGGGTAACTATCTTTGGGGCACGCCTTGTTCAAGTCTGTGTAGTCTACACACATTCGCCAGGTGCCATTCGGCTTTTTAACAAGCACCACATTTGCAACCCAATCTGGGAAGTAACATTGCCGAATGAACCCTGCATCAAGTAATTTTTTGACTTCGGCGGCTGCCGCCTGACCTCTTTCTTCACCATGGTTCCGCTTCTTTTGCCGTACCGGCTTCTTTTTCGGATCCACAGCGAGTTTATGTACTGCCAGATCAGGACTAATGCCTGGCATTTCATGGACTTCAAATGCAAAGATGTCCTTGTATTCTTTCAACAGGTTGTGGAAGTCGTCACCAAGGTTTCTCAGAGCAGTCGTCCCAACTTTGACTGTTCGGTCAGGACGTGAGTCGTCTAATATCAGGTCCGCATGCTCACCAGCCGGCTGAGGGCGGAACTCATCCGGCCGCTCCTCTGCCAATGATTGCTATTTTCTTGCTTTTCTTGCGGACTCTGTCTGGGACGCCTTTCTCTTTTTGTCGCCTGTTTCTTGAACAGGCGCACTCTCCGTGACATTGTCAAGGTTTGTTTTTTCCCCACTTGACCCAGTGGCCATAACAGTGGGCTTGACATCCGAGAGATAGCACTCTCGGGCCATCCTCTGATCTCCCCTTAGGGAGCCGACTGTTCCATTATCCCTCTCAAACTTAAGCAGCATAAGAGACGGGATTATAACAGCCTTGGAATTATTCAGGGTTGGTCGACCCAGAATCATGTTGTAGGCCGAGAGTTCCTCTACTACTAGGAACCGGACTACCATGTGTCGTCCTTCCCCTTTCTCGCCCAGGCGAATGGGTAGATCTACTCGTCCCAGTGGGTGGACGACTCCTCCTCCAAACCCTATTAAAGGGTGAGAGGCCGGATGTATGCAGTCCGTCTGATATTTCAGTTTTGACAGACATTTGCTGCTGATGAGATCTGAGGAGCTCCCGGTATCTATGAGGATTCGGCCAACTCTCTGGTTGGCCACTTTACATTCAATAACGAGAGGGTCGTCATGCGGCCCCCTTATTCCTCCTAGATCCTCTTCAGTGATGACAATCTCAGGAAATGTATATTTGGACGGCCGTTCTTGGTGAACGGAATTTACATCTAACCGCCTTATATTATCTTTGTTGCCCCTAATAGTGGGGCCGCCTCCTGAGAAGCCGCCTGCAATGGTGTAGACGACTGCATCATCTGTATCGGAACTGTCGGCCTGTTGATTCTTTTTGGCCGACTGCTTTTTTGAGGAAGTGTTCCCCGTAGATTTCTTGACATAAGTGTCAAGATCACCTTGATCAGCCAAGCGGTCTAGGTACCGCATGAGACTGATGCAGTCATTGGTGTGATGACCAACGTCATCATGATAAGCACAGATTTTGTCTTGGTTCCGGTTGCTCGCAGAACCCTTCATGGGGAGCGGCTTCTCAATTGAGAACCGTCCCTTAATTTCTTTTAGGATAAACTGGTTATCCTTGTTAAACACATACTTTGGGGAGTATGGTTTGAATTCTTTTTTCTTTTTCTGAGTCGGCTGTTTAGAGGAATCAGCCGCCCAGACCTCTTTTCTTTTCTCATCTTTGTTGGACGACTGTTTCTGTCGTCCCTCTCTTTTGTCGAACCTCTTCCCGTCCGACTGTTTTATCGTACACAGATCAGTCGCCTGTATATAGGCTTCTGCTTCAATCAAGGCCTCTTGAAGAGTCGCCACCCTTTTTCGAACTAAATCAAATTTGAAGGTAGACCCGTCTTTGAGACCTCTAAAAAAGTCAGTATAAGCTACCTCATCCGGTAACCCTTGAATCTGTATTCTCATCAGGTTGAACCGCCTGATGTAAGAACGAAGCCCCTCCTTCTCGCCCTGCTGAATCGTTCCCAAATCAAGGGTCATTTTCTTCGCAGGGATATTCATGGCGAAGTTGGAGGCAAATAAATAAGCAAGCGTCCTGAAGTTGTTTACACAACCAGTCGGCAGGTTGCCGAACCATTGCTGTGCAATTCCCTTGAGAGTCGCTGGGAAACACTTGCACCAAGTGGGATCATCCAACCCTTGAAGGTACATCAGGTTGGTGAATGCCATCAGATGGTCTTCTGGGTTAGTAGTGCCGTCATAGGCGCCTACTAGAACATTTTTTACTTTGGCCGGCTGAGCGGCTTCAGTAATTTCCTTGGAGAAGGCCGACGGCTGTTCACCAAGTCTAAGCAGCCGTAGCTGCCAGTCCATAGGTTGGACGTTTTTTGCTGCAGGTCCACCAAATGGAGGTGGCTGCATAAAATACTGTTGCGGCACAAATGGTAAGTTTGGTACCGCCTGGGCACTATGAAAGCCGGACTGACGGGAGGTGCCGCCTGACTGACTCTCATGGTACGACTGAGTATGCCTCATCGAGGCATTTCGCAAAATGTCTTGAAAATTTGAAGTAGAAGCCGACTCTGATAATCGGTCACTCTTCTTCTGCTCTAGCAGGTGCCGAGCATCTGTGAACGTTTGCTTTGACCCGTCCGCCTGAATATGACGAACCGGTTTCCTATTTCCCGTAGGATAACAGAGTTTTGTGAAATCAAGAGCAGGTGGCTCCCGCTTCTTGGATTTAGGATGGGGAGTCGCCTCTCGCCCTTGAACTGGCTTCCTCTTCAGTGAAGTGGAAGGTTTCTTGGCCGACTGCTCTTTGACTGAAGCAGGCGGTTTTTTGTTGATCAACTCTTGAATCTCTCCCTTGAAGTCCCTCATAAAGGTCATGAGTTCGTTCCTTGTGATGGGAGCAGACCCATCAGTCGGCTGTTGCCGAGCAAGCGGTGCGCCTGCTGGCTCGCTTCCTGTTTGAAGATGCTCCCGTTCCCTCCTTTCGGTATGACGGGTACGTCGGGCCCTTAGGGTCCCGTCTGGAGCTATATGAGTTTCAACTTCAAATTCACTTTCGGTATCATGGTCCGACTGAACTTGAGGGTCGTCTAGGGGACGCCTCTCTTCTGGAGTCGGTACAGACTTGGATGCCATCTCTGAAGTACTCTCCCCACAGACGGCGCCAAATGTTTCGGGGTTTTCTGATGTCCTGCGGGAGAGTTACAATTCCGAGACTGGAACCGGACGCCTGTACCTGCAAAATAACGGAGACTCCTGAGAGCTCCGCCTCCAACGGTCAAGTTAGTACCTGATTAAGGAGTAATTAATACGGAAATTAAAGTAATAAGATCTCTCTAGGTGAGAGTGCTTAGTGTTGGTAATCTGCGTCGTTAGCGAGATTAGCCGGTTGTTGGTGTTCCGTAATATCTCTGTTCTTCTCTGCTTGATTTCTTGATTATTCGATTACCCAACTAATGAGGATTAATTAAGTATTTATAGCCTTGAGAAGCGTGCCACTCTCTAGGTTTAAGGTAAACCTAGGGCTGATCGGGCCTCTAGACTGGATTGGGCCTTGATGGCCGGTTTTCCCATTTGGCATGGGTGGACACGTGGCGTGTCTAAATTGGTCCGTAGAGGACGTATCTGTGATTGACACGTGGCAGGCTCCTGTTGGCCTTCGTGAAGGACACGTGGCGGAACCTGGTTGGTCCACTTGTCAGACGGTGATTGGTGGATAAAAATCCCCTAATCACTAGCTACACCAAAATCTCGTACAATCCAACTCGGCCCAATTAGTGAGTAAGATATTAATGCCCTCTTGGAAGTTGCAAGTGATAAAGGCAAGAAAAATCCCTTCTCTAAAGTGCCTCTAATAAATTTCTATAATCTTAAAGTCGCAAAAGTTGTGAAATTCAATCTTTTTCACTTGACCAAACTTTACTTGATATTTGATACGCTATTTAGAACCCGTGCTCCTATCTCTTGTATTCGAGTTGTTCAACCTAGAATCAACAAAGTGTTAAAATCAAAAATAGCCCCACCACACGATAGATTCCACCCAAGAGACAAAAATTGCAACCCCCCTCAAATAATACTATCCTCTTTAGTTGACACCAGGGAAGGCTCTTTCTCTCATTTTCCTTGTATATTTCAACTAAGACTGCTTCCCCCTAAATATCCATTATTTTCTCCTTCACTATAAAATTCATATAATCCAAAAAAAAAAAAAAAACAATAATTTATTCATCAAATACAACATCCTTACAAATTTAACATGTCACCCACTGCTGAACCTTTTCAAGGTACGTTCATGCTCCCCTCTCCTCTTTTATATTCATTATAAAATACGAACTAATAGAGCTGATCATATGTCCGGATCAGGGTCATAGCACGTTTAAATACAAAAAATATTGTGTCCAAAACCGCTAAAATCAAAATAGGCCCAATCGGCCTAGCTAGTCAAAGACTATAATCAATAGTCTAAATGTGTACTTGAATCGAATCATATTTGATCAGCTCTATATATTACTATCGTATAATCATATTTATAATTTGTGGTACGATGGATAATACAGTTGAAGGGGTTGACCCAACAGAGCACCTACTCATTAGCATTGAAGATGATAACAATATCGTCAATGATGATGATAAGTTAGAAAAGAAATTTGAAATAAAGAATTTGAGGAAAGTTTCAGATAAAGGGGTGTGCATATTAGATGGGGTAAACTTGAAGATATCAAGGGGTATGATCGTAGGGATCATTGGCCCTAGTGGTAGTGGCAAATCGACGTTGCTACGGGCGTTGAACCGGTTGTGGGAGCCGCCGGCTGGGACGGTGTTTTTGGATGGCCGTGATATCTGTGATCTTGATGTCCTCTCCGTTCGCCGTCGTGTTGGCATGCTCTTTCAACTCCCTGCCCTATTTCAAGGTAAATTGTTAGGTTACTTGGTCTTTTATTTTTATTTATTTTTTTTTTTTGGGTTTGGAGTTTTTTTTTTGGTTGGAGTTGATCAAAATGGATAACAAATGTGTTGTTATCATGATTCTAATTTGGATATTTATTTTGAAAGTGTATTTTTTGTATTGGGTTTCTTACCATATTTTGTTTTTAAAGTGAGTTTAAAGTAATAGTTAGCGTAAATTGAGTGGTTAAAGTTATATACAAGAGCTAATGAAAACAAAATAAGTCGATGGTTATATATGTATGGAGTAGTAATTAATGGTTTTGCGGATAATTTGGTTGTTTGTAGGAACTATAAATCCAAAAGTTTGGGAAATGTGGCTTTAGTTGTTTACTTGAGCTAAATAATGCAAATTGACTAGCTTAGATCCATGAGTGAGCATTGAAATGTAAGTTTGTAACATCAAAAATTGATTGTTATTAAAATATTAATGCTAAATTGTTAAGTGCCGTATATGGTACAGAGGCACTAAAGCAGCCAGGGACCGAGGGTGAGAGTGTAGGTCCACACTTCCTTCTCGATAAATAGAGGGATTCATTTACTTTTATCTACAATAAATAAGTACTCCGTAAATCATTGATATATTGGAGAGATTTGGAAAAAAAATATTACCCTCTATCCCACTTATTCCCTAGCTTCTTAACCCGTCCTTTCAATTATTTCCCTCTCAATCTCCTCTCTCTTTCTCTCCACCAGTGTTATCCAAACATAGGGAAGGATTTAGTGCTTTTTTAGTTCTTATAACACAGTGATATTGATTGAAGACCAACTTTCTTGATTTAAGTCAAAGTATCACTAAGTACAAGTTTACACATACCTAACATTATTGTTTATAATATAGCGTATGTATCACTAATTATTGTTTATTGTTAAATTTTCTAGGCAAAGAGTAAGTTCAAATTTTAACTAAGCTTAGAAAGTACTTTGATAAGGTACGGTTTAAAAAGGAATTAAGAACTATTTTACGACTGAGGGAGTGTAATCTTGTTTCGAGTAAGGCAAGCATGAAAACTTTTAGTTAGTCATCTAATATGCATTTGATGAGATTTGATTCTGAATTGCGAATAAATGTTTTGAATACGATCTTGGATTCCCCTGATGAGAGTTGGTCTAAATTATTGAGCTAATAAATTGCTTAACAATTCTTAATTGGTTTCATTCAGTACATTTCCCTGCTTTAATTTTTTATAAATTGCAAATTGATGAAAATCCATGTTGGTCCCCCCCCCCCTCCTCTAAAAAAAAAGTAAGTCTATGTCAGTCTAACTTGTTCTAATTTGACAACATTCGGTAATGTTCCAAATTATCGAATAAACTAGTTTATGAACAAGAATTTTATATTGCTCGAGTCTTGAAACATCACATGGTGACATGAAATCTTATGTGGTGGTACGTAATTGACTTGTAAATGAATTACACATGGAGTTATCCAGATTAATATCTAATCAAAACGTATGTGAAAAGTAAATTTTCGAAATAAATCTTGTGTGATTTATCTTTAGTATATTATTGTCTACGAAATGAGTCGTTATACATTGCAAAATAGAGGAGATATTATGCAATGAATTTTCCTGATTGCAAGTTTGAGTTTCGATTAGGATTGTTTGTTGAAAAATCTGACGACATTAAATTGACGATTCAAATTGCAGGAACAGTTTCAGAGAACATACGTTATGGACCAAAATTGAAGGGAAAAAAGCTAAGTGATCAAGAAGTGCAAAGATTGCTAAATGCTGCTGATCTTGACGCCTCTTTTATGAACACGAATGGGAACGAACTATCTGTTGGACAACAACAACGAGTTGCACTCGCAAGGACCCTTGCAAATGAACCCGAGGTAACAACAATGACTTACATTCATATAATGTATGTCCAATTTCATGGCTTACACGAATTCTAAAATTTGAGATCATATTGTTTAAAGGTTTTGTTGCTAGACGAACCTACAAGTGCCTTAGATCCAATATCGACTCAAAACATCGAGGAAGCACTCGTGAAGTTAAAGACAACCCAAGGGATGACAGTGATCATGGTATCCCATAGCATAAGGCAAGTGCAAAGAATAGCTGATATAGCTTGCCTTTTGGTAGATGGTTCTGTTGTTGAAGTTTTGCCGCCTAATCAACTTTCCGATGCTAAGCATCCAATGGCTAAAAGATTTCTTGAGCTTAGTTCTTAATAACCAAATTAAGAAATCCTTGCAATTAAGGAGAGAAGTTCTTCAAATATGAAGAAGATTATTACTTAATAGAAGAAGAAACTTCCTTGATTTCGATATAAAAGACTGATGTAATTGTATAATGGCACCTAATAACAAGTTAGTGTATTTTGGATAATGTGCTTTGCAATGTGATACAGAGTACAGAATGCATCGGATATGTTCTCTTTTAAGATTTAATCCACTTTTCAATTAATTTTATTGGAATCATATTAGGTCTATGACTTCCTTTCACAAAAAAAAAAAAAAAAAATAGGTCTATGACTTGAGTAATGTTGTTTATATTAAAAAATAAATAAATAAATAAAATAGAAAAAATATAGTAGATTTGTTTAAGAAAATCAAAATTATTTAGAGTATTATTAGATTCTCTCAAAGTCTATTTATCAAATATCAATTTGTTACAATTTTTCTTATATTTAAAGTATAACTGAAGATATTAGAATTTGAAATTACGAGTAGTTGACAAATCTGCATATATGAAATGTGCCAATTAAGATGAAACAATGAAGGAAGTAGTAATTAGCGTAGTGAAAATTATCACTAGACCTAACTTAATTTATGTGAAAGATGACTAGTTATTTGAGTTACCAATTTAAAAAAAGTCTTTAACTTATTCCCTGCAACGCAAGAGAATAATTATCCTCTTCATTTTTTATAAGTACTTCATTTTTACTTTTGCACTATTCACATGCATCACTTGAACCAATATTTGTGATTTATACATAAGAGTAAATATAGTCATATTAGTACGAGTAATAATCATTTCAATATGTATTTTTCAAATTTCAATAATTAAAAATACTAGTTAAAGCTCCACATCAACAAATGTGTCAATCAAAGAAAGACAAATTAAAAAACAGAAGGATTTTGATTTTTGCAAATTTTATATGAAATGTGTAACAAGTTTGGTTATCACAAGTTTTGAAACTCAGGATCATAATTGCTGTGGGTACCATTCTGATTGCCTCTTACATGATCTTCTCTTACAGAATGACAATTCTATAAGGCTGAAAAACAAGCTCTCAAAGAAGGAAGATCAACCAATGTCAAATGCAAAACCCCGAACTTCATTAAGATCTAAGACACACTTTAACCATAAATATTCATCAATATATAAAAATAAATTTTAGAAAACATTTACAAGAAAATTTTGTTAGAATCATTTCAAATGTGTAATTTCAAGCATTAAACATGCAATTGAATATAAATAAGATAACTAAAAAAGGACATAAAGACCAGTGGTAGATTCGGTATGGGTTCAGTTAAACCCACATTATATCCAAAATAAAAAAAACTGATTGGTTTTCTTATACAAATCGGTCATTGAAAATGGACTATATAGAAAACAAAGCGCTAATTTTGTAGTATTCTTTGGCAACCTTACGATAAGGGATCTTTTATTTACTCGTAATATCAATGGTCACAAGTTCAAATCTCCTCAATGACTTACGTAAAGAATAAATTGTTTAATAGGAAGGGTAATCAACTATGGAATGATAGTTAGTCATATTTATTGAAAAATATTTTTTTTTTAATTTTTTTTTCCTGATTAAGGATGATAATATAGTAAATCGCTTTTAACTCCTCTAGTTCAAATGCATTTTGTTAAAATTATATGCACACCCAAAGTATTATTTGGAATTTCTATTTTAGATGATTATGCTATTTGACTTTATTGTACATGTTTAAGGATTTTGAACCCATAAGAAATTTTTTTAAAATCTACAGACAGAATAGACTAAACATCTGAATCTGCCAGTGAAAGAGAGAGTAACCGTTCAATGCATCTGAACGCACATTCGATTTCTCCATTAAAAGAGAGCCTATTCTTACACTCCATTATTTCCATTTAATTATTTGTTGCAAAAATCTTCAAAATTTAAAGAAAGGAGTGGCAAATGCGGGAAGAAACGAACAACGCGTTAAAACTAAGCAACCCAAAAAAGCATAATATACTTGAAATAAATACGGTTGTATACTTGTATTAATATAAAGTCAATGCCTTGTAAAATAATCAATTAAAACTATTTTAGTCCAACAGAATAAATAAATATACAAAATAAAAATATTAATAAAGCAGCCAACGTCTGTGAAAATACAAAATAGAGAACAAAGATCGAGCTCCTACTGTAGGACTCCTATTTCCATTTTCTCTCTCTAGTTTCCCTCTCTTTCTCTCTCCTCTCAAGCTCCTCATCAATGGCGAACAGTAATCTACCTCGAAGAATCATCAAGGTTTGTTCTTTCTTTTACTTAATTTAATTTTCTGTTTTTGATTCATTTTTAAGCGATCATTTTGTAAAATTTGTACAGATGAAAGTCTAGGGTTTGTGCTTTTGTTTGTTAATCTTGATTAATTTGGTGATTTTAATGGAGGAGATTTCGTGTTGTTTTGCTCAGGAAACCCAGCGTCTCCTCAGCGAGCCAGGTTTTTCTCTTTCTCTCTCTAAAACCTTAGTTTTTTTATTGTTTGGGAATGTGTGTGCAATTTATAGTGGATTAATTGTGATTATTTTTGTGTTTTTATGATTAAATAGGATTGAATTTTGAGGTTGATCATGTTTGTTTTTTAATTCTGGGTTTGGTGGGTTTTGGTTGCAGCTCCGGGTATAAGTGCTTCACCTTCAGAAGACAATATGCGATACTTCAATGTTATGATTCTTGGACCTTCACAGTCACCATATGAAGGTATAATCATAGTTTAATCGTCTTTCGGAAAAGTTAATAAGTTTTTGTTTGATGTGATTGTGGTTCTTCAACATTCTTTTATGGTTTTTAGGAAAATGGGATTGTTTGTTTGATGTTTTGGGGGACGAGGGAAGAAAGGGCTTGTAGAGAGTGAGTGGCAGGGTAGTGTTTGCTAGGTGGCATGGGCACAAAGCTTCATCGGAGTTTCTTGCATGAGTTATCGTTCTCGCGTCTGATTGTGTGGGGATGGGAGTTGGGGGTTGATGAGACTTTCAAATTAGGGATTTCCCTTGGGAATTATGCGGATAAGTCACTCCAACTGTATATGCTGACATCTTTAGGAAGACCGGCTTTTGTTTCTTAGTCTTCTCTTTCACTTGTTCTTGGTTATTCGATTTCAGTTGTCTTCTATAACTCTTAGTAAATAACAGAATTATCTTTTAGCAATGCAGTTTTTGAAGTTTGAATATGATTCACCTTGTGATGCATGACCACTATTGATTTGTGTAAGATATCAGTCATTCTCAGGATTTTAGAATAGAAGCTTTTTCTAACATGTTGCTGTGGCTATAACCATTCTTCTTGACCCATTATACTCAATGCCTATGATTGTAAAGCCATGGGACCTCAGTTCTTAGGCATGCGTTTTTGGTGCGTCGTAGGTCTGCTGTAGTCCTCATTGAGTACAATAGTTGAGGTGCACAATATCTCTCCCGTTCTATATTGTGCTTTATTATTTGGTTTCCTACTGCTGTTATGTTGTCTATCATCCTCCTCTCTTCCTTTAGCTCCTACCCTCTGCTCTTCTCCAATCATGTTCTCTTTTCTAATTCAACCTTTTTTTACATCAAAACCTCCCTTATTAAGATGGCTCAGGGTCTATCATATATTTTTTTCAAGGATTGTATTGTGAAACAAAAGATATAGATTTTTAAGGAATAGAAGCTGCTTAGTCCTTCGGATTAAGGATGTGGGCTTTTAATGTAAATGGGGCTTCCCTTTTGAGGCTTGACTAATGGACCATAGCCACTGGTTTCCTAAGATTTGGTTCCATGTAGTGCTAAAATTCGCGCTTACCTTCTTATTTAATATCAGTGCTGAACCCATGAGCCTAACGCTTAGGACCCAAGATTTGCCTTTTTATTCTGTACACAATTTTTGCTTTGGGAATCAGCTGGTAGGTATGATATTCACTTGTGGTGCTAAATGCGGTTGCCTTATTATTGTTGCTTTCTGAATTTGCATAATTCTTTGATTGGTTGTGAATTTCAGTTAACGCCATACTCTTCATTTTTGTTTCTCTTGTAGTCATGTTTCAAAAATGCAAATAGAAATGTTCACTAAAATTCTAAAACTTATTAGCATTTGATTCGGTTCCAGATTTTGACGCTAATGCTCCAAAATTTTGTTCCTATTATTATGTACAGGAGGAGTCTTTAAGTTGGAGCTATTTTTGCCGGAGGAGTATCCAATGGCTGCTCCGAAGGTATGTCAAACTTCACCTGCCAAATTTTTACTGGTTTTCCAATTGTGGTTCTGGCTTCTTGCATATCATGCAGATTGTACTTCTGGATCTAAAATTTATTAGCACTGAGCCATTGAGCCTTCTCATTAAATTTCCCATGGAAAAACCTTTATAGCTTTTAGAGTTTAGACCTTTGATTTCCTAATAGAGCTGAATTTTGGAAGAGGAACTGTTTTTAGATATTTATGTCTGTTTACAAAAAGAGCTAAATAGCAACCAAATTTTCTTTTTGATTTATGTCTTTATGAAAATTTAACATAAAACAAGCTCCTTCCTCACCCATCTAACATACTGCTTGTGTCCCACATGGCCACATGTGTATTTGTTTAAACTAAATAAATAGTGAGAACAAAAATAGCCTCAGTGGCTTGAAGCAAGGAGAGAACCAAAGGTGGTTGGTCTTCAACCTTTGATTTACAAAGAAAACTTCGCCTTTCCTCCATTAAAGTCCTAACCATTTCCAATCTTATAGTTTATTATTGCCTAATATCAACCCTAGATCTTATAACGAGTATATATGTATAAGATACCTCAGTTTTATAATGTTAGTCCCACTTAGAATGTTTTGACTATTAAAAATTAGTGGAAATCTTTTAAATTTCTCTCTATATATACTCCCTCCGTATTTTATTACTTGTTCCACTTTCCTTTTGTGGCCGTATTTTATTACTTGCTCCATTTCTTTTTTTTGAAACTTTTAACAATATTTAACTATTTTCCTCACCACTTGTGGTTCCCTCATATCATATTTTAATATTTTTCATATTCTCTCTCCTCCTCACTTATATTCACTTTTGCTTTTTAAATTTTTTTTTTTTTTAATTCTTCTCAACTCCACTTCCATTGTAAAATAATACTTTATATTATTTCTCCTAAAACTCTGTGTCCGGAAAAATGAGAGCAAGTAATAAATTCGGAGGGAATAATAACAAACATTGTCATATGAGATCTAGTTTAATTCGTTTCAGGGAATAATAATATTTAAGTTTTATAATTTTTGCTAGTGTGAGATTAAAGATATTTGCGATCAAAATACGTAAATGAGACTAACATTATGAAACAGAGACTAACATTATGAAACAGAGGGAGTAATATTTGGAGTCACTGTAGATTACATTGCCAAATTGACATGTCTTTTTATTTTCAATAAAAAAAGACATGTCTAAGCTGTTTATTACTAGTAAAACATACGGTCATAGTCATTTTATGAATGCCGCAAAAGTCAAATTATTGTGATCTTAAAAAAAACAAAGGAACTATGCTAGTGCAACTAAATCTCGCTAAGTTCATCTTCTACATGGATCTTCTCTTCTGGCTGACATACTATGAAACATGCTTTAGGTAGAGAATTGGACCTCTGAACTATGAACTCTCAAGCCTTCCCGTTTCTGTCTTTAGCCACCAGTCTCACCACCCTTATTGGTGTTGTAAGGATGTTGGAAAATAATCTGTTCTTTCTAATGGGATAGCGAGGGTGGATTGGAAGGATGCTTTCTCACGAAATGGGAGGAGGTCCTAACACTGTACCTTTTTATCTATAAAAAAAAAAAAGCTCTCACATGATTGGGTTTAGAAAATTTCGAATTATGAAGATGTCTTTAGAGAGATTGAGGTGGAGTAGAAAGTATTCTTAGCGAAAAGAGCGGCTTATCCTAGGAAATTTAATTTCCATCTCTTATAGGTCAACATCCCTTAAGAAAAGGATGTTGGGACCTATCCTTCTCTATCGCGCTCAAGTAAAAGGGAGCAATCTGTACCATGCTCAGTATGCTTTCTTAGCTTATCAAAGATCCCGTTGTAGGGTGACTCTATTAGCTTAATCCAATTTCAAATGCATAGAATTGCCTCAAAAACATATTTGGGTCTAAAAGAACATTATTAGAGCAATACATCATCCGTAAATTAATGGGAAGCTGTATCTAAATGGTGGTCAACGAAACATACTGGTTCAAGCTGATATGTTGATTATTTAAAGCCCATTGATGTATATCCTGATTTCGAAATTTGGTGTTTCCTTTGATTCTGCATCCAATCTTGTTTCCCTGTTTTATTGATTAGAAGTGTTAAATCATTGTCACGTATTTGTGACTTAATAATCTGTTCATAAGGAACTAAAGCTTTGGCGGATTTTTCTCTTGCTTTACAATTTGAGATACTGCATTTGGATATACGCCCTACAACATCTAATTGCCGAATGGCAGTCCAGACTCCTGAGTAACACACCTGTCACAACTGATTGGAGCTTCATTAGGGTTACCTCCTTAGCCCCTTTCTCATGGGATGAGTCCTTATCATTGCTAGAATCGTGGCTAACTTATAAATTAATCGTAAACAATAATAATGTGAAATTAAATGCATGAAACAACAATATAAGTGACACAGATTCTATCTGGAAATCCGAGAACCGGGAGAAAAATCGCAGAAGTGCGTTGGGACCTCCTATGATGTTTATGATGTTTCAGTGACTTTCAAGGCTCTCACAATCACCCTTGATCGGAGTAGGCTGACCATTGTCATGTTAACCCAAGGTAACCAATCCTGTGATCAAAGCTGATTGACCATGTCATGTTAACCTAAACACTCACATCTTCGCTATCTTTGTTATTCTCTTCTTGATTTTACAATCTCTCATGATCTTTATATATTATTCTAAATCCCTGGATTCAAAATATGAAACAAAGTAAGTCTTGTAAAAGATATCCTATGCCAAGTCAGCATCTTAACTGAATAGACCACACAGTTGTGAACCATGAACCACATGGTCGTGAACCTTGTACATCTCACGTCTTCTATCTTCTCAAGAAAGGGGCACATGGCCATATGCTTACACATCTGTGTGCGTTGTCTTTGAGGACAATTGTTACTGATTCACGTTTTCACATAATCACGCAATATATGCTTCCCCGATTATACTCAGTTTTGACAGCACTTATGCCTAAATTTCCACAACCAAACAACTTTTTTATTCTGCAAGGATTTTCTGGCTGATGGCTTATAGTTGCTTTTGCATTGTCTATAGTGCTTTCATTAGTTCTTATGGTGTAACCATCAAAGTTTCAGCAAATTGAATGTATTACTGAATGCCTTTCTGCTACCTCTCTCTTCCTATATCTCACCTTTTTACTACTTAGGGGTTTTGAATCATTTAGTAAATTGGTGACGATGAGTTACAAGAGGGTGTGATGTTTCACTGTGTTGATTGATTGATCTTATTTACTCTTCTCCACTTTGTTTAACTGCACATTTTGTAGTGTTTGATGTAACTTGCTTGATTGACTGTAACAGGTTCGATTTCTCACCAAGATATATCATCCAAACATTGATAAGGTATGGTGGATCTTTCTTTTAGCTTCTTTAGTTTTTCCCTATTCAAAACTATCCTCGCGTAAAATATGTTTTTTGTTTCTGGCAGCTAGGGAGGATATGCCTTGATATTCTCAAAGACAAGTGGAGTCCTGCTCTTCAGATACGAACTGTACTCTTGAGGTAATTTTTGTTTGTGATAATATGAACTATCAGCCCTCAGGCTTCCCTATTACTGAAGATGATACAGGGTTGTTACCAGAAAGCCTCCCTTCCAAGCCCCACCCTCTTTTCCTTTCTTTTTAGGAAACTAGATCCCTCCATATTGAAAAAAAATGCATGCCCATTCCCTTCTTCATCCGCCATTTCCTCCATAATTGTTAGCAAATACTGTGCAAGTACAATGGAATCAACATCCGTAGTTGGTAGTTGGTACCACCATAACCGCCAACAAACTCTTCATCAATGTGAGTTTCTGGAGAAATCTGGGGATACTCTGCAATATGTTTATAGCCTGAAGGTTTTCCTAGAAGGCCTGTCAAATATTAGATTTTTTTTTCCTAATCACCCTGCCATATTTTATCTAGGTGAACTGAGTCATATGATCTTGTTTCTGATGGCATTTTGTCCTGCTTTAGTTTTGCTACTTTGGTATGGCTAATGATTATGCTCCTATGCTTGTTATTTCAGTATTCAAGCATTACTTAGTGCTCCAAACCCTGATGACCCTTTGTCTGAGAACATTGCTAAGCATTGGAAAACAGATGAGGCAGAAGCTGTTGAAACTGGTGAGTAATCAATATTCTTTTAGAAGACTTAGTAGTTTGAATTCATTTCTTTTTGGCCTACAAATAAGTAACCAAATATTATTTCTACCACAAATTAATCAAGTATTTCGTTCTAGAGTTGCAATTGATGTCGCCTTTTCATCTGAAATGTGCAGCAAAAGAATGGACTCGTCTATATGCAAGTGGGGCTTAAATTACATGGCAACTTTACCCTCTTCAAATAACAATTGTGATGTTTGTTATCTGACTGAATTCTAAACCAAGCCTGCTGGTTAGAAACATGAATATCAAGTGATAATCTAGGTTAAATGATGATCAATTGTTCGTATAAAATAGCATTATTTTCTTTTGTCTCTTCTATCTTTTCTACCCTGTCGAATCTTTTGCTTGGAATTGTATAATTTTTATTTGCATTGCATATCTGGAGCTGTTTTATTGTCATTATAGAAGGTAACTGAAATTCAGTTGCGTGTAGTCATCATGCAAGAACTGTGAGTTCATGGTGGATCCAAGGGTGCGAAGTGCTGTCGTCCAGTTGCGTGCCAAACTAATAACTCATACCAAATTCTTTTCTGTTACGTTCAGCTAACAGGGACATGGTTTAAAATTATGAACTTGTTAATCTTATTATTATCGTAAATTTTTGGATGTCAATTTCTTTGAAAGTTTGAAGTACATGATAACCTTGGAAACTCTCAGATCAGCTTTTCATGATTAATCCCACCAATCAAAATTATTTCGGCTTGTGCACGTACTTCTTTCTCCCTTGTAATGTAAGCCGACTCCCTAAAATAGTGTTACAGTATTCCTCAACTCTCCCCCGATCTAGTGCCAGTGAATTTTACAAATGCATTTAAAATGGCCCTTTTTTCATCACAACAATGTTATTTCATCACCCTTTTGTTGCTACAGCTGCTTCGCTTACTCCGTCTCTTACCTGTCGACTTCATCCCATTTTAGCTAAAGATTGAAGGCTTGAATCGCAGTACTTACATTGGGGTTGGATTAAATTTTTCCTGTAGCACACAATAAATGTGTGCATCTTGAACTGTGTAGGCTAAAACTTCAACTTCAATCATTCACGCGAAATTGGCAAAAATTAATTAGGTCGTATAAGTGAAAAATAATAAGTTAATAACATTGCGAAAAGCCAAAATAGAAATCATGCCTTGTTCTAGACTCTAGTACCACTATTGAGATACTCCCTTCTTTTTTTTTCTTTTTTTTTTTTAAATGCATCACTTTGATTTTTGCACTATTCACCTATCATGATTGACTACTTGACTTAATTTTTTCACCTCTATAAAATAAATAAATATTATTATATAATATATCATTAGATTAGTCATAATGTCTAGTTTCATAATATAATTTTGTTACAATTTTTACTAATATACAATTAAACATATTAATGGTCAAAGTTGCGTCTCGACAATTGTGCCGATCAATCTGATGCAAATAAAAAAAAACAGAGGGAGTACAAAACTTGTGTGAAACAATCGCACAGCATTTTACAATGAAACCTATAAAATGAGCAAATAGATTATTCCTGTTCGCCAAAAGAAAAAGGTTAAATCTCTATATTTTGGGACTACTTGTTGGAATAAAGGGAGGTAAGGGGAAAGGTCATTTGGCATCAAAAAAGAAGAATAAACTGCCCATCACCGGCTGCCCGATCGGGCGGGTGAAGCTGCCAGGTTTTTATGTTTGCTTTGGATGCCCGCCCGATCGGGCAAATGTGGTTCCGTTGGATACCAACGGACTAATTCTCTTGGATTCTTTCCTCTTGTTCTCTTGTTGATTCCTTGCGACCCCCACATTTAAGGAGATGATTAAGGTGATTTAATCTTCATCTTTATGTTGATTTATTCACTCTCATTGATGATTGAAATTCTTCAATGTTCTTCTATCCATCTTTATAAATTGAACAATCATTTTTCTGACTTATACACTTGAATAGAACCTTCAAACACAAACTTAAACACATACTCTATTTTGGGCATAACTTGGCTCCAACCTTCCACCCAAAAGTGCCTTTGTGTGGAAGTGGTGTGTTAACCTTAGGAAACGTGCCAGCAAATACAATTGTGCACCACGGTTGCGCCTGAATTTCGTTTTCAAGTCAGTGAATTTGCTTCACGACACACCGTAGTCTTTCCATTGTATAAGATCAACTTTTCAATCTTATTGTTTACTTTTTATTGTAGCCTTGAAATACCTCTTTATTTTACAACAATTTGAAAACGAAATTCTTATTTTTATGGCTACTTATTGAGTATTGATCGGAAGATTAAATGTGCAAAGGAAAATAGTTTTTGAAGGAAAATTGTGTTCACGTTTTTTTGGGAGAAGTCTCGAAGATGGTCCCCGATCGAAGGTCAATCGTTGTCGGTTTGGGCTGAAATTTTGGGAGCATGTTCGGGACTTATGAGGCTTCATTTTCAACGGTTGGATTGTGATATGCTCACGGTTTGGTTTTTATGACGATATTTTTGAGCTGCAGTTTTTGGAGAGGATACTTGGGAGTACTACGGAGAATGCTCATCTTTGATACTTGAATTGATTCAAGGGAGGTCCTTTCTAAACTAATTTTAAATTTGATTATGCTTGGCATGTGATTTAATTCTAATAATCATCTTGACAGATATATGAGTTGTGATTTTTTGGCATTACAATGTTGGATGATTATTTTGTCCATAACATATTATTTGTTATATGATTATTAGTTTATAGGTTAAAGTATAATCCATGTTATATATTTGTGAAATTACATGGTATGTTTATCTCTTTTGTTGGTTCAATACTTGTGTTTGGACTTAGTGTTTAGAGATACTCCTTAATTGATTTAAGTATCAATTTTATTGGAGTTTTGAAGTAATATATATATGACTATTCATTATGGAGGATTTTGTTATACCTTTGCTTTAAAAATAAATTTTTTATTAGTAGGTTGTTTCTTCCAAATGTTTACATGTTTATTTGTCATTAGATAATTTATGGGTTGATCCTTTTTAGGATGCATATACTTGTATGTATTATTATTACCATGAATTTTGGTTACAATTAGTATAATAGATGTCAAAGTTTATATATATATATATATATATATATATATATATATATATATATATATATATATATATATATATATATATATATATATATATATATGTCTTGCTTTGAGGAGACTTTGTTCATACTCATAATGCTTACTTTGCATACTTCTTTTCAAGAACTTGTGTTAATTCTATCAATTTATTAAGTATGAGAAGTTTTTGAATTAGAATCATGTGATTATTTTATGAAGAGTCATATGTGTATTTTTCCCCATAGGAGAATATCATTATGGTTGTTATTTTTGTGACTCTTAGTTGTGCCATATATCTATAGTTCTTGTTGAGTAATACATGTACTACTTCTATTAATTTTACTCTTGAAATTCTTTTGGTGGTTATTTTTGATATTTTAGCGTGTTAACTAAGTTGTGTTAGTCTTGTGATGAATTTTTGAAGTATGATAATGTTTGAATTATTTTTAATTCAATGGTTAGATTATATTACTCCTTTAATTATCCACCTTAAAAGAGAGTTTTCAAGAGTCATTAATTCTTATTGCATGTTTTGCCCATTTTTGTTCTTACTTAGTTCGATTTGGTTTGGTATTGGCATTTGTTTAAAGAATCATTATCAATTTCCTTATGTGTGGAAAGTGACTCTTAAAAATTTTATTTCTTTTGATGCTATGCCTAGTAAATCTCCACATGATGCCAATATGATTCAAGTAAAGAACATGGATCCAAATGGGCTTCAAGAAGCTCAAAATACTTAGTGGATGTACAATCACTAAAAGTGGTGGTCATTGGGTTGTTCATCATTGATCGCTAAGGTAAATTATTAGAGCCACCATGGAGGTATGTTCACATATTCTTTTCTCCATAATCAACTATGTTTTGTTTTTAGACTTAACTTTGGCATGTGGGAGTTAAGATTCTATGAGTGTATAGAATTTTGTAGTAGGAATTTAGTCCTTATATGCCCATGTGAAAGGAGTAGAGTTTACCATGTCTAATTTCAATACTTAGTTGAAGACTGCTATCGTCCAACGTGGGGGAAAAGTATAATATGAGAATAAGTGTTGGACTCAAAGTCTTGGTTTGTTTGATGTCTTGTTTTTGGTTTTTGAGCAATTGATAGTATGCTCCATGACATTGTATGTGAATGTTGGATTATTGGATTATCTCCATGTACCACAATATTTGGCGTCCTTTACTATATTTTCGTTTTAGCAATTTTATGCATCATGTCATGTTTAAGTGACAAGTGATTGGCTATGCATATTGGAATTCTCATTTCTCTTGATTGCTATATTTCCATCTATATATTTATTTTGTTTATTGAGTAAACAAGTTGACTATAAGAGGAATAAGAGGCATTAATATTAGATCTCTCTATTATTTGATGCAAAGCATGAAAGTGACTAGTTATGCTAAAGACTATTATTTGTTTGCTTTGATTTGTTGTTTTGATATCTCTATGTTTGAAGAGTGTTTCTTTAACTTAATGAATTGATGACATGAATGATTGTTTACCTTGGAAGAAACTTTTGAGGATAAGTTAGATCATTTCTAACATGCTTAGAGTTCTCCTATTTTTTTTTATTTTTTATGGAGTGTGTTTCCTAATATTTCTTCTAAAGGTTTTTCCATGTCAATTCACTAAGTGTTGTTGAAAGTGTTCAAGGCTAAACTTGTGAGTAAAGGCTACTTTATTTTTCTTATCTTAATGGAACAGTGTAGGTTCTACTTAGATGATTTAGGCCCTGTTCTTTAGAACTGCTCTGGTCTGTCGAGCCCTGCTCTGGTCTGTCGAGCCTTGCTCTACTCTGCTTTGCTGAAATCTATTCTGCTCTGCTCTGCTCTACTCTGCTGAAATCTGCTCTACTCTAGATTAAAAATAATAATTAATAATATCTTTAAGATAAATAATTAATAATAATAATAATTAGAATAAAATAATAATAATAAATAATAATAATAATAATAATAACAATAATACTAAAAGTATAATAATAATAATAATAATAATAATAATAATAATAAAATAATAATTATAATTATAATAATTAATATAAAGTAGTAGTAATAATAATAATAATAATAATAATAATAATTAAATGTGATAATAATAGTAATAATACTTAAAATAAAATAATAATAATAATAATAATAATAATAATAATAATAATCTGGGTTGTCTGACTTTGTTTCTGGTCGTGTTGTGTCGGCTGCGGCTCAGCGGAAGCGGGACAAGTATGGGGCGTGTTGCAGGGCAATTGGCTATGGTTTTCTTCCTTTCTCCTTTTCTTCATAGGGGGAATTAGAGAAGGATGATGTTGCGTTGCTGAAGCGGATTCAGGCGTTTGCTAGGACTCAGGATATTGGTGCTCGTGCAGCTGCTCATATCTTCAACAGGATCGGATTCGCTATAGCTAGAGGGGTGGGGGCCCATATTGTATCTCGACTCCCCAATAATAATAATAATAATAAGTAGTAGTAGTAGTAGTAGTAGTAGTAGTAGTAGTAGTAGTAGTAGTAGTAGTAGTAGTAGTAGTAGTAGTAGTAGTAGTAGTAGTAGTCTGAAGAATAGGACCTTATTTATTTTGGATCCTTGTCCTTGATGATAAGTTTCCCTCTAGTGATTGAAGTTTGTTAAGCCTTCTAAGTGGTGAATTAATGAGTTGGTTGGGGAGTTTCATGTTGAAGATAAGAGATGTGAGTTGAAAGTTCAAGTGTGAGTTGACTTGAGATTATTACCTAGGAGGTGGTATAAGAGTTTGGTTAGTACCTTGTGAGAATCTAATACTTGTGGTTAAGTTTGCTTCTCATTACTTGCTTCAAGGTAATATATTTTTTGTTTTATTTCTACAATGTGAGAGTGGTGGTGTTGAGAATCACATGTGTAATTGTAGTTAATAACTTTCTTGAACTTCCTAGTTCTTCCAATTTGTTTAGCAATTTTTCACGAATTTGATTATGACATGTGTTTTATTATTTTGAGAATAATAATAATTATTACGAGTTTTTGGATTTTCCGAAGTGTCATACATGTTTCATGATTGGAAAGTTTTTTTGCGATGATATGTTATTTGTTGTTCATGTTATCATTCGAGTGGAATATGTTTTGTATTAGCATGAATTGCGTATACTTTAAAAAGGTCTTAAAGTATGTCTTGATTGGTGTATGCTAATACATTTAGCTATGTGATAGTAACATGCATTGCATTTTATTTTAACATAGCATATATTTGTGAAATGATTGTAGTGCAATATTTTACAAATTTTATTAGTAGATGATTAACGTTGTTTAATTTTGCTTCATCTTTTACTAAGTATCTTTTTAGGTACAAAGGTTGTGAAATACACTAGCTTCCAGGAAAAGTTGTTCAAAAATTGCCAGAAGGCAAGTATTGGAGATTGGTGGTTGATGAAGTATGTTAACTAATGCGGCGTCTAAAGGTGGGCAACGTGCCGTGCCAGGCCGCTGCGGGCCATGCCTGGAGAACCACGGTCTCCGACGTGCCGGGCCGTGTCGTGCCACCCAAAATCGCAGGCCAGCCCATGGCATGGCACGACCCACGTGCCGAGCAGGCTGGCCTGCGTGCCGCCACCGTGCTGCTGCCTTGCTTTGCTTCTTTTTTTTTTTTTAATGTTCATACTTTATAGTTTATACTATTATTTTTCTAAAATAAATTAAGTTTAATATTTATGTTTTATTATTTATTATATTTAATATTTATATTTATATTTAGTTTATACTATTACTTTATAGTTTAATGTTTATAATTTATTATAAATCAATAATAGGAATTTCTTAAAGGTAGTTTACTTGCTTACTCAAGAGAGTAAGGTAGTTTTTACTTACTTACTTGTTAGAGTAAAGGGAATCCGCTCATAAGTCGAAGACTAGATCCGCAAGCACTCTTTTTTTTACTATGTATACTCCCCGGATCAGTCGCAGGGGAGGGGGAAGGCCTTGGATCTTGATTCTGGTATTTGAGCCCTATCCGCAGTCTTTCCACTAGGAGATTATTCCCTAAGAGCTTGTCCAGTACCATCTATACCTAAAATGAAAAAAGAGTTCTTAGGCGGGGGCAGGATTCGAACCTGCAATCTTCAGAGCATGAGCCTAATGAGTTTTCCAATTACTACAGTCATGGGGCTGGGTTGGCTGGTTTGGAAAATAAAGCTCTTCCGCTTTATAGTGTGGTTTCTTCTAACAGCTATCAAGGTGTGCCCTGACAAAAATGATATAGGGGCAAGGCTGAGATGGTACAGAAGAAGTCTGCTTGCCACGGGCAGATCCCGCTCCTATAAAAATTATCCCCTCAGTCCACGCTTTGAATAGCCTTAGTTTCTAGTAAAAATGATCCCTCTTTATAATGAAGTTTTATAAGCCTTCACTTAACAGAGTGGCTAGGGATTTTCTTTAAGTAGCGCCTCCTTCCTTTCCTTTCGCATTTCTTCTCGACCAGGACTTCCACACCTCCGGATATCTGGTGCCAAATCGTCGCCCGTTTCCTTATTTCTTCGATAATAGAGTTGGCTATCTTTGTGGCATCGATTGTACAAGTTCGCGAAGAAGGCTGGACGAGTGGAATGAGGGGGAGCGGCTCGAGCTTTGACCATTTTGCTTTTTGTATGAATATTTATATAGAAAGAATTCCTTATACTCTTTTCTTCATTGGGTTGGAGGAATCCATAAGAAAAAAATGACCTTATGTATGAAATTTTTTTCCAGAGTTAGATGTTGCCTCTCATTCCTTAGGGAGTGAGAGGGTAAGGGAGAGAGTTCAATGTAGTCGGATGGAACGGAAGCGTATATAGGAAACGAATCAGGCATCTATGGAAAGAATAAACCTTCTGCGTTGTCTAGTAAGCTGCCATTTTCATATAAAAAAAAGAAAAAAATGGAATAGGGAATCACTCGGAGTCTGAATAAGATCAGTCCTTGATGAACCGAAGGAGGCCTAAGCATTTTGAAAACCCATATCATTCATTGGTAAGCGTAATTGGTTGGCCCTGCCAACTATATGCAGGTCTCTCGAGCCTTCCCTATTTCTCGATCGGTTCAATGCTTCATATTTATTCCACTCAAAGCCTGAGCGTGGCTAGGATCAACTTTTTAGGATGACTGACCCTTATAATCCACTCCATATAATGTATTTTTCGGGAGCTAGAGGAAATGTGTCTCAGGTGGGGCGTCACCCCCTGGGGCAGTGAGCTTTCTCGAGGTGGGACATGTGCTTTTGCCGCGGACGCCCCTTCAGGGGAACCTGGCCCTGCAGCAGTACCGGGAATTCCGGATCTGAATACTCCTTCAGTTCCTGAGCAGCCGCCCCTGGAACCACAGGGCGTCTCGCTGGAAGAAATTCTTCCGGTTAGGGAACGCCTCCGGGATTACTTCCAATCCCTAAACGTTCTCGACTTCCCTCCTAGTGACGCCTTTTAGTTTAAGTCAGTTCAAGGTAGGGCAACTTTGAAAGCCAAGCCCTCTATTCTATATGGGGCAAGGCGTGATTCCCTTCTTGTTAGGTCGAATTAGACTGAAATAAATTCACAAACTTGAACAGAATCAAAATTTTTTTTTCTGATCTACAGAGTGGCGGGGACTTCGGCTGCCTTGTTTCGGGTGAAAAGAAGAGGGTAGTAGGCTTAGTAGGGTTCGAACCCAGTCCATCCCTTGACCTTCAACCTTTCTGCAGCCAGGAAATAACCTGATCTTTGATTCTAAGGATTTCTAAGATAAGACCATGGGAAAAAAGAAAGGCTCTAAGTCCTTTTATCTCCCGCTTGAATGAACTCCTGAAACATCCACTTCAATTGATTCTACTTCATCTCCCCCGGGCACCCCTTTCTCTCCTTACCAGCCTGGACAAGACGGATGGGATGAAGGATAGCGGACAAAGCAAGCCAACCAACAAAGATTGATCCAGTTGCTGTTGGGGACTTTCCCGGGGATGGGAGTCCTTCATATCATATGAGGATTCACCTCTGAAACTCGAAAGAGGGTCCTACCCTACGCCCGACAACTTTTCCATAATGCCTGGGGATTGTTGGGACATGTTGAGAGAATCGCCTGAGCCAATTAGCTGTTGCCGACCGTGCTTCACTCCACCTCGCGAGAGACTTGACTACCACCAGCAGGAGACAGGACTCAAGTCCTTAGTCACTCCGCGTACGAAGAACCGCTTAGCAAACTCCAAAGCACCAACTGACGATACTAATGAATTAAGATGGTTTGGAAGTTGTCTCTCTCCATGACCATCTGTGATGCCCTCATGCCTATGCTATCCAATATCCAATGTGCGCATGTGATGTGCTACACATTCTTCTCTTACCAATTTTATGTCTTGCCCTACACATTCGATATTTCCTTACTCAACTTCATTGACTTCTTCCTACTTAAAATTGACACACTTTACAATAACAAAGTTGACCCATCCATTGTTATATAGTTTACCAACTGTTTTGGTTTCATTTTACTTTCTTTCTTTTAAGGAGTTGATGGATTCACACATTCTCTTATCTCTACGAATAATCATAACGATATATTCACGGTTCGTTTTCACCTTTTAATTGGTCATGTACTATAAATTTTGCAAACATAATAAGTAGATAATATTTAACAATAGCGGGAATTTATGTTGTGTATTTCATAATAGACTATTTGGAAACCTGAAAAATTCTGAATTTGGCCTAATTACCTTGTTTGAATGTACTTGGAATTTGGGAATTGGATTTGGCCCAATTCCAATATTTTGAAGATATTAGTATACTTTGATAAAAGTGAAATTCCAATCCTACAATCGTCATTTCACATTCTAACATTTATTATTATTTTTTTTTTTTAAAATTAAAAAAAAAAGAGAAAAAAACACCTAAACTCTTTCTCCTATGCTTGATTTTCCCGTTTTTATCTCTCCTCCATTGAAGTAGATTGTGAGTTTTCCACTCCATGAAGTAGCTTGTGAGCTCTCTGCTTCATTAAAGCGACCAGTGAGCTTTCTCTCCTCTGTCGAAGTGTACTCTCGATTCCCCATTGAAGCGACACAGCGTGTGAGCTTTCTCTCCTCCATTGAACCGGCTTGTGAGCTTTCTCTCCTCCATTGTAGGATACCTCTAAATTCTCCATTTAAGTGGATTTGAAGCTTTCTCTCCTCCATTGTAGCCTACACTGAACTCACTTTGAAGTTGCTACAAAATTAGGATCTTATATCTATTTGGTTAATTTTTTAGTTAAAGGGTTGCCCTAGTTTTTAATGTTTTTAATCTTATATCTATATGTTTACAATTCTGAAATAGAAATTCTAGTTAATTTCAAACAACAAAGTAAATTTGAAGTGATGGATTTATAAATCTCAATTTTTTCCAAACACAAAATTTAGAATTGAATGTTAGTATTTGAAATTAAATCCTTGTATCCAAACACTACATTATAATTAGTATTGGGATAGATGGACGGATTTTAACATCGATCTTAAATATGAAGCAATTTTATTTTGAAGTAATTATAGAGTGACTAAGAAAGCCTCCACTATAATGTTTACAACAAACTAACAAGTCATTACTTCTACCTCTACCTCTGCCTCAAAAACTAGTGCTGAAAAGGGTTGTAAGCGAAAGATGCGTTAGGTTAAACTTTTTCGCAGTAACATAGATATCACCATTATGAAGTTGGTTTAAGTACGGATTGATTAAAGGAATTTATTTAGATGTGTTGTAATATAAGTGTTTCAAAGCTAAAAAAAAATATAATGTATAGTGTGTTTGATTAATCAAAGGAAGATGGTGTGGCATGATATTTCGTCACTAATTTTGAAAATGAATCCTGTGCAACCAGGGTGCACATTGTATCGCCTATACGTTCTCTAAGGTTACACATCACTCTCATTCAAAGACACTTTTGGGTGAAAGATGAAGCTGTATAAACTTATGCCCAAAAGAAGAAGAATGTGTTTACCTCTTTGTATATGAATAAATGTGATTATCAAAGAATGTATTTTCTGATTTTTCCAAACAATAATATATCATGAAACATGGGGATCTCAATGGATGAAGAATCCAAGGAAACAAAGCTTTTAATCAAAAAAATTAATAACACCCCCCTTAAACATCCCATTAATTATGGATGTTATGAGGGAGTTACAAAGGAAGAGGAAGAGAAAGAGTATAGTCGTTGGTCTGCTAATGCGCATCCGCGCCCGATTGGGCGAGGTTCACCCGACCGGGCAAAAGTGATACATAATCTCAACTTACATGCGCGTCCGACCAGGTGAGCATCCGCCTGACCGGACTGCCCGGTTGAACAAGCGAGATTCGCCCGACTAGGCAAATAAACGTATCAAAAAACACTTGTACTAGCGCCCGATCGTGTGAGCCGATCGGACGAGAGTGCAACGGTTAGCTACCTTTCCTCACTTTACTCCAACAAGATGTGCTCATGATATTGGAGATTTTCAAATGTAGATATCACATGGCATTATTCAATTAAAACTTTCTATTACTTGTCAAAATGCATACATCATTATAAATTATTTAATTAGTTAGTAAGAAGTAGAACCTTGATGAGAACTGAATCCATGCCTCATGCATATTTCGAAAGCTGGTCCAACTTCTCGAAGGCAACTTCTACGACGTCATAAAAACAAATTAAAAAAAAAAAAAATTGTGAGTTGCATAAAACATTGGAAATATCGTACATTTTCTTGTACAATAAATGTACAATTGTACATTGCTTTCTTCATAAAGACGAAATGAGGCAGTACTTGCAGTGGGGGACAAGGGGCATTCGTTACAGATGCCTTGTGCCGTGTACATACTACTCATTTTTCTAACTACTACAGTATAATTTGGAAAACTAATACTAGTGTAAATAATAATAAACCAACCATTTTAAACTTCGTATTATACTTATACAATTGTTTGTCTCATAGAAACATTTCGCTTTATTGAGTTAGTGAAAATGATGAGAGAAAAAAGTGGTGAAACCTAAAAGTAATTTTATTTTCGTTCAATGTGATCTTTAAGAATTATTGTGCTGCTTCTTTATCATCATCTTTATGTAATTATATAATCTTTCTGTTCAACGTTGCTCTCTAAAAAATATGTTGCAACTTGAACGGGCTAAAAACAAGCTTATAAACTAATACGAATGAGCACATTGCATGATCGAACGAGCTATACGCGAGCATAAACTAAAAGGACCCATAGTTGTTTGAGACGATGAGCTTGTTTACTAAACAAGCTTTAAATTTTGTTCGAGCTCATTTTTTTAGTTATGAATGAGCTTTGATCGGGCTTGTTCACGAACACATTAACTCATTGACATCCGTAACAAAACCAATACTAATTGATTGTATAACGCGTGACAATGGGGTAATTTATACGGAGTACTTTGTACAGAATATACTCCAGTTTATATACAGAGTACTTTATACAATAAAATAAATACCCTAACAGCAAAAAAATTTATATGAAAAATAATTATCTCCTTCTTTGGGTTGGGGGGGGGGGGGGGCGGGTGGGGTTGTGTTGTTTGGACGGTGATTTAAGATGTAACACAACATTGATTGTAAATTTGTAAAACACATTGACCCATTTGGCCCTTTCACAGCATACAAAACATGTATAGTGCTTCCAAAATGCCAAAAATGAGGATTAAGCTAACAAAACCATTCAATTTCTTACAACTAATAAGCCGATTTTTAATAAATAAATGATTGTATCTTGTGCATGGTACAATTAAAGTTGTGTGTTTATTTATGTGCTAAAATTTTTGCAAGCACATAGATAATTAAAAAACAAATAGCTAGATCGTAACTTATAAGGTAGAATTGATTATGTAGGAAAAAGTTCACAAAAGAGTCAGCATGCACATAGATAATAAAGAGCTAGTATGCACGTCATTTCGATGCGCAAATTAAATGGTGCACTTGGGTGCACAATGCATATAGTGCTCCAGGTCAAAATAACCTGTGTCTTCTGGAGTTCAAGTGTTTAACTTTTGGATTTAATTTTAGTAGAAAGAAATTCATTATCGCAAAATTAATTTACCCTTGAAAAATATCAGGTAAGTGAACAAGACCTTACATTACATTTACTAAATAATCTTTTTTTTTATAAAAGTGAAAAGAACAAGAACTTAACTCCATAAAATATTCAATTGGACCCCTTCTACTATGTGTAATTTCTCGTTAAATACTTGATTTGAATCATTTAAATAAATTTATTTTTTGCTGGATGGAGTAATTTAAAAAACAAAATTGAGTATATAATGAAGTCTCTTTCCATTCTATTACATCACCACTTATCACGTGTACATCAATATTATTAATTGATTTCTTGTTCAAAGAATATATATTGATTTATACACCTAATTTTCCTTCTTGGGATGTTTGATAGATGTAGAAATAATTTGTCACGATTGAAGCTTGCGGAATTTGGAAGCATAGCATAAAAAATAAATATTATAAACATAATATTATAATTATAACTAAAAAATAAAAATAAATGAAATGAAAAACTCCACTCGACAAGGGATTTGTAATTATGTATCACATGATTGCTAGAAGTGTAATTATCAAGACTTGATATGGCCAATCCAATGGGCTTTTCTATGATTAGCAACAACATATATGAAAGTCATAATAATAAAAGTAAAAAAAATAATCGAAATCAATCATATTGAATTTATAAAAGACACGTGTCGAAAACTTAGCGGGTTGGGTATTAATCATGGGCTGAACCAACCATAATTTTTAAATTTTTTGGTATCATATTGATCATATCAAAGACTTTAATTTATGTTACATTGTAATGATTCATGTGTACATCCAAAAATTGACGGGCCTCATAAATCATAATAGCATACAAGTGATACAACTCAACCCCTTCACCCATGGACGAAAAGGTCAAGGCATATACTACATCACCCTCTAGCTCCCTATAGGGAGTTATTAAATTTATTCGGTGGGTAATTTAGATAATTTCATGTAGGATACATATAATATTTTGCTTGATTAGTCTTGAGTATGAGATATCTTAGTTCATTAGTTGGTTAGAGAGTTAGAGTCTCCTTTCTTCAGAAAACCTTGGAATTTAATTTCACCCTTGTCAAGTTGAGTTTTGAAAACTAGAATAAGTAACGACGAAAACCAGCCAATAGGGTATGCCGCGTTATAAACTAAGGGGAAAGCTATCTTTAAAATATGGCTTATTCAAGGATGTTTTTAGTACTTCGTATTACATTTCAATGCTGATATTACAATTCCCATGGCCAACAAAGCTCACTTGAATCCTCTAAACTCTTTTCCAGCATTTTTTTCCTTACAAAATTCACTTTTAATTCTCTAAACCACAAATCTTAATTTATTACACTATTATTAATTTTACTGTTTTTCCAGCATTTGTTTTTTTCCTTATACCCACTTTAAAAAAAATTTATGCAAGGCCCCATATGTATTTAAACCTGCTCTTGACTAATATCATTTTTTCTCAAGGTTGAATATTTTAATATGCAAAAGATATTTCATACATTACAAAATATTCTTTTTATTTTCAATTGTTATAGATTTCTAAGCTAGATTTTTCTAAATTTCTTATTGATTTCTTTGACCTATGGTAGTTGAGCATAAGTTGAATGTTGGTAACAAAATAAAGCTTTTGAAATCGAAGGAATAAATAAAGTCTAGTTATCTAAGAGAATAAAGCTGCTAAAAGGTTTATGTACGGAATAGAAGTTGATGCAATAAGGCTCCAAGGCATCCTTGACGCAAGTATTAATTATTAAAGGAAAGGTAAGGAAAAAAAGAAATAATGAGACACGAATGGAACACCTATTACTTACTATATATTACAAAAACGATCGCGGTAAAAACATTCATTGTATAAGTGATAATAATAAGGAGGAAGGAAAGAAAAAAAAAAAAAAAAAAAAAAAGATACATTTTACATTTGATAAAGGCAAAAAGGTTTTAGAATATATATATATGCTAAGCAAGATTCAAACTCAAAAGCTCTTGTACTAATTCAATTCATTTTGGCCCGACGCTCCTTACCACTAAACCAAAGTATTTGCTTCTTTTAGGAAATGTTTTATTCACCTTATTTTTACTTATTTTATGTCTAGCTAATAATTCACATAAGATAAGATAAAATGGGTTCAGATGAAAATCATATGAATAAAACACATTTTATTGTTGCAGTCGATAAAATTACAAGTATATAATATGAGGCCCTAAAATGTTAGGGATTCCATGAATTTGGCTATTTTACACACCCTCGGTATCGTCTTTATGAATTTAGTTTTAATGTCAACACATCATGATGAGGAGGACTATGCCCGTTTAGTTAATTAATGTGTCATTTAATGATTCAAATAGAAGACTTGAACTAATTAATCACCTCATCATACCTAGCATAGTAGCATGCATGCAAGCGGGGCCTAACAACTAAGGTAATAGCCGTAACACTACCACATATTAATACGGACTACCTAATATAGTAAATCGTAAAGAGGGTCGATCTCTAAAAGACTCATTTAAGTATTTAACAACCTGCCCACATAATAACCATAGATAAAGATCTTATTTTGCATCCTCTTTAATATTAATTTTATTTTTTTGCTTGTAAACTACACCTACTATGCAACATACTAATACTAGCAAAAGTGTGCGTATTTTTAAACTAAAGATTAAAACTGATCTTATACTTAAAAAATACCTTAGACCGCCACAATTAATAGTCAAGTTAGATACCGTAATCTAAAATAAGTAATATGACAGCTAATTACAGGAAAAATAACATACTAAACTGTACTTATTGTGATGGTGATAATTAATGCAATATTTTAAGCCCTAGTAATATATAGCCAATATAATTAATGTATACAATACATGTACTCGTAAGTGAATTATCAATTTGATTTGTTTTATCCGTTTTTAGATGATTATATACCATCCTAGCTAGATTTCTGATATTGTGTCATACATACAATTAAGCTAATTATAAAAACTGAGTTATTAAGCAACATTAAATTAAGATTGAATTTTGAATCTTATCACACGGGATGGTAGTGTATATCGAAAGGCATGCATGACCTCAGTTCAACACGTGCTTTCTGGATCTTATTTACAGCAATCTTGGCCCTTCATTCATTTAATTCCTGTATTTAATAGTCTAGATTTGGAGTTAACTAGGGTTAATTAGCTTTTTGGGAGTCTCATATAACTGTGTATAAGTAATCAAAAAGAAGCTTCATTACCTTTAATTAGCTTGTTAAATGTTAATGGTAATTAAATGAGATGATTAACTATATTTGTGTTTGTCCTATAAAACAAATACTAATAATTAAAAGGAAATTAAAAACATGTTCTTGTGTCTATGTCTTGTGATTGCTTAGACTCAAATCCATAATCTGATCATAATTTACATCATCTACTTTTTAACTCTTCAATTGAAACACAATAACTTTATTTGGACATTTGGTTGGCATAAAAATGCTTTTAAAAAATGCACTACGGAGTACATAATATGTACTCCGACTGTTTTAAAATATCCCCAATAGTTTGACTAATATAAGTGTTAATGCACCAAAAAAGTAGTAATCTTTTTAGATCTTTTAAGTACGGCTCACACCCTTGGAAAAGTATGGGAAAAGTATGGGAAATTTTCAAACAGAATATTTCAATGGGGAGTGGGGGAAGGGAGAGACATCCTTCTTTGGCATGATAATTGGACGGGTAATGCTTCTCTTAGATCAATGATTCAGGGGCCATTAAATAAGGGGGAAGAAGAGATTGTGCTTAATCAATGTATTGAGATAAATTAATGGAATTTTGGTAATCTTAATTTTGTAATCCCGGAGCAGATTTTGAATTTATGCACTAGTATTCCTATCTATGTTGGTAACCCTCCTTTGGATGATTTCATTTTCTCAAACCTCACTTCAAACAAGAAATTTGATTTCAAAAAAGCTTCGAATGCCATTAAAAGTTTTCCTGGTGAAAAACTTGATTTAGCTTGGATTTGAAAAATTGCAACTCTTCCTAAAGTTAGACTTTTTATTTGGCTTGCTTTTTTGGGTAGACTACCACACAAGGATACTTTATATCAAAGAAATATTATTCCAGATAACAGTTGTGCTTGCTGCCACAATTCCCCTGAAAATTCTATCCATATTCTCAGGGATTGCACGGTAGCAAGGAAAATTTGGGGAAAGTTCCATGTCAACCCAGATTTCTTCTCTCGCCTTATTGATCATACCAAGAATCTCAAAATGCCCCCTCCATCTGACTTCCCAATATCATTCCCATGGAAAACTCTATTCTCCTTTATTATATGGAAGCTCAGGCTCCATAGAAATGAAGGAGTTTTCTCTCTCTCCTAAAAAACATAGGACCTACTTATCCTTGAAGCCCAGGCTTTAGCCTGGGAATTTCATACTTCAAGAGATAGTAACCTGTCATCCTGTTTGCCTTTTACAATGCATGTATTATTGATAAACAAAAAAAATATGAAAATAATACCCGTAATATCTGAAAATATACATTGAAACTATTCCAAGTAGTTATTAGTGAAATATGTCATATAGTACTTATTAGTGAAATATGTAGCCAAAGTTAATATATACAAGTAATTAGTATCAAAGTTAAATTGTTGCGAGTATTAAGAATAATGGAATAACAAGAAATGGAGTTTTCAGTTGACAAAAGTTGTATTCTTCTTCTAATGCAATTAGGCCACAAATTGGGGAAATTGATGACCTAAACCCCATGTAATAGTGATTCTTATTGCGTTATTTAGGAAGCAAAACTTCTTAGGAATCATAAATTTATAGAAAGTACGTGTAGCTTTTTGCATCCAACTAGATGACCACCAATATTAAGTAAGACAATTTGGATGATTTTAATCCAAAATTGTAAGTAATTCTAGAAGTTCTATATCAAAGTCAAGGTTCAACACCATTCATGTGATTGATGAATTTATTTTACATAAAAGGTAGAGAAAGATCGATTAGGTGAGATTAGAACCCAAAGTCAAAACCTCATTATGCTCAACCTTTAACTCAAATATTTAGTCAAAAAAGCCATAGAAAAGCGTAATTTAATACGTATAGTACTAGTAGACTAGTAGAAGTTATTAATTATAATAATGAAGTAATGTTGTAAAAGTATGCATAACATACTATAAAGTTAGCATTCATGAATTAAAGAGAGTTAATTACTCTAGATTCAAGTCTAAATATATGAATACACTCAACTTCGTAAGTACTATCCATCTTGCTCGAACCCTATTGGGTTGGGATTATGGGAAATCTAGATTTGAGGATCAAATCCTTACTATACCCATTTAGAATAATTACCTTTATTCATAATTAGTTGTCATATAAATCGCTCTAATCATTTTTTTTACAACACATACACAATCCAACTCTAATTTAGCTTTTTAAAAAAAAGGTTATAGTACTAAAAGACTTTCTTTTACAATTGAGTCATTAAATTAAATTTCTTCACACTACTAGTTGATCACCTACTATAATGGTGAAAACTTTTTCTAGACATCTTAATAGAGAATGATGTAGTGGATACACATAATACGCATGTGAAATCAATAAACATGTTGATAGCTTCCAATATAATACTCTCTTCGCCCCTTTGTGTAGTTCCCATTTAGACTGTGCACGTTTGACAATGCAACATTTTGACCATAATATCGTTAGTTGCTTATTAGTAAAAGAATATAACAATTGAATATTAGTAATCTATTCATCGAGACGAATCAAATAAGACCTAATATGACTATGTTATGTCATAAATATTAAGAGTAATTTTAAATTTTCTCTCACATTATGAATAGTATCAAAATTCCAAATGGGAATTATAAAAAAGGGGTGGAGGGAGTACATTGATACGATTCAAGGGAAGAACTAAGAAGTGTTCATCGTCTCAAGCAATCAATTTCTTCCATTCCTTAAATGGTGAGACATTATTTGTGACATATGTACGATAGGTCACAAATTCAAACTCCTACTGATTTGGGTAAAAATACCCATGTCACGTGGTCCAATCAGAGTGGAACACGTGTCACCCCAAGACAGGTCCAATAAAGGCCACTCACCAGTTGACACGTGGCACTCCAAATCAGCAAGGGAAAAGATGGCCTTCAAGGCCCAATTCCCTAGACTGCCAAAAAACGGCGCAACCCATCACTCCTAGGTTTACGTAACCTAGAACAAGGGCACAAATTCCAATAACCCTATAAATAGGGAGATTTACCTCACTTTGAAGGAGGACATTCAATGATTACAAAATCAATTCTCTCGAAAACAGAGAAAAACACTTGATCTCAGAATCCGAGAAGATCTCACTTTACATTCCACACCTTTTTACATACTTCAACTGGTTTTAACTTGATCGTTGGAGGCGGATCTCCCTCCACCCGGAGTCTCCGTTGTTTTGCAGGTACAAGCGCCCGGAGTCCAAACTTAGTGACGTAACTCTCCCGATGGACACAGAAAACCCCGAAACATATGGCGTCGTCTGTGGGGAGAGTACCTCTAATATGGCTTCACAATAGCCTGTACTCCTAATGAGAAACCACCTATGGCCGAAGCTGAGGTCTATTCGGACCATGACAGTGATGACGACTTTGAATTCAAAACGTATGTGGCCGTTGATGGGTCACTTAGAACCAGACACACTCGTCCCAAGGAAAGAAGGGAACGGGGCGATGATTAAGCTAGTCCAAGTAATTTATCCAGACAAGCGTCTGGACAACACCAGGCGATGGAGGGCACAACCCCACTCACTCGAGACGAACTCATGAATTTCATGACAAGTTTCAAGGGGGAGATGAATGACCTGATCAACAAAAGGACGGCTGGCTCCAACAAGGGTTAGTCGGCCAAGAAGCCTTCTCTCTCTGAGAAAAACAAGCTAGTTAGGGACCGGGAGCCCACTCCACATCCTAAATCAAAGGAGGGGAAGCAGCCCTTGATTGGTCTTTCCAAGATCCAATTCCCTGAGATAGGACAAGGGAAGGCCATCCGGCATGTTCAGCCGGATGGCTCAAAGAAGACATACTCTGATGCCTGGTTTCTAATCGAGCAGAAGAGAAACCAGCAACTGTTTGAGTCGGCTTCAGCGTCGAGTTACCCAGACAGCTTCTAGAATATCTCAATGAGGAATTCTCAATTTGTACGAGAGAGTCAGTCAGGTGGCCTGTCCGTTTACACTGGCCTTCAGATTATCAATTCGGCCCCGTATGTGCCTCAACAGCCATACATGCCGTATGGACAACCTTACATGCAACCGGCCCTCTTTGGGGGTCAGGCGGCACAAAACGTCCAACCTATGGACTGGCAGCTCCGTCTGCTAAAACTTGGGGAACAACCTTCTACATTCTCCAAGGAGATAACCGAGGCGGCACAGCCGGCCAAGGTGTCATGGTGAGTACTTATGATGGTACCACCAACCCTGAAAACCACCTCATGGCCTACACCAACCTCATGTACTTGCAGGGGTTAGATGACGCCACCTGGTGCCGATGCTTCCCGACAACATTGAAGGGCATCGCCCAACAATGGTTCGACAACTTGCCAGCCGGCTGCATCAATAGCTTCAAGACGTTTGCGTTCTTGTTTGCTTCTAACTTCTCTATGAATATCCGCGCCAAGAAAACAAGTCTTAACTTAGGTGCAGTGCAGCAGGGGGGTATAGAAGGGCTATGGTCATACGTCAGGCGGTTTAATTTGGTGAGAATCCAGATTCAAGGGTTGTCTGATGATGGCTTATACAGACTTCTTCAAGGATTTGAAGGACGGGTTGACTTTTAAGTTTGACCTCGTCAGAAAGAGGGTTGCCACCCTCCAGGAAGCGCTAATGGAGGCGGTAGCCTATATACAAGCGAACGAGCTCTGCTCCATCAGCAAGCAGTCGGACTCCAAGAAGTCTGACTAAAAAGAGAGTCGACGAGCTCAACCGGCTAAGAAAGCTGAAAAGAGTAAGAAGAGAAAAGAGATCTGGGTGGTTGACGACTCTGATCAGCCGTCCCAAAAGAAAAAGAAAGAGTTTAAACCGTACGTCCCAAAGTACGAGTAAAAAAAACTGCTACTCCATCCTCATGGAGATAAAGAACCGGGTGACCATAGAGAAGCTCGCTGCTATGAAAGGTTCCGCCAAAAGTCGAAACAAAAACAAGTACTGCCATTTTCATGAGGATATTGGCCACGCCACCATTGTTATAGTCTCAAGCGGCTGTTGGACCGTCCGGCTGATAATGGGGTGTTAAAGTCTTACATCCTGAAGTCTAAGGTGACCCTGAAGACAAACCCCGGGCAGTCGTCCAAAAAGGATGCCCAATCTGCTAGTAGCTCGGACACTAAAAAAGAGCCGATCTACACAATAACAGGCGGCTTTGCTAGAGGGGGCCCAACCATCAGGGGCACCAAGGACCATGTCAGACGGCTGGATATCAGTTCAGTTGATGAGGGTTAAGCGTCTACTGACACCTTCCCTGAGGTCATCATCCCTGATAAGGACAGGGGCAAGGTCCGCCGACCGCATGATGACCCAATTGTCATTGAGTGCAAAGTGGCTAACCAGAAAGTCGGTCAGATCCTCATTGACACCGGAAGCTCGTCTGTCATCATCAGCCACAAGTTCTTGTCAAAGCTGAAGTACAGGCCCGACAGCATGCATAAGGTGTCTTACCCCTTGGTTGGTTTTTGGGGTGGGTTGTGCACCCTGTCGGACGGATTGACCTACCCATCCAGCTGGGGGAGAAAGGAGATGGACGCCACATGGTTTTCCGGTTTTTGGTCATAGAGGAACTGACCGCCTATAATTTGATATTGGGTCGTCAGACTCTGAACGAATCCAAGGCCGTCATTATTCCATCCCTCATGCTGTTGAGATATGAAAAGGATGATGGATCTGTTGGCTCCCTGAACGGGGATCAGAAGACGGCTAGAGAATGCTACCTCTCAAACGTCAAGCCCATTATGGTCACAGTCGGTCAGGTGAGGAGCCAATAGACCTTGACGATGTCAAGGAAGCCGAGACTACTCCAACTGCAACCGGCAAGAAGAGAAAGGCCGATCAATTGGTGGCCTTGAAGAAGGAAAGTCAATAGAAATCACTGACCAGGGAACGGTCGGATGAACTCCGTCCCCAGCTGGCTGGTGAACACATTGATATTACTCTGGACGACACACGTCCGGAGCGTACTGTTAAGGTGGAGACGGTTGCTTTTGCGAAATTGGGTGCAGACTTGCACAATTTGTTGAAGGAATTCAAAGACATGTTTGCCCTTGAAGTGGAAGAGATGCAAGGCATCAGCCCAGATCTAGCTGTCCACAAGCTCGCCGTGGATCCCAAAAAGAAGCCGGTTAGGCAAAAGAAAAGAAACCACGGCAATGAGAGAAGCCAGGCGGCAGCCGCCGAAGTGAAAAAGCTATTAGACATCGGGTTCATTCGGCAGTGTCACTTCCCAGAATTAGGTTGCAAATGTTGTGCTTGTGAAGAAGCCGAATGGGACTTGGCGCATGTTGTTGATTACACTTATTTGAACAAGGCATGTCCGAAGGATAGTTATCCACTTCCACAGATCGACAGTCTGGTCGACTCTACAACCGGACATGCTTTGATGAGCTTTATGGACGCCTATTCAGGCTTTCACCGGATACCCTTGTGGAAAAAAGATTAAGAGAAGACAACATTCGTTATTGGTCAAGGGTTATTCTGCTATACTGTAATGCCGTTAGGCTTGAAAAATGCGTCTGCTACTTTCCAACGAATGATTAATACAGTCTTCATTAATCAAATTGGGAGGAATGTAGAAACGTACATCGATGACATGATAGTCAAATCCAAGCTACAGGCGGATCACCTTGCTGACCTCCGAGAAACCTTCACCACACTCAGGAGGCACAAGGTCATGCTCAATCCCAAGAAGTGTGTCTTTGGTGTTGAGTCTGGGAAGTTTCTTAGATTTTTAATTGATCAAAGAGGAATAGAGGCCAACCCAGAGAAGATACAGGTGGTCATTGACATGAAGTCACCCCGTACTATCAAAGAAGTTTAGAAGTTAACAGGTTGTCTAGCGGCATTGGGGAGATTCCTCAGCCAGTCAGGTGACAAGTGCCTCTATTTTTTCCAAGCTATCAAAAAGAAGACTAGGTTTAAATGGGGGGATGATGCTAAGGCGACCTTTCAGAAATTGAAAGAACACTTGCACTCTTAACCGAGGCTTGTTAACCCTCTGCCAAAGGAGGCGCTCTACATGTACTTAGCCGTCTCAGACCATGCTCTCAGTGCTATTCTCCTTACTGAGAGAGAAGACATCCAGTTCCCGGTCTATTTCATCAGCCATGTTCTTCAAAATGCTGAACTACGATACCAAATGGTTGAAAATTTTTGCCTGGCTCTTTTCATGGCAGCCAAGAAGTTGAAGCCTTACTTCTTGGCACATCCGGTTATGGTCTGCATAGACCAACCTCTCAAGCGGCCAATGACAACCTTGGAGTCATCCGGTAGGATGCTCAAATGGGTTATTGAGATGCAAAGTCTTGAAATCTCTTTCGAACCAAGGAAGGAAGTGAAGGGTCAGGCGCTTGCTGACTTCATTGTCGAAATGACAAGGCTGGCTGAGCCGAAGAATCTTGACCAAGTTTGGAACATGTATGTAGACGGGAGCTCTACTATGAACGGATGTGGTGCCGAAATTATATGTCAGTCTCCTGAAGGGGACAAGAAAAAATATGCACTACGGTTCAAGTTCCAGGCCTTAAATAATGAGGTGAAATATGAAGCCCTGCTAGCCGGCATCCGCATGTGCAAGGCGGCAAGGGCAAGAAAGATTGACGCCTGCTCTGATTCACAATTGATCGTTAGCCAGTACCATGGTGACTATGAGGCTACCCATCTGGCCATGATCAAATATTTACAGGCAGTCAAAGAAGAGGCTGGGACACTTGATGAGTTTCACTTAAGCCAGCTGCCCAAATCTGAGAACAATCAGGCGGATGCTCTGTCCTAATTGGGTTCATCTGCCTCATGTGATACGCCTCGGTCAGTCTTCTGGGATGTAATGGAAAAGCGAAGTATTGAAGAACATCCCATTGGAATACTAGACCGGAGTTTGACCTGGATGGATGGCATCCGGGCCTATCTACTAGACGGCACTTTGCCGAATACATATCCAGAAATGGCAGCAATGAAAAAACGTGCGGCCAACTTTGAGATTCATAATGGAGAGCTTTTCAAGAAGGGTTTTCTGCAACCTCTTTTGAAATGCATCACCCCAGAAAAGGGGCAAGAGATTCTAGAGGATTTGCACTCGGGCTTTTGTGCTTCCCACATAGGCGGCAGGTCTCTAGCAGAAAGGGTCAGGCGGCAAGGCTACTTTTGGCCCACTCTTGAGGCAAACGCCATGGAAATGGTGAAGAAGTTTGACAAATGTCAAGATTCGGTAGACTCATACACCGTCCGGCCACTGATCTAACGGCCATCCAAAGCCTAGTACCGTTCTCCAAATGGGGAAAGGACATTCTGGGTCCATATACGCCTACACCAGGCGGACGACACACTGCTTCATCAAGTGGGTAGAAGTAGAGGCGGTTAAAGGCATCAAGACAAAGGATGTCATCTCCTTCATCTGGAAGAATATCATCACCCGATTTGGGGTATCTATGTCTATAGTCTTTGACAATGGACCTCAGTTTGAGACGGCTACCCTCAAGAATTGGTTGGGAGACCAAGGGATCTCTCATTGCTTTGGATTAGTCGACCGTCCTCAAGAAAAAGGCCAGGTTAAAGCCTTCTACAAGCTTATCTCAGACAGCATAACAAATTGAAAGGGTTGGCGTTCTATGGGCAAAAGAGTTAACTCATGTCCTATGGGCCATCAGAACAACAGCAAAAGGGGTAACCGGCGAAACCCCGTTTCTCATGGTGTATGGTACTGAGGCCGTCTTGACTGTTAACCACTATGAGTCGACTCTTCGAGTCATGTTATATGATGAAGAGGCAAACTAGGAGGCCATGCGACTAGCACTGTACTCACTCCCGGAGCGCAAGGGCAATGTCGCCTTGAGTCATGAAATTTACCGTCTGAGAATGACAAGAGCCTACAACAAAAGAGTACACAAGCGGCCCTTGAAAGTAGGGGACTTTGTGTTACGGAAAATGGAGGCAATCGGTAGGGCTAATGAGGAAGGAAAGTTGACTCCCAATTGAGAAGGCCCCTACCGGATCTATGAAGAAGTGAGAGGCGGAACCTTCCGCCTGGAAACCCTAGACGGAAAGCAGCTAGCCTGAACTTGGAATGTAGATAACTTTTAAAAGTACTACTTCTAAGACCTGTAAATTTTTTGTAAATAAAAAGCCCATCAATGAAAAGTTGCTTTTTATTTTCGACGATATTTATTGCTTTAACTATACATCTCCCAATGGGAATACCGTCTTTGCAATGTGCAGACAGCCTTATTAAAACGCAACATCTGCTCCAACATGAGTAGACATCAGACGATGCCCATCTGAGTGAATTCGTCGTAGAGAGCATCTCCCATCCGGGTGGTACATTGCTCTATAAACTTAAAAACAAAAAACGGCCCTACCGACTGTCTGGATTAAGATAAGATCGCAACTGTTTGAATTGAACTATCTAATGAGACCTAGATAGCCAGAGATTACCGCTTGTTCTATAACAACTAGCAGCCGGCTATTATTTCATTTAGATAAAAGAACTCACTTTTGACGCCTGTTATTGCCCATGGGCAATGCTGACTGCTAAATTTGAAAATATAAGCCAAGTCCAAAACTTAGCAGATAAACATTGCTCGTTTACAACGACTTGATATGGCCAATGGCCATCTGCTACTAAACGTTTACCCATCTGCTCCAACAAGAGCAAGACATCCAGCGACGCTCATCCGGGTGAATTCGTCGTAGAGAGCATCTCCCATCTGGGTGGTACATTGCTCTATAAACTCAAACTCAAGCGGCAAAGATTAATTAACCTAGTAAGGGCTAATTCACAGCCAATTTAACCTGAGTAATCTAAAATGGATCATAAATGGCATAAACAAAACCGCATGTCCCATTGACACCATCCGGTAATCGGCCGCTATTCCCACTTAGATTAATATCCCGAACTAATTACATAGCTAATAAATTTTTCCCAATGGGGTAAAAGGACGCTTGAGTATATATTTGGAAAACAATCCCAAACAGCAAAACGGAAACGTCAGGGTATTCAATTTTATTCCGACTGTATGATGAACGGCTGCGTACTTTGTTTGGGACAATCACGGTAGTGATTGATTGAACAAGAAACCCTTCATACTCTCTAAAGTATCTAGGGTCCCCAAGTCAATCAATCTACTTTGAAACCAACCACACAGCCGTCCAAGGGCAAGAGGCAGTCGGTTTGTTAAGTGTCGTGCGCAATTAATAGGTCTGCTAAAGTTGCAAGCATATACATATAGCAAAAATAAAAAAATAAAAAAAAATTGCAAAGAATTGGTCAAAACCGACCTAGTCGGCTATTTCATTAAAAGCTCCTAGCATAAAAAGACCGGGAGAAAAGGATTGTCATACCAGATCCACATTTGGAAAAATGATAAAAGTGTTGGAAATAAATTCAAATACTCGGCTCCCAGGCCGGAAACAAAGACGACTCAGGGCCGAAGAGAAGCTTAATTTTGTTTTTGCTGAGGTGGAGGCACCGACTAGTCCTGGCCGGAGGGGAGCTCGTCTTCAAGTTGCCTTGGTTAAACCTGGTCAACGTCAACTGGCACTTACTCTTACTCATGCTCAATGAGCTCTCCATCCCCCTGCTCCTTATCAGATGGCTCAATGCTGGCCCATTCATTAAACGGAGCTGACGTCTTCAGACCGAGGGATTGGGCATCATACACCTCAGTGGCATACTTGTACCTTAGGTTGAACAACTCCCTGTTGTAGTCCGGATGGATGAGATTCCACGCTATCTTCATGCGTGCCTCGCAATCTCGTTCAATCTCACCCACCAGCCGCTCTTGCTTAGTCGCCAGCTCAGCCTTATTATCAATCCGCATCTGGACCATCTCATCCTTGAGCCGGTCGACGTCTGCCCTAAGCTGGGTATTTTCTTTGTCGACCCCCTCTAGTGCCTTGAGATTTGATTGGGCATTTTTACGCTCAAGCTCAAGGTCAGACGCCCTATTGTTGGCCGTCTCCACAGCAGCCATGAGCTCCTTAACCAGCTCCTCCTATTTCATCTCTTTAGCTTTAGTCTTAATATCATTCAGAGTAATTCGGTATTGAGCTGAGTTAATGGCATCAGTCGCCCGTTTATTGGCGTCTCTTACCTCCTCCTGCTTCCTTTTAAACGGGGCTTTGATCCCATCCACCCTTAGCATTGCCTGCAAAGCTCAGCCGGCGAAAAGATAATTTCGCTGACATACCAAAAAAAAAAAAAAAAAACAAACATTTGGAAAAAGCTAAGTTACCTCAGCTAGCAAGGCCGAGATGCGGTCTATGATGACCTGATGCACCCCAGGAATCAAGTCCTTCTCTGACCGGGTGAGGCACCTCAGCATCCTAGACTCAGCCGTACCAGGAGACCGGCTAACTACTGTCTTAGATTGTGTCGTGTGTGTTGTGGGTGAATCTATTATTCAATGCAATATATACAAACAGTAAAAAGTTTGAAAGAGCAAGGAAAAGGAGAGACGGTTACCTTGTTGATTGCTAGAACAAAGAAGTCTCAAGCTTTGACCAGCTGCGTCAAACGGAAAAAGCAAACGGAAATTTTGTGAACAAATGCAGACGGTTATCAAAGTCTCCCTCTCTAAAATCTTCTTTCTCTTTCTAGACTTTTTCAAAAGGGTCAAAGATGAGGGGGGAGGGGGGGTAAGACCCTATTTATAGAGGGGTAAAAAATAGGGGCATCCTCGTAATTTCCCCAGAAGGTGAACAATTAAAAACCGTTCACCCAGTCCAAAGTGACATGTGTCATAGGCGCCACGTGGCACGCTACATCACCCCTATGAGGGGAAAATGATTTAGGTAAAAATACCTATGTCACGTGGTCCAATCAGAATGGAACACGTGTCACCCCAAGATAGGTCCAATAAAGGCCACTCACCAGTTGACACGTGGCACTCCAAATCAACAAGGGAAAAGACGGCCCTTTAGGGCCCAATTCCCTAGACTGCCAAAAAACGGCGCAACCCATCAATCCTAGGTTTACGTAACCTAGAACAAGGGCACAAATTCCAATAACCCTATAAATAGGGAGATTTACCTCACTTTGAAGGAGGATATTCAATGATTACAAAATCAATTCTCTCGAAAACAGAGAAAAACACTTGATCTCGGAATCCGAGAAGATCTCACTTTACATTCCACACCTTTTTACATTCTTCAACCGGTTCTAACTTGATCGTCAGAGGCGGAGCTCCCACCACCCAGAGTCTCCATTGTTTTACAAGTACAGGCGCCCGAAGTCAAGACTTAGTGACGTAACTCTCCCGAGGGACACAGAAAACCCCGAAACACCTACACTTCACTTATAATTTGTATTGTTATTGTGGGTCATTATTTTGACCAAAGATTGAAAAATTATTACCTATACTAAATTACTACGTAGGCAGTAAAATACTTCCTCTGTTCCACAAATATAGTAACAAGGATGAAATTACACATTCCAAAGCACATTTCATATATTAAATATCTATAATTATATAAGAGTAAAAATTATAAAAAATTGATATTGTGAAAGTATTTTACAAGACGACTATACTTTACTTTACACATAAATCATAATTTGTGGTCAAAAAAGCATGATAAATAGTGCAAAAGTCTAATTATTGCAATTTACTAGAGCAGAGGAAGTATTGAAGAGTGATTCTAATATGTTTTATTTGTGAATTGTGACTACCAATTGTTCTTCGATCCTACATAACACAACTAATTTTTCAAAATTAAAAAAAATAAAAAAATCTTACAAGTATACCCGTTTAAAAATTTTACTTTTATAGTTAAACTTCCAACATTTTTATGATAGTAAAAACAATCTATTCTTATACAGTCCAGTTCATATAAAAATTCCATTAATTTAAGCTATTTTGTCATTTCCATTCAAAATTTCAAGGTTATTTTTTCAAATATCAAGCAATTCATTATCATATCATGTTGTCTACACAAAAAGGTACAAAAAAATAAATTGGATATATGCATAGTTACGAAAAATAACAATGCATTGCATCGCACAGGACATTTAATTGGTTTTTCCTCATTTAAAAGCAATTTATTTATGTAGACTGTTGGGCCTTTCATATTACTTTCTTAGAATGTAAGTTATTCTGAAACCACTACGTAGTGCGTATATTGAAAAGCTCTTTCAAAGAAAAAGGGAGGTTTGGGTAAGTGTAGGGAGAACGGAGAACAGCTTTAAATGTATTTAATTTTGACAATTGCACCATTAATTATTCTTAAGTATGTAAGAAATGATACATGAGATATGATGCTTAAGAATGGGGGATAAGATCACATAAGAACCTTATTAATTACATAAAATTATAATTTAAAATTTTATTAGTAGTAATGTAGTTTAATTTGAAGACCGAAAGAATCATTGATTAGTGTGAAATTAAAAGAAAAAAAAGACTTATACAAGTATATGCAAATTAAAGCTATTAAGCTAATATACAATTATACATGAATGGTGCACAAAAACAAATAGTTCGATACTTAAAGTAATATCATCTTAATATATATGAGAATGTGTAATTCCCTTGGTATCCGTGTATACCCAATATATAATGTCTGCAAACTGATATAAATAAGGAATATGTAGTCCTTAAATTTCACCTAAAGGAACCTTTCTCACACATGAAATGGATGTTGATGTTCAACGGGGTCATAAAAAGTATACAACATTACAACATTCACATCATCACAATGTGCAATATGTGCATGTAGGGGAAGGTAATGAAGCTCGAACAATGAATTGAGCTATAAATTAGGACAAAAGAGAGAAAAATTAATTTCCATATAGTACGTATATAATACCATGTGACACTAAATGCATTTAGAGAAACTTTTTATATTCCAACTGCGAACTCATTTTTATAAGTTTTTCTATATATATTTTTTTTATCACTATTATCAGAGAAATGAGCTTATATATATATATTTTTTTATCACTATTATCAGAGAAATGAGCGTGAACTGTGACCCTACAAGGTGCCCCTAAACTCAAATAGCCAATTAGAACCCAAATACTTGCAAAACAAGAATAGGATAAGATAGTCACAATCTTAAAGCATACCTAGAAAGAGTCAAACCTCATGACATCCAAGCTAAGTTATTACAAGTTCTCCAAATTTCCGGACTCTCCTCTTTTAATTTGAATCAATGTATAAATACTTGGTATTCGTTCACAATTTAGAAGAAATTAAAATCACCCTAAATTAATACTTGGTATCATTGTTTTGTCGTACTGATATACAAAGTCTGCTGTAAAATTAATAGGTGTGAAGCGGAATAGGAGGAGTGAATTAAGACTCAAGAGTGTGTAGAAATGTTATGGACTGTACGTGAATGATGCCAAATGTAATATTCAAGCAACTGCAACTCATGAAAACTATGCCCCTAGATTCGACCTTAAATAACTATTCCACTTTTGTATTTATTTTCATATTTTGTATGAGTAGCATTTTCAAGACGGTTTCTCTTCTTGTCAACTCGAACTTGATTGAATTTATAAGTTTTAGTTGATGTTGTTATACATGTATATAAGGAGTTAAAAATGAAAATATATAGCATGAATTAAACATTAATAACATATATTCATTGGAACTTTGGAATTATGAAGTACATCATCACATAGGTTGAGTGAATTGGATGATGTAAAACTTCTACAAGTGTTATTTAAGGTAACATGTATGATCATTGTCCGAGCTAAGGTTTGACCTTAATAATATACTTGACATTTATTTGAGAATAGAAGGATGTATCGGGTCGGAACCCCTTATGGAGTCACGGGTCAACCCGGCCTAAGTTAGATTTGGGAGAGTGGGGGAAGGTAAGGGAATCCCACCCTTCAAATTGTTATTAGTGGGGATTAAACCTCCAATCTGATGGTTGGAAGGTGCTCTCCTTTCCACTAGGTACTTGATATTGTTGGATTGTTCAACATATACACACCTACATAATAATGGAGTATAAAATGAAGGAAAATGATACATATAACCGTGAAGGCTGCATATAAGGGGCTATATGCAAATACATTAAGCATAAATTAACTAACGTCAATCACATAGATCGATGATTAATTTTGCCTTACAATTATAAATTTAATTAATTTTTATAAAATAATTCAAGTTAAGCAAAACTAATGTAATTGCGGGGATGCATAATCCTAAAGGTAGATTGAAGTTTATTAGGTCAGGGGAGCTCACGAAGTAGCCAACTGCTGATGCTCTTTGCTTTCGTTGGAGCTTGTATTTGTTTTATTTTCTCAAGTATTATAAAAAAAAGTGTAACACGTTAGCTAGGTAACTAATTAAACACTATGCTTATTAACAAAAATGTCCTTAGTTATCAATTAATGTCAGTAAATAATGCAGTTCTAGTAAAATCATTTGATGCCTTAAAATAATTATGTAACCCAAATTCCCAATAAAAGAATAAAATTGTTGAGGAATTAAGATGAAAATTAGAGCATTATTTTGCAATAAATAAAAATGGGCAGGTTCCAGGTAAAACGACAAGAAACAAGAAAGAGCAGGGTGTTGGGGCGATGGGTGGCTCACTGGTTGAAGAATGATGATCAGAAGACTTCCCATACCCTGCTATTATCTCAGAGAGCGAGAATCATCACTCACTGCTCATCTTTTTTATAGCTCCACTACGTATTACTTGGGATTCTCCATATCAGTATTATGTATTCTTCATCCAATTTCATTACTTTTGATTTTAGCGAATCCAAAGTAGAGGTGATCTTGGACCCTGTTGGATTTCGGATTAGACCAAAAAAAACTCGGGTTGTTTAGGCCGTGAGTTGTGATTGGCAATACGAAGTACAAAATTAAGGGTAATTTTGAGTAGTGTATATCAGAGGTTTTAGGTGTCACTTTTAAGACATTGGCTTTTACTTATCAATCAAAAACAATTACACGGTATTCTTTTCACTTAAATTTCACGTAATTAGTTGTGAATTTGATTTTGAAGAGCGATGCATGTAACTTTTATGAAGTATAAACTTATTTAGAATAATTGAAATACGAAGTAGTAGAACTATTATGTTGTGACGACCGTTGAACTTGGGCAATTCTTATTACTTGTATCCCGGCAATAAGCTCATTTAATTATCAATAGTAAAATTTATATTGCAAATCGAAAATAAATAAAAATAAGGCGTGAGATTCTAATCTCGATATAATCCAACCTATCCAAGGACTGTCACGTTTCAAGGCTCAAACTAGTGGGTGTAGTGGGGAATACTTGTTGAGGAATTGAGCTTAGATTAGTGGATCTTAATTACTTTTTAACAGGTACTTTTTCGCTTGGATGTCAGTGATTAGGTGGCGTATTAAGGTTAATAGGGGGGACTAGGCCTATGAGCCTAGACTAAGGTTTTGAGGAAATTGATGTGAGTTTATTCTATTTTTATTAGTTGTTTTGTCTAGTTGGGAATTGGAAAGATATGACGAAGGAAGTCAAATGACAGTATCAATCTCATACGGAAATTTCTAAGCTGAGACAATTAATCAATAGAAGTAGTCTTGTGACTTCTAATTAAATATAATTAGTTGCCCAACTAGCTCTTTAATTCTAATTAATTTTTTTTAACAAGTTTCTTTGACCCGAAACAAGGAGTGAATCTTATGTTGCTCATTGCATTAATGGTTTGTCTACCGTGTGTATTATGGGCATATATTTTCTCCATTCCAAATTAATCTAACAGGTTTCCATTATTAACCAATATCTTATCATGTTTGTCGATGTATAAAATCAATTGTTAATATATCTATAATTATAAAAATTTGATATTATGAAATTACATTGAGAAGAATCTAATAAAAGCTAACATGATTGAGAATTTCTTATCTATAATTCACAAAAGATAATCAACCTATATAGTTTGTGAATAATGTCAAAAGTTATTTCAACTAATTTGGAACAAATAGGGTTTCTCCCAAATCTTGGCCGTTTAGGCCGAAAATAGTCTAATTTCTTCGGAAATTAGACTATTTCCAACCCTTTTCCCTTAATTTTCTTTAATTTTGCAATTTAGGTTTCAATAAATCTACACGAGTAGTGTAGATATTCGTCCGTCTCCCTATGGTGGAGTGTCTCTCTATGGTGGAGTCGTTAGTTTTTGTTAGTTTAGTTGTTTGTTTATGTTTAGGGTTTGTTTGTGTGTTAGGGTTTATCAAAAAGGTAATCATCTTTTGCCTTATTGTCAGTTCGTTGGTAAAGATTTGTTCAGGATCGCAACGGTTGTCAAGTTTTCAAATGTGTTCAAGCGAATCAGATGAAAATCATCCTTACGGCTACAACAAATCGTTAGATCGTCTATCCGAAAAGGTTATATATTCCAGCGATGTGTGCGAGAGATGTACCATTATAGTGCAAGATATTTTCAACGATCGTAGCTTTGATGAAGGAAACCCTAATTTGATTCAATTTTATGTATTTGTTAATTTAGATTTCATTTGTAGATGTCGCATGGCTTTTTAGTAATGAATTGATTTGTTTCAAAAAAAAAAAAAATAGAACAAATGAATTATTATGTATACTTCGCATTAAAATAGTGTAAATATGAAAATGATGAAGCCTAAAGGAAATTTTTTAACTTCCTCAATTCATTTTTGATTATTTTAAGTTTGAAATGATTTTATAATTAGAATGATTTCATTAATAAGGAATCTTTAAAGTTGTGTGTCCATGTTAGAAAATCTTTTTTTTTTTTTTTTTTTTTTTGAAGCTCGAAAATTTCTTTAATTTAACTAAATATATGAGCATGAGATAAACAAATTAAGTTAAAAAAAATAAAAAATAAAAAATAAAAAATAAAAAACCTTGAAAATAATTGCTCCTTTAAAGGGGACCAGGGGTTGCTAATTTCAACCACTTTTATATTTAATCGTTAATTGCATGAATTTGCATTGTTTCATTACTTGCCTCAAAATAAATTAATTTAATACTGTAAGTTGTATTGTTTTCGAATTTTGAAAACTAAATTATCTTTCGATCACAACTCACGGACAGGAATATTCCTTCAAACAACAAAGAAGGTAAATTAATCAAATTAAAAATACTCTTTTTTTCTTTTGACAGAAATCAAATTGATTATCTATCTATCTATCTATACAGACACTATACTTAAAATAGGGTACATTAGCTCCAAAGCTAACACGTGTCCCTATTTTAGATTCATGTTTTTTTTTTTTTGAACTATCTATTGTGAAAATGTATATCATTATCAAAGATTATATTGATTGCATATTATAAAATAATCTTCATAATATATAAAATCTGATATATTTTATACATGAATATTGAATATTTTAGTTAAGTTTCTATTACAGTTTAGTAAAGATATAATTGACTATATATTAAAGGTAGATTATCACTCAAATACACTAATTTTATAAATTAATTTATTTATAAAATATACTACGTAAAATACTACCTCCACTTTAACCTTAGGAATTGTAAATGGATAGAACTCGGGAAAGCAAGAGTAGTATTAAGTAGCAAATTAATTTTGTGAAAGATGTTGAATAATATTTTCATACTTTAATTATAGTAAATAATTTTTTATCCTACATACATAATCCTAAGAAATAAATTTTTTGTTTTTATTCTTGTATGGAACTCAATATAATGTATACGTTTTTTTTTAAAGAAATATAATGTATACGTATTAAATATATAGATTATCACTCATCTATCACTCAAGTATACTATTCCTTAAATTATATATTTTTATGTAATATTTTATCTTTTGAATAGAATGTAATATATTATTAAGTAGAATATTATTAAAAGATATGGAGTGATACATATAATTTATAGAAAAGATATATTTATCCTATATTTTATCACTCTATATATAAAATCTATGTAAAAAAATCTCTTACAGTTTGGTAAAAGATTGACAAGTGATATTTTTTCCTACAATGATAGTCAATAATAGATTATGAATAGCTACAAATTATAAGCATTCTTGACCATTTTATGAAGCTAGAAAATTTTATAAATTATATTAGTAAAAGATTTATAATCTAATATATATATAAATAAAGTAGGCATTTTTCGAGAGCATTCGGCGCGCCACATAAGCAATGGTATTATTTCGACCAATTAAAAATTAGATTTGAATTTTATTTCAGAATTAATTAATTCACTCGCCACCTAAGAAAAAGTGACAAATGAGATTTAAGAATTTTTCCACGTAGTTAAAACAACGAATAGTGATTTATTAGGATTTAATTTATTTAAAAAACTAAAAATTATTTTTAAAAAAATCATCTTTAGATATAGGATTTATATATCTAAGATAAATCTTGATAGTGTTTATGATAAGAAATAAAAATTATTCCTTAATAATAAATAAATTAAAATTTGTGATGCATACCATTCTAAATTGATGCATCCTACAACACCAACAAAATTTTGTATCAATATAAAACCAAATCAAGAGAATTTTGTGTTTGTTTTAGTCATCAATGGCTGAGTAATTCTTAGCTTAATTTTTAAAATCCATGTTTAAATGTATATTTGTGATTGATTGCTTACATGGTGTTTAATTGGAATACTTAACGTTTATATGTTTATGTTTTGTTTACTGAATTTTGTTTTTACACGCAGATTTGATTTAATTAGAGAATTAGATTCGAGCAAAAATGATTGGAAAATCAAAGTACGAATTTCTCGCCTGATGGTCCTATTGGATGAGAAAGTATATCTTTATAAATTGTTTACATTTATTAAATTTTTTTATAAACCTTTGTAGTTTATATTAATTAATTTTATGATTAGAACAAATTTTTTGTGATTTAGGTAGCTTAATCAAGTCATCAAATTAACTTAATTTTGATTACGTTCATACCTCAATTAAAGCCAACTTTGTACAATTCGTCCAAAATTAATTGAAAGAAAAGTTTACTCAATTAAATACTTTTCATTCGTTACAAATAAGAAGCAATATTGCACGCATTGTTAGTGACAACAAAATAATGATTCAATTTTCCAAAATACTACTATTGTTCGAGCGATTAGGGACGATGAAAAAATTCCAATGCATAGATTTGATTTTGTACAATTACAATTTTTAGATCAATTTCACAACAATTTTTCACTTCCTGGTAAATATATTGATTTATTTTATAAGACTATAGCGGTCAATTTTATATAATTTTTTTTTGCTAACATGTTTTATTTATTCACTTTTATTAGATGGAAGAGATATGTGTGTGAACGAAGTAGGTGATTCTATTGAAATAGAAGATAAATAGTATACATGTTTTTATTATTTTTTACTATTTCTATTTTTTAAAAAACAACTAATAATGATTTAGGATTTAAATTATTCAAAAAATGAAAAAAAAATATCTTTTCAAATTAAAGGTTTTAACCTAATATGTAATCGATAAAATATCATATTTACAATTTTTTTTTGGAAGATATCATATTTACAATTTATTCATATTATTAAATTCAGTTGTCATATAACTATCAACAACGAATAAAATACAAAACAACAATAAATAAAGTCGCATAATAAATTACATTAAAAAAAAAATTAAACTTTTGTAATAGGCAATAACACTTTAATTAAATTATTATGTGTTTTTTTCATCTAAAATTATTAAATAGTAAAATATTTCAAATAATTATATATATAAACTTAGAGTTTATAGGAAAAGTGCATCACCACCTAGATAAAAGTCACGAATTAGATTAGATATATCTAAAATTTTAATGCCATGTAGATTATAATCCACGAATTAAATTATCTTAATGAAAAAATATATATAGGAAAAATATAGGAAAAGATAGATTTATTAATTCAATACTACGAGTATAATAAATCCAAAAAAAAATATACTTAAAAATATTTAAATGATAACCGATTATAATAAATTTTGAAACCTATCATATAAGATAAATTTTGATAGTATATATGATAAGAAATACAAATGGTTCGTTAATTAATTAAATTAAAATTTGTGATACCTGCCATTATAAATTGACACATCATACGACACAAACAAAATTTCGTATCAATAAAAAACCCCATGAAGCGAATTTTGTGTTAGTAATTTTGTGTTAATTTTTGGTCATCAATGGTGGTGTAATTTTTAGCTTAATTTTTAAAATCCTATGTTTAAATTAGTATTTCTAATTATTACTTACATTGTATTAATTTGGGATACTCAACGATTATATGTTTGTGTTTTATTTACTAAATGTTTTTTTACATGCAGATCTAACACATCATACGTCACAAATAAAATTTCATATCAATACAATACCCCATCAGGTGAATTTTGTGTTAGTTTTAGGTCATCAATGTTCGGGTAATTTTTGAAAGCTTAACTTTAAATTTATATTTGTTATTATTAGTTACATTGTATTTATTTAGGATACTTAACAATTATTTGTTTATGTAATGGCATACGATTAGATGTTGTATACATAATGTATGGATGGCTTTGGTTATTATTAGAGATGATAAAAAAATTCCAATGCATAGATTTGATTTTATATCGCAATAATTTTTCATTTATTGGTAAATATATTGATTTATTTTATATAAATGTAAAGATTTAATTTATATCAATTTCAGTTTGGCTAACATTTTTATCCATTGATGTAGTAGGTTGGTTGTGGACGAGGTTGGTGATTCTATCAAAATAAAATATATGGTAAAACAATGAATAATGATTTAGGATTTAAATTATTAAAAATTTATCATTTCACATTAAAGATTTTATATAACAGAAAAAATATCATATTTACAATTTATTTATATTTAATAAATTTATTATAAATTATAGTAAAAAAATAAATATTAAACTTTTGTAATTTTGTCTGAAATTGTTAAATACAATAAATCAAATAATTAAAAATAGATGAAAAAACCGTGCATCACACGGACTTCCATCTAATATTGTAATTATAGAATAATCTATAATATCTTATATCCTCCATATTTTAGTCAAGTTTAGATTATAGTTTTGTTAATTAATGATATTATTGATGATATAGATTATCAATCATATATCATTCAAATATACTAATTTATATAACACGTGGTCTAAATAAGAAATTATGATAAGTGCATTTCCATATTTTTCATTTACTCGAATTTGATTATTTTACATATTTATTCACTTATAAAAATTGTATATACTTATTTATAGAAGGTGATATGATTATTTTTCGTGAATATTAGTCTAAAAACATGTAACATTACAAAAAAAAAAAAGGATATTTCACCAAAAAAATCAATCAAAAAAATATTTGACTAGAAACTATTATCAAAATACTGTACATAAAAATGATATACCGCTAAATAAAAATTGATCACAAAATTATGAATTTTGATTGATTATTTGATATACTACGAATTGATTTTGATTGATTCAAAAATGTTTAATAGTAGTCTTTTGTTAAATTATGTTTTTAAAATATGTAAATTGTGAGCCAATTACGTTGATATAATACTAATTTTCTACTGTATGATTTTAGGTATATCATATCTATTTTATAAAAAATTTACATATGGTATATAATTCAATTTCACAAACTTTGAAATGTGGTTGGCCACACCGTGTAGCTGCCACATATTTTTTCTTTTTTTTTCTGAAATAATGGTCGGGATTACTTGGTCAAGGGTTACTCGATCAATCAGGGGTTACTCACTTGGTCAAGGGTTATTCAGTCAATTAGGGGTTACTCAGTCGGTCAGGGACTCAGGGGTTACTTGGTCAGAGGTTACTTGATTTGGGGTTACTCGGTCGCTCAGAGGTTACCTGGTCACGTCATGGGTTACTCATGTGTTAGCTCGCCACACCATGTGGCCAGCAACACACTAAAGTTGTTGATTCAATTTTTGCTATAATAATTTATTACAAAATTCCTAAACCCGAAATCTCTTAATATTATAATAGGAATTTAAATTTATGCTACACCTATAATCAAACCATTTATTTGAAAATTAATATTACAATGCACTCATGCATAATATTTGCAATCTACATATTTAAGATGTGGGTATTGTTAGTTAGACAGTTAGTTCATGGAATGAATATAGGGATAATATTATACTTGATTCTACGTATACGTATCTATTATGAATTTATGAGTACTGAGTATGCATAAGAATGATTTTAATTTATTTATCTATTGTATATAAATTTGCGTAATAGACATAAATAAATGCATGTAAAAAAAAAAATAATAATACGAGGCACGTAAGTGTACCACCCTATAAGATAAACTATAATTCTCATTTCTAATGTAGATTTTGGTACTAATTTTATATGTGTGTAGCCAACTATCATAGGGTTACTCGGTTAATGTTATAGGGGTTACCTAGTTAGTGTTATAGTTGTTACTTTGTCAGCATTGTACTTTGTTATTTAAGGGTTACTAAATAAGTATAGTAAGACTCTATTCACTTCATCTTAAGGATATAATATTTGGAAAAAATAATTTCAGTTTAGTATAAATAAGTTCAATTTGTATATTTTATTTCAGTTCAGTAAAAAACAATTACTTTAAAGAAGAAATATAATAGAGAAACAAGCAAAAAAATAAAAAATAAATAAAAAATTATCAGCAAAAATAATTTCAGTTCAGTAAAAATAATTTAAGTTCAGCAAAAATAATTTTACTTCAGTAAAAATAAATTCATTTTAGCAAATATAAGGTGAAGTGAACAGGGCTTAGAAGTTACTCTGTCAATATAATAGGGGTTAGTTAGTTAGTGTCATAGGGGTTACTCCATTTTTTTTACAAGCGGTCACATGGTGTGACTAGCTGCACTGAAAATATGTTGTAGATTTTGTATATGTCGTCACGAGTGATATATAAGAATGAAATGCATTTTATTTTTCTTCTCTTATATGCTTGTATATTTAATTTTTTTTTATTTACTATTATATATATGCAATAAAAATATAAAATGATTATATATAATTCAAAAAAGACGGATAATCAAACAATCGACAAGCCTAAACATCATTCCGAGATTAAAATTTTAGAAAAAAGAAAAATTATACTTCGTACTAAGCTTTAAGTTAGTGGCTTTGCAAATTTTTTATACGGGTAAATTTTTGGTTGTAGAAGGTGCGATAGGTATGTGGTGATGATCAGGTGAATTCATCATGTAATAAAATCAAGGTAGCAAGTTATGGGATTAAAAATCCTATTTTTAAAAGTTTCATGTTAAACTTTAAGTGTTTTTAGAAGCCATAGAGGAGAAAAAAGATACAAAAATATATGTGATATACGAAGTACAATATATAATGATCATGCTATTATAATGGTAAACTTTTCCAAAAATATATTGAGTTAGAGGACGGAGATAGTCATTTAAAAGGCAAATTTCTATATGTGGCAGGGGTTACTTGAGAGGTTCAGTTAGGGGCTACTTGAGGGGTTCAATCTTAGGTTACTTGAGGGGCTCGGTAAGGGGTTAGTTACTCGGTCATGGGTTACTTATGGGGTTATTCGGTCATGAGTTACTTGGTCAGGGTTTACTTGAGGGGTTCGGTCAGGGGTTACTTGAGGGGTTCGTTCAGGGGTTAGTTACTCGGTCATGGGTTACTTAAGGGGTTACTCGATCAAGGGTTACTCGGTCATGAGTTACTTGAGTTACTCGGTCAGGGTTTACTTGAGGGGTTCGGTCAGGGGTTCGATCAGGGGTTAGTTACTCAGTCATGGGTTACTTAAGGGGTTACTCGGTCAGGGGTTGCTCGGCCAGGGGTTACTCGAGGGGTTACTCTGTCGGGGTTTACTTTAGGGGTTACTTGAGGGGTTCAGTCAGGGGTTACTCGGTCATGGGTTAATTGAGGGGTTCGGTTAGGGGTTACTCGATCATGGGTTACTTGAGGGGTTACTCGGTCAGGGGTTACTCGAGGGGTTACTCGGTCAGGGGTTACTCGAGTTATTCGGTCAGGGGCTTAATTTACTCGAGGCCGGGGGATTTGGTCAGGGGTCACGAGTTGCTCGGTCAGGGGTTACTTGAGGGGTTATTCGGTCATAAGTAACTCGAGTAACCCCTGACTAAGTAACTCGAGTCATCCTGGTCACACGGTGTGACCAGCCACGCAAAAAACCCTTCATTTAAAAATGATGTGATCAGTGGCTCAAGTAAAAATGAGGGGGAAAATATGACTTAATGTGGGTATTGATTGTGAGTTCATTGAGTTGAATTATTTTTCAAATTTTTCCATACAATTTAAGAAATAAAAAAAAAAGGTTGCTTTCAAGTAATACTTTGTATATCAATATTTTGAGGGTTAAATATATATGATTATGACATATTTATAGGTAAATTCATTATTACTCATTAAATCATTTTATTTAAAAATTTTGTGAAATAAATATGAGTATCAAGATTTGTAAGTCGTGCATCGCACGGGTGCTATACTTGTAAACATAAACTATTTTGTTGTTCTTAGGTTAAAAATTTGAAAATTCTACAATGTCATCCTTTAAAAAAAGGCACCACAATTTATTGATGGGGAAAATTTTGATTGGCCCATATTTAGTATTTTTATTTTCATTTTGAATTATTTTTAATGTCCATAATGTATTTAAATTGTATTGTTTTTATGTATTCTTTTTAATACATGTATTTTTTTAAGAAATACATAATTATAAATTATCTTTTGAAATTATAATTATAATTAAAACCCCCAAAATTAAAATTGTTCATCTTGTTCATCAATGTTCATTAATGTTCTTCATTCATGTCATAGATTAGCCACCCATTCCCAAAATCATTGTTAATTATTGATAAATTCTCAAATCCACCCTTAAATCGGGACTAAAATTCGTATATCAATTGTGTTTTTGCGTTTCGTTTTTTGTAGTTTTTGATTTTAGGTTTTTGTTCATTATAAAAATCTCATTTACAATCTCATTTTTAAGCATTTGTTAAGGACAAATCGTATAGGTGTTTTGCAGTGTCGCGGTGGCCAGTGGCATAGTGATTTAGATTGAATGATGGGAGTTCTTCCGACTGTATAATTGGAGAAGACAATCTTTCGATTTTTTACTTTTTGAGCCCCTTCTGTTTGATCCGTAAAATATAATGATTTGTTTGTGGCTTAGGTAATGACCTAAACTATTTTTGGTCATTACATAAGGAAAACAGTGCTTTATATAATCTGTTGGTAACTAAAACTGAATTTTTTAGGTAATGACCTAAATAAAAACAGGTAATTACCTAACCACAAACAAATTACAAAAATCGCAGATCTTGATTCTGGATCAAACAGGTGTGCGAAAAAAAAATATTTTAAACTCTAAATCGCAGAGTACACCCTCGTTATCCATTGATCATTAAAAAAATGAAAGATCTATGTTTTAGATCATCATAATACACGCTCCTAAGACTATTTTCATCCTCAAAACTATCAAACAACTTGATTTTTACATAAATCAAAATTATCAATCGAACCCTAAAATGAAATTTGTATACGAATCATGTAAGCATATTCGAAACCCAATAAATCCTATCTTGGGACGGTATTTTGGTCGGAATTTTGGTCTGAGTTCCGAATAGATAATACAAGATTTTGGGGTGGTTAATTAAGATCATGAATGAAGAACAATGATGCATTTTTTATTTTCTAAAATTTAATTATAATTTAATTTACGAAAATGATTTTAAAAAGATAAAAATAGATTTTAAAAAACTATAATTATTTATTCTTTAATAAAATACATGTATTTACAATTATACATATATGTATTGTATATTTAAGCTTTTAAAAATAAATGAAAATTTGACCAATTATAACATGACATATCATCATGTTATGGTGTCATTTTTTGAAAAATGACACAGACACACAATAGACCTCCCCAAATTACATGAATTGAAACGAATAAGAAATTTGCTATCAATAAAAGGGTCAATTTATTTGTTGGGCTGCATGCTTGCCTTTACCATACATCTATATGTTAAAACACATACAAATAATACACAATGCATGCCCTCCTCTTATTCACCCTTTAAATCCTCTAAACATTCTTTTACAATTTCTCTTGCATTAACATTCTTCATCAATTATACATTTCCTTGTTTCACTTCAGATTCGAGTAATTCTTTTCTTCTCCACTCCTATTCAACTTTCATTACATTGATTGATAGATTTTCAATCTCGCAACGGTTACAATTTTTTTTCCTAAAACACTCGTTGAGATTTCAAAGTACCAAAAATTGTTAATTTTTTTCTTTCCCTATTTTTCTATATACTTCATATATAACCCTTGCATGACACGGGTCAAAAGGCTAGTTATGATATTGTCTGTTTTGAATATGGCCACACATATTTGTATTTATACACTTTCCCAAAAGACTTCAAAGTAATGATAGGAAGTCTTCTCTTGACCACATAACTCATGGTCTCCCCTTCAACGAAACCATCTTACATTGTCAATATTACCACGAAACTTGCTGATTAGAGGGGGGAAAAAGTAGGAGTGGAGATTATATATATATGTGGTTGATGCTCAAAAAAGAAAGTGATACACTTAAAAAAAATTAAAAAAAAAAGGAGTACATTTTTAAGGTGGAAAAAATTCTATGGTGGGTTTTGGGCCAAAGACCCCTGTGACCGATACGATTAGATAAATAATAATCATAATAAGCATTGCAATAATAAATTAAAGGACGAAATATGTATGAGATTAAATAATGTTTTATTTAACAGAGTTAAAATAATAAAATAAGAAATAAAAAATTAAGTATCAAGTCTAATAAGAGTCTGTTCAGTTCACCTTATTTTCACTTATTTTAGGTCTAATAAGTTCAGATAAGTTCTGATTAGGGGATTTTTATCCACCAATCACCGTCTGACAAGTGGACCAACCAGGTTCCGCCACGTGTCCTTCACGAAGGCCAATAGGAGCCTGCCACGTGTCAGTCACAGATACGTCCTCTACGGACCAATCGAGGCACGCCACGTGTCCACCCATGCCAAATGGGAAAACCGGCCATCAAGGCCCAATCCAGTCTAGAGGCCCGGTCAGCCCTAGGTTTACCTTAAACCTAGAGAGTGACACGCTTCTCAAGGCTATAAATACTTAATTAATCCTCATTAATTAATAATAATAGAAATCAAGCAGAGAAGAACAGAAATATTACGGAACACCAACAACCGGCTAATCTCGCTAACGACGCAGATTACCAACACTAAGCACTCTCACCTAGAGAGATCTTATTACTTTAATTTCCGTATTAATTACTCCTTAATCAGGTACTAACTTGACCGTTGGAGGCGGAGCTCTCAGGAGTCTCCGTTATTTTGCAGGTACAGGCGTCCGTTCCAGTCTCAGAATTGTAACTCTCCCGCAGGACATCAGAAAACCCCGAAACATTTGGCGCCGTCTGTGGGGAGAGTACTTCAGAGATGGCATCCAAGTCTGTACCGACTCCTGAAGAGAGGCGTCCCCTAGACGATCCTCAAGTTCAGTCGGACCATGATACCGAAAGTGAATTTGAAGTTGAAACTCATACAGCTCCAGACGGGACCCTAAGGGCCCGACGTACCCGTCATACCGAAAGGAGGGAACGGGAGCATCTTCAAACAGGAAGCGAGCCAGCAGGCGCACCGCCTGCTCGGCAACAGCCGACTGATGGGTCTGCTCCCATCACAAGGAACGAACTCATGACCTTCATGAGGGACTTCAAGGGAGAGATTCAAGAGTTGATCAACAAAAAACCGCCTGCTTCAGTCAAAGAGCAGTCGGCCAAGAAACCTTCCACTTCACTGAAGAGGAAGCCAGTTCAAGGGCGAGAGGCGACTCCTCATCCTAAATCTAAGAAGCGAGAGCCACCTGCTCTTGATTTCACAAAACTCCGTTATCCTACGGGAAATAGGAAACCGGTTCGTCATATTCAGGCGGATGGGTCAAAGCAAACGTTCACAGATGCTCGGCTCCTGCTAGAGCAGAAGAAGAGTGACCAATTATCAGAGTCGGCTTCTACTTCAAATTTTCAAGACAGTTTGCGAAATGCCTCGATGAGGCATAATCAGTCGTACCATGAGAGTCAGTCAGGCGGCACCTCCCGTCAGTCCGGCTTTCATAGTGACCAGGCGGTACCAAACTTACCATTTGTGCCGCAACAACAGTATTTTATGCAGCCACCTCCATTTGGTGGACCTGCAGCAAAAAACGTCCAACCTATGGACTGGCAGCTACGGCTGCTTAGACTTGGTGAATAGCCATCGGCTTTCTCCAAGGAAATTACTGAAGCCGCTCAGCCGCCCAAAGTAAAAAATGTTCTAGTAGGCGCATATGACGGCACTACTAACCCAGAAGACCACCTGATGGCATTCACCAACCTGATGTACCTTCAAGGGTTGGATGATCCCACTTGGTGCAAGTGTTTCCCAGCGACTCTCAAGGGAATTGCACAGGAATGGTTCGGCAACCTGCCGACTGGTTGTGTAAACAGCTTCAGGACGCTTGCTTACTTATTTGCCTCTAACTTCGCTATGAACATCCCTGCGAAGAAAACGACCCTTGATTTGGGAACAATTCAGCAGGGCGAGAAGGAGGGGCTTCGTTCTTACATCAGGCGGTTCAATCTGATGAGAATACAGATTCAAGGGTTACCAGATGAGGTAGCTTATACTGACTTTTTTAGAGGTCTCAAAGACGGGTCTACCTTCAAATTTGATTTAGTTCGAAAAAGGGTGGCGACTCTTCAAGAGGCCTTGATTGAAGCAGAAGCCTATATACAGGCGACTGATCTGTGTACAATAAAACAGTCGGACGGGAAAAGGTTGAGAGGGTGTACAATATCCCGTCTCTTATGCTGCTTAAGTTTGAGAGGGATAATGGAACAGTCGGCTCCCTAAGGGGAGATCAGAGGATGGCCCGAGAGTGCTATCTCTCGGATGTCAAGCCCACTGTTATGGCCACTGGGTCAAGTGGAGAAAAAACAGACCTTGACAATGTCAAGGAGAGTGCGCCTGTTCAAGAAACAGGCGACAAAAAGAGAAAGGCGTCCCAGACAGGGTCCGCAAGAAAAGCAAGAAAATAGCAATCATTGGCAGAGGAGCGGCCGGATGAGTTCCGCCCTCAGCCGGCTGGTGAGCATGCGGACCTGATATTAGACGACTCACGTCCTGACCGAACAGTCAAAGTTGGGACGACTGCTCTGAGAAACCTTGGTGACGACTTTCACAACCTATTGAAAGAATACAAGGACATCTTTGCATTTGAAGTCCATGAAATGCCAGGCATTAGTCCTGATCTGGCAGTACATAAACTCGCTGTGGATCCGAAAAAGAAGCCGGTACGGCAAAAGAAGCGGAACCATGGTGAAGAAAGAGGTCAGGCGGCAGCCGCCGAAGTCAAAAAATTACTTGATGCAGGGTTCATTCGACAATGTTACTTCCCAGATTGGGTTGCAAATGTGGTGCTTGTTAAAAAGCCGAATGGCACCTGGCGAATGTGTGTAGACTACACAGACTTGAACAAGGCGTGCCCCAAAGACAGTTACCCTCTGCCTAAAATTGATAACCTGGTCGACTCAACAGCCGGCCATGCCTTGATGAGTTTTATGGACGCCTATTCTGGTTTCCATCAAATTCCTTTATGGAAGAAAGATCAGGAGAAGACGGCCTTCGTCACTGATCAGGGACTATACTGTTACACGGTCATGCCGTTTGGTCTTAAGAATGCCCCGGCTACCTTCCAACGAATGATAAACACAGTGTTCTTTGATCAGATTGGGAGAAACGTCGAGGCATATATTGATGATATGATTGTCAAGACTAAACTTCAGAAAGATCATCTGGCGGACCTCCGAGAAACTTTCGCCACACTCAGGCGGCACCATGTCATGCTCAATCCCAAGAAATGTGTATTTGGAGTTGAGTCTGGGAAATTTCTCGGATTCCTTATCAATCAGAGAGGAATAGAGGCGAACCCTGAGAAGGTACAGGCGGTCATTGACATGCAGTCGCCTCGTACCGTCCGAGAGGTTCAGAAGTTAACAGGTTGTCTGGCGGCCTTGGGGAGATTCCTAAGCCGATCAGGCGAAAAATGCCTATACTTTTTCCAGGCAATTAAGAAAAAGGCAAGGTTCGAATGGGGGCCGGATGCTGAGGCCGCCTTCCAGAAATTAAAGGTTCACTTGCATTCCTTGCCGAGGCTGGTCAGCCCTTTGCCCAAAGAAGATCTCTACATGTACCTGGCTGTTTCTGATCATGCATTAAGCGCTGTTCTCCTTGCTGAAAGGGACGGCTGTCAGCTCCCGGTCTACTTTGTCAGTCACGTACTGAAAAATGCCGAGTTGAGGTATCCCCTAGTGGAGAAATTTGGTCTTGCACTCTTCATGGCTGTTAAAAAATTGAAGCCCTACTTTTTGGCACATGCAGTCGTCGTGTATACCGACCAACCAATCAAGCGGCCCCTTACCATCATGGAGTCGTCAGGACGAATGATCAAATGAGCCATAGAAATACAGAGCCTCGAAGTTACTTTCGAGCCTAGAAAAGCAGTGAAGGGGCAAGCCTTTGCTGACTTTATTGTAGAGATGACTCGTCCTCCTGACTCTCAAGTTCCAGACCAGGTCTGGAAGGTATATGTGGACGGAAGCTCTACTTCAAATGGTTGTGGAGCAGGCGTCGTATGTCAATCTCCAGAGGGCGACAGGTTCGAGTATGCTCTACGCTTCAGTTTTCAGGCTTCAAACAATGAGGCAGAATATGAAGCTTTACTAGCCGGGATCCGCATGTGCAAGGCGGCAGGGGCAAGAAAAATAGACGCCTGTTCTGATTCACAATTGATAGTGAGTCAGTACAATGGCGAATACGAAGCAACCCATCCGGCCATGATCAAGTATTTACAGGCGGTCCGACAAGCAGTCGGCTCCCTTGAGGATTTCCATCTGATCCAAGTGCCGAGATCAGAAAACAACCAGGCAGATGCACTGTCAAAATTAGCATCATCCGCCTCCTCAGATACTCCTCGAGCTGTTTTTTGGGAAGTAATGGAGAAGAGAAGCATCGAGGAAAACCCTATTGGAATCCTAGACAGAAGCTCAACCTGGATGGATTCAATCAGGGCATATCTGACAAACGGTACACTGCCGGGTGATCCTCAACAGGCGGCAGCACTGAAAAAACGAGCCTCCTGTTTTGAAATGATACAGGGAGAACTTCACAAGAGAGGGTACCTTCAACCCTTCTTAAAGTGTGTTACTCCTGAAAAGGGACGAGAGATACTAGATGATCTTCACTCTGGTTTATGTGCTTCTCATGTAGGTGGTAGGATGCTTGCTCAAAGGGCAAGGCGGCAGGGCTACTTTTGGCCTACTTTGGAAGCAGATGCAATGGAGATGGTGAAAAAATGTGACAAGTGCCAAAGGTTTGGCAAATTAATTCACCGTCCGGCTACTGACCTCACTACCATTCACAGCCCACTACCGTTTGCTAAGTGGGGCATGGACATTCTGGGTCCATATACGCCTGCTACAGGCGGCAGAAGGTATATACTTGTTGCCGTTGACTACTTCACTAAATGGGTAGAGGCGGAGGCTATAAAGGGAATCAAGACGAAAGATGTAATTTCATTCATTTGGAAAAACGTCATCACTCGGTTCGGGGTTCCCATGTCTATGGTTTTTGATAATGGTCCCCAATTTGAGACGCCTGTTCTCAAAAGCTGGTTGGGAGACCAAGGAATTGCACACTACTTTGCATCTGTTGGTCGTCCACAAGCAAACGGCCAGGTAGAAGCCTTTAATAAAATCATCTCAGACGGTCTCAAGAAAAAGATTGAACGAGCAGGCGGCCTATGGGCGGATGAACTACCACATGTTCTCTGGGCCATTAGGACGACTGAAAAAGGGGCGACTGGAGAAACTCCGTTCCTCCTAACTTATGGTGCGGAAGCTGTTCTTCCAATAGAACACTACGAGCCGACTCTTCGAGTAATGCTATATGACGAAGAGGCAAACTGGGAAGCCATGCGCCTGGCATTAGACTCACTTCCTGAAAAGAGGGGCAATGCTGTTTTGCGCCATGAGATCTATCGCCTGAGAATGACTAGATCATACAACAAAAAAGTACACAGGCGTCCACTCAAAGTAGGGGACTTTGTACTTAGAAAAATGGAAGCAGTTGGTAGGGCTAATGAGTCTGGCAAACTAACTCCCAACTGGGAAGGACCCTACCGAATCTATGAGGAAGTCAGGGACGGTACCTACCGTCTGGAAACACCAGACGGACAACCGTTGCCTCGAACCTGGAATGTAGATAACCTTAAAAAATATTTCTTCTGAGAGATGTAAAGTAAAGAGCTACTTAATAAAGTTTGCACTTACTATTTAATTTTGTATTACGAGGGGCATGCCGTCTGTACCTTTACAGTCGGCTACTCTCCATTGAGTTTTTCCCTCCTGAGGGGCATGCCGTCTGTTCCTTTACAGTCGGCTACTCTCCATTGAGTATTTTACTCAAAATACTTAGCTAAAAAGATTAGGGCCTGGCCGACCCTGTGCCTAACAGGCGGCTACCCTTCTTTTACTTAGCACCTACGTTCACCAAGAACTTACCAAGGCCACCGGCCGAATGATCAGACCAGGCGCCAAGCCAACTGATCAAATCTACAAAACTAATACGACCTGTCCCAACATCATAGCAGGCGTCCGACGGCATCCCTCCGGATGAAATTCGTCGCAGAGAGCAGCTCCCTTTTGGGTGGAACATTGTTCTATAAACTAATTACACGGCACCTATACGACTGTCCCCAAGGGCAACCACGTAGCCGTTTTTGAGACAAGGATAACTCTATCACTAACCAAACCAGTGGTAGCAGTTGACATCTGAGTCAGATGACCGCCTGTATTACTTGGGATAAATGCAGGGGGTACCTATTGAGTTAATAGCCAACAAACATTGGCGAATCAAGGGGTCTAGCCGGCCTACGCCGCCTGGCACCTCTACTTCTCAAACAAAAGTGACGGCGACTGAGTAACTCCAACGTTAACTCATAGTCACTCCTTCAAATTTGGTATAAAACCTAAAAAGTTTGAGTCGTCCGCCTGTTTCAAACAAACAAGGGCACTCAAACCCCTATTCCTACTAGGTAACCTATTGAGTTAATAGCCAACAAACATTGGCGAATCAAGGGGTCTATCCGGCCTACGCCGCCTGGTACCTCTACTACTCAATCTAGATTGTGACGAAGACTAAGTAACTCCTAGGTTAATAGTCACTCAAACTTAGTATGGAGCCTAAAAGGTATGAGTCGTCCACCTGTTTTTAATAAACAAGGGCTCTCAACCAATACTCTTGCTAGGTTAACAAATTACGAGTTAAAAGCCAACATTGGCAATAAAGGGAAACAACCGGCACCCGCCGCTTGTTATCCTACTTAATTCCTTGGCAACTAGGTAATACTATTTACTTGGTCAGACCAATTGAATAAATAGTTCGAATTCCGATTGAATAAATGGCCGACTGATCATCTACCCTGGAAACAGACCACCAGTCGTCCAGGGGCATAGGCGGCATACTTACTATTTGTACCTGTCTTAACGTTCGGCCATACACAACAGTCGGTCTAGTGAACAAAGGGATATTAGATATGGAATACTTAGACAAATTTGAACCAAAACAAAAATTTGATTAAAAATAAGCCGGTCATTAAAGACCAGCAGAATATTCAAAACCCCGGCCCCCTGGCCGGGTAATTACAAAGCAAACGGCACGCAGGCCGTGGAAAAAATACTTAAAGCTTAAGAAGGGGGCAGTTCAGTATCAGCAGCTGCCGCCTGGTCAGCACTCTTCTTGCTGGACTCGGCTTTAGCTGCACCCTCTTTTGATGCCTTACCCCCAAGTGGCACAAGCGCCACAACCGGCTCTTCCTCCTCCAACGCACCTTCCAACGCCTCTTCTTCAGCAGCCGCCAGGATCTGTTGATTATATGTTTCCGAACACTGGCGGTACGTTCTTTCCCATGAGGCAAAGTCGGCACTGGGGAACAGTCGTTCCCAGGTCATGCGCTGGATTTGAGCGGAGTCTTCCACCATCTCCCGGACGAGCTCTTTCTTCTCTTGCTCGGCCTTTTCCGAGAGCTCTTGGGTAAGACTCTTCTCTTGGCTAACCAGGCGTTCTTTTACGTTGGCCAAAGACTTCTCCATGGCTTCGTAAGAGTGCATTTTTTGGCGAAGAGGTTTCAGCTCGGCCTTAAGGTTTGTGACGGTCGCCTCCAGCTCGTCAACCTTCTTTTGGGCCGCCTCTAACTGAGCCCGAACAGCGGCGGTAGCCTGCGCCTGATAATAAAGAAGATCAATGGTCAGTACTTCATTTTGGGCAATTTGAAACATTGCCTTATCACAGCTAGAGGCGGCCATAGCTTTTGCGGCCTTTACCTCTTTGTTTTTCCGATCAATCGGCTTGCGAAGGCTGTTGACTCGGAGCAGGGCCTAAGTACAAAGAAAAACAGGCGTCAGCTTCCAAACAAAAAAGATAACAGGCGTCCTGGAACTCAAAAACTCAAAAATATGCTAAGTATACCTCAGCAAGGATCCCTGAAATCCCATCAAGGTCAAGGGTGCCGGCACCCCTGACCGCCTCCCTTTCAGATGGAGGAACTACTTTAACCATGGACTTGGCTACCTCAACCAAGTCAAGCCCCTGAGGGCCGGCTGCATTAAGCGAAAGGAAAAAACAAGTTAGACCTAGTCAAGAAGGAAGCAAGTGTGAAAGTTTTTACAAGTGATTGTCCATACTTCTAGGCGGCCCCGCCTGGGTTTTAGAAGAAGTGGCCGGCTGCTTCTCAGCCGCCACTGTTTTCCTGGAAGACCCAGGAGAGCTTGCAACAGTCGTCCTCCGGGCCTTGGGGTCCGGCTGTTGCGAGGAAGAAGCCCTTGGAGTGCCAGACTGAAAACAAAAAGAGTTAGTATATGCATAAGACAACTAAAAGAGGAAGAGTTTTCGAAGCTTACCAAGGGTGCCCCCTTGTTGGGGGAGTCGGCATAAGACTGTTGCATGAGCGAGGCCCGCAACATGGCCGCCGCAGTCTTGGATGCTGTTATTTTACTCATGGCGTCAGCTGCAAGAAATAAACAGCAAAGTTAGTAAAAATCCTAAGTAAACAAGGCGTGAAAAAATAGAGTATTTGTCAGGCCGGCTACCTCTAGAGCACCGACTGCTGAGGCCACAGGCGGCCAAAAAGTACTCGTCATAGAGCCACTTGAAGCTCGGGACGCAGTTAAGGGGTACTTGCTCTCGTACCCCTGACGTAGGGTTCACCCTAGTCTCTACTTTGAAGAGTCCTTTGTCTAGGATCTCTCTTTTAGCCTTTGGGGGAACAGGCGGCATGCTTCGGCCGCCTGCGAGAAGAGGCGGATCCCTATTCCACTTGTTAAAACGTTGGTTCAGCTCCGTGTCTGAACCCTCAATGATAAGGAAGGTGTTCCGCCAATCCTTCCATTTGTTCGCCTTACCTCTCGTCATGAGGTAACCCCTATGGCTTGTTAATTGATACCAGCCGGTACCTCCCGACTTAGGGGTCCGGCTGAGATAGTTCATGTGGGCGAAAGCCTCAAAGCTTGGCTCCACCCCGTACATTTCGCACCCGGCCACATAGCCGAGTACGTTTACCCAAGAGTTGGGGGCTAACTGCCATAACCCCAAATCATACCCATCTAAAATCCGCTGAACAGCCGGATGTAATGGGAAGCGCAGTCCAGCTTTGATGGCCGCCACATAGCAGCCAAAGCAGCCGTCATCATAGCTGGTACCAGCCGGCCAGACGACAGTGTCTTCTGGATCCGGCACGAACAGTAAAAATTCCGGGCCCATTCTGTGGTTAGCAATAAAGCTCGCCACTTTGTCTTGCATGGTTGCGATCCGGCCCCGGGGTACCATGCAGTAGTAGGGGGCGTTCTCCTCTCTGTAAGAGGCGGACGGCTCCGCCCAATTGTCCCCCTTCTCAACTGCGTGAGAAAGTCTCGCCTCTTGTAGGCGGCTATGTTTTTCTTCTGAGCCTGGAGAACTGTGGCCAGAAGAGCTGGACTCGGACTCGTCCTCTGATGAGTCCGAAGAGGACGACTCCTCCCCTCTCCCAGAGGGGCCCGCCTCCTCTCCCTTAGAAGGGGCAGGAGGAAAATTAGACATGTCAACGGTAAGATGGGAAGGGACCACCTTGGCCCCTCTCTCAGAACTGTCGGCTTGGCAGTCGCCTCGTTTCAATTCTACATCTGGCGCCTGGTCAGATGTTTCACTAAGGAGCACCCTTTGGGAGGAGCCGTCTGAGTTTGATATCATAGCAGTCTGTTTCGTTCTGGCCATCACGTTCTGCATAGACACAGATACAGTCGGACTTTGTATAAAGGGCAAAGATGGGTCCAGAAAAGGGCAGGCGGCACTCCTAGTCCTAGATTCAGCCGTCCCCGGTGACCGGCTGATCACTAACTTAGGTCGTGTCGTGTGCTTCCGTGGTGCCATTTCAAAAAATAAAAAGAAAATTAAGAGTAAGAGAACTGAGTTACCTGAACGGGTGACGGTTGATGAAGTTCTGGAAGTCCGGTGCAATCGGCTTGTCAGAACAGGCGGTAGGCAGAAAAGGTCCGAATGTTCTCGCAAAGTTCTCAAATGTGAAAATGACCGAAGTCAGCACTTCCTTTTATAGGCAAAGTGAGAAGGCGAAGGGTCGCTTCCAAATTCAAAATTTGGGCGGGAAAATCTCTCGGCCGTTTGCAAGGTGACACCTGTAGCAGGCCGTCGCCTGTCACCGTGCGACACCTGTCACAGGCGACACGTGACCAGTCACGTGCCACCTGTGAGGGGCAAATGATTAGGGGATTTTTATCCACCAATCACCGTCTGACAAGTGGACCAACCAGGTTCCGCCACGTGTCCTTCACGAAGGCCAATAGGAGCCTGCCACGTGTCAGTCACAGATACGTCCTCTACGGACCAATCGAGGCACGCCACGTGTCCACCCATGCCAAATGGGAAAACCGGCCATCAAGGCCCAATCCAGTCTAGAGGCCCGGTCAGCCCTAGGTTTACCTTAAACCTAGAGAGTGGCACACTTCTCAAGGCTATAAATACTTAATTAATCCTCATTAATTAATAATAATAGAAATCAAGCAGAGAAGAACAGAAATATTACGGAACACCAACAACCGGCTAATCTCGCTAACGACGCAGATTACCAACACTAAGCACTCTCACCTAGAGAGATCTTATTACTTTAATTTCCGTATTAATTACTCCTTAATCAGGTACTAACTTGACCGTTGGAGGCGGAGCTCTCAGGAGTCTCCGTTATTTTGCAGGTACAGGCGTCCGGTTCCAGTCTCGGAATTGTAACTCTCCCGCAGGACATCAGAAAACCCCGAAACAAGTTCAGTTAAGTTCAGATATGATAAATAAGTTCAAGAAAAATAAGTTTTGATAAGTAAGGATCACAAGGATTAACCAAGTACAAATTACAATTAAAATAAGCTTTAATAAGGTCACGTAAGTTTGGATAAGTTCAGTTTAGTTCAGATTAGTGAAAATCAGGTGAATAGAACAAACCCTTAAGTTCAGATAAGATTAGATAAATTCAGATAAATTTCAATAAGTTCTAATAATAAGTTCCAATAAGTTTAATAATAAAGTCTAATAATTCAATGCAATAAGAATTAATTAGGTCCAATAAGTTCAATCAGGTCTAATAAAGGATGTGTTCTATTCACCTATTTTCACTTATATGAACTTATTAAAACTTAGTTTACTTGTAATTTGAACTTGGGTAACCCTTATCAGAACTTATTTTTCCTTAATAGAACTCATTTGCTTATTTTTCCTGAACTGAACTTATTTAAGCTTATTTTTCCAAAACTAAATTTATCTGAACTTAACTTATCTTAACTTAACTGAACTTATCTAAACTTATAAGACCTGAAATAAGAAATTAAGGTGAACAGAACAGACCCTAAGTTACAATAAAATTCTAATAATAATAAGTTTAATAAGGTCTTATAATTAATTCAATAAGAATCAATAAGGTCCAATAAGTTCAATCATGTCTAATAATTTACAATAAGTTCAATCTTAATAATAAATTAATTTTTTAATAAATAAAATATTAAATGCTACATATCATATAGAGTATTAATGTACCATTATAGTTATTTTAGTATAACAGTTAAAAAAATAATAATAATAAATAAATAAATAAATCTTATGTAGAAAATATATATTATTCATCATAATTAAAACTAGACAAATTTGATTAGATGGTTTTGGATTATAATAGATTAGTTAGATTTTTTTAATTAATTTAACAGATTAAAATAGATTAGTTTAAAATATACCTTTATAGACTAATAACTTTGGAATCTGTTCCGCATCATTGTGATTATTAGTTTTTTGGTTTTTTAATTTTGAAATTCATATACTCTTTCAAATAAGATAAGTTCTAATAAGTCAAATCTAATAAGGTGAAGAGAATATACCCTAAGACCTTAAGTAGTATAATATAGGCTATAAAGATCATGAATAATACTTCGTAATTAGTAGTGTGTATATGTTTTCCATCATTAAACTCTCTTTTCTTGCAGACACACAATTATATACAAGTATGTAATTCTCTATATATTTAAGCGTTCTCAAATAAGAAAATAAATGTGTCATGTGGCATTCTTAAAATATATTATTCATTATTTCTCATTTTATATCATCAACTTAACATTCTCCATAATTAAGTCATTGTTTTTCATTCTATATATGGTATCAATTTACATTTAAAAAATTGTAGTGTCATATATTGTTCATGATATCTTCTTTTGCAAACAACAGAGAGCAAAATGTAGTGAACGACAATAAGAAATATAAAGTTAAATTAAGAGAAGATCAAGATTTAGAAGTCATGACTTAATACTTATATATCGTAATTCTTAATTCCCATGCAATGACCCTATCATGTTTGGAAAAGCGTTTTAACTAGTGCAATGGGTAGCGTTTTTAATAGGTCATAACGCCAATTATAAAATTCATCAGGAGTGTGTTTATCAAGATAATGACTAGTGATATGGTTAATACTCTTATTAGTAATTAGGTTGATTTTGGTATGGTAAATTGGTAATGACTAGTGATATGGTTATTACTCTTATTAGTAATTAGGTTGATTTTGTAAATGAGATTACCTTCATTTTTAAAACTATATAGTTGCACTATTTTATTTTTATATACGTATAACAACGCAAAATTCTGAATATTAACATTTTTTATTAGAAGTATATAATAATAGTGAATTTTTTTACAAAAGTTGATATCATAACGAGGATTGGAGTAGCGGTGCAATACTTTTTCTCCCAAAATTACTCAATTATGCTTCTTGTGTTGCATGCATAAATTCATACAAATCATCGCAGAATAGTATCAGTTGAGTTACATCATTCAATTCATTTATACATGCATGATGGCCTTCTGTCTTATGTAAGACAATTACTTTCCTCAAAAAAAAAAAAAAAAATAAATAAATAAATAATAATAATAATAATAATAATAATAATAATAATAACAATAATGTAAGACAATGACTTGATTGTGTACACCATTTTCCGGCTTCCTATACCATCTTTTGCCATATACTAGTTCACATTTATTTATCATTGTTTTTCTCATTTGTTTTTTCTCAAAAAAAAAAAAAATCACAATTTAGGTTTTCATTTTCTTCTAAGACAAATTTAAACCAAATACTAAACATCCTACAATTATTAATACTTTGTATGTGTCACTTGATAACGTTGATAGGTCCATACCCTTAGGTAATGAGCAAAAAATAATGCAGGGATTCACATTAGTGGTTATGACAAACTTCTCCATTAGTGTTAAAACGAACATTTTAAATATATTATTCCGAAGAAGTAATTAAGCAAGTGCAAACATTGCATTTACACGAAGGTAGACAAGAGAGAACATATTGTTGAGCTAAATATTTGTTTACTAATTATTATGTAATATATTTATTATAAATGATGTGATATATCATTGGATTATTTGGTAACAATATCTATTTTTATAATTATTTTTTTTTACCAGCACCTTTCACAGACAGCTACATAGGTCAATAACGCTTGAGAGTAGGAGGGGAGGGTAAAGGAAAGCCTCAACTCCCAAGAGCAAATGTAGTTGGTGGGGTTTGAATTTGTCACAAGCTGAGTTCCCCACCAATTCCATCAAGCTTGTTTGATTATTACTCGCCTAAAAACAACTCCAATGGTTGTAGCTAAGGTCTTGCTAGCAATTTTCAAAAGTCTCTAGTAACTAACCATTAGAGCACAAAATAGTTACAAAGTGAGATACCTTAAAATCATGTGTGGCATGGTAAGCTAATTGTTTAATTTAACAATTAGCTTACTATATTGGATATGCTCTTACATCCAAAATCTAATATTATATAAATAAAGTAGGTATTTTTTGAGAGTATTCAGAGCGCCACGTAAAAAATATACTTATTGCGACCAATAAGAAGAAAGATTTGTATTTTATTTTTGAATTAAAAAATTATGTCGCCACCTAGATAAAAGTAACGAATTAGATTTGATATATCTAAAATTTTAATGCCACGTAGATTATAATCCACGAATTAAATTATTTTAATGAAAAAAAATAAAGTGAAAATATAGGAAAAGATAAATTTATTAATTCAATACTACGAGTATAAAAAATCCAAAAAAAAATATTAAAAAATATTTAAATGATAAACACTTATAATAAAGTTTGATACCTATCATTATAAGATAAATTTTGATAGTTTATGATAAGAAATACAAATTGTTCGTTAATTATAATTAAATTAAAATTTGTGATACCTACCATTATAAATTGACACATCATACGACACAAACAAAATTTCGTATCAATAAAAAACTCCATGAAGCGAATTTTGTGTTAGTAATTTTGTGTAAATTTTTGGTCATCAATGGCCGGGTAATATTTAGCTTAATTTTTAAAATCCTATGTTTAAATTAGTATTTCTAATTATTACTTACATTGTATTAATTTGGGATACTCAACGATTATATGTTTATGTTTTATTTACTAAATGTTCTTTTACATGCAGATTTAACACATCATACGATACAAATAAAATTTCGTATCAATACAAAACTCCATCAAGCGAATTTTGTGTTAGTTTTAGGTCATCAATGTCCGGGTAATTTTTAAAATCTTATGTTTAAATTTATATTTGTAATTATTAGTTACATTGTATTTATTTAGGATACTTAACGATTATTTGTTTATGTAATGACATATGATTAGATGTTGTATACTTAATATATGGATGGCTTTGGTTATTTTTGGAGATGATGAAAAAATTCCAATGCATAAATTTGATTTTATATCGCAACAAATTTTCATTTATTGGTAAATATATTGATTTATTTTATATAAATGTAAAGATTTAATTTATATCAATTTCAGTTTGGCTAACATTTCACGGTTCAATTTATCCGATGTAGTAGGTTGGCTGTGGACGAAGTTGGTGATTCTATCGAAATAAAAGATATGGTAAAACAATGAATAATGATTTAGGATTTAAATTATTAAAAATTTATCATTTCACATTAAAGATTTTATATAACGGAAAAAATATCATATTCACAATTTTTTTTATATTTAATAAATTCATTATAAATTATAGTAAAAAAAAATATATTAAACTTGTGTAATTTTGACTGAAATTATTAATTACAATAAATCAAATAATTAAAAATTTTAGATGAAAAAACCGTACATCACACGGGCTTCCATCTAATGTATAATAGATTGGTATAAATTGCGAGCCAAAGAGCAACAATGACTAAGGGGATATCCTAAAGAAGATAAACAAGAACGCCGTCAAAAGGCTCAAAACCGTAATGAGCTTAGCTGGAAGCCACTGTTTGGCTAAGTGTCCTATAAATGGCCCAGCTGGCAATTCACATGGCCAGCTGCTTTGTCGACAATTGCCCCCCTTTTTCCAGATTTACCCTTCATTTTCATCTTATTTACACTTTTATCCCCACCTTAATCTTTTCCTATAACCTTCACTTTCGGCTTTCATTATTGGTTGACCTTCATAATTGATTATTTTAATTAATCTTTTTTGGAATTGTCAGGCTGAAAAATAAAGAAAAAGGTTGGAATTTCTGGCAAATTCGTACGTTACAAGAATGTATCATATGCATACAACTCACAAGGGTATTATTGTGAATTGGGTGTTTATTTGAGGGTATTTTAGTAATTGTGGGTTGGGTCGTGAATTTCTGACGATGTGGGTTTCTGGCATTGATAATATTAGGAAGTACAGAAATCTAGCTAGGATGGAATGATTTGTGAACCGCTAAACATCGCTCCTAATTTACCAAGCATCGCTCCCATTTTGACATGAAAGGACGATTTTGCCCTTGCTATAACTTGGACTATATAATGCTCCACTATGACACATGTGGGAATTTTAATATCATTCTGACCCCACCACTAAGTACCACGTGGTTAAAAAAATTCCCGAGCCCATCACATCCAACCCAAAATTCCCAAGCCCACCATCAAAAATCCGATTTTCTTTTTAAAAAAATTTATTAAGCTTTATCGACGGGTTTAGGACGATGGACGACGACAACGATCGTACACCTAGACATCGTCGGAGGATTCTGTAAGTCCTCGAACCTTTTTATTTTTTATTTTTTGAAATGCAAACTTCCGCCTTAAATATCCGGATCCCCCTTGGTGGATCAGGATATTCTAGGCGGATGTCTAATTTTTTTTTTTTTTTTTGTATTTTATTGATTAATTATAATCAAATTTATTAATGTAATCTGTGTATGATAATTATAATATTAACTCGGTTAGTTAATATTAGTTATTTTTGTGATATTAGTTAATGTTAATGTTAGTTAATATTAGTTAATGTTGTGATATTAGTTAATGTTAGTGTTAGTTAATAATTAATATTAGTTAATGTTGTGATATTAGCTTATGTTAGTGTTAGTTAATATTAGTTAATGTTGTTATATTAGTTAATATTAGTTAATGTTATGATATTAGTTAATGTGATAATATTAGTTAATGTTGTGATATTAGTTAAAGTTGGAGAATTTTGTGTGTTTTCTTTTATCTTTATAGGAATTGGAGTCTGAAGACGGCGGTGATGGTGTGAATTATAGTGTGAATTTTGTCACAGACACGTTATTTCCAACGTTTGATGATGCAGTTAAATGGGCGGATGCTGTTTTCATAAATCTGGGATTTATTTTGGTTAAATCGTCTTACAACAAACCAGAGATGGTCGGCCGTATCAATATTTGAGATGTGATCGGGGACGGAAGAGCAAGCCGAGAGATTTTGAGAACGCAATACGAGAGGACACAAAAACCAAAGCTATTGGTTGTCCTTTCTATATCAAGATATATTATGAATTCATCACAGACAGTGGGAAGATCCGTGCAAAAAATGATGAACCTGGGACCCATAACCATCCAATGATTATGTATCAGGAGGGTCATCGTAAAATTAGTGGCTTGAGCCCGGATGCAAAAAAAGGTTGTGCGTGACATGACAAAGTCAGAGGTTGCACCACGTAATATCATGGCAACTATTGCAGAGCAATTTCCTGATGATCATCCAAACATCAGACACATTTACAATTGCCGAAATGACTTGAGAACGGAGATGTATGAAGGCAGAGGAGTTGTTCAGCAATTTCTTCATTTGGCGAGACAAAGTCAGTATATATACTGGGTCATGGACGATGACCTCGACATTCTACAACATGCATTTATGGTGCACCCAATCACGGTAAACATACTATGCACATACCCACATGTAATCGGTATGGATTTGACATACAAGACCAACAAATACGGGATGCCGTTCTTTGAGATAGTAGGTGTAACACCGACAAATCAAAATTTCTTCGTTGGTTATGTGTTCATGCGCAACGAGTGCACGACAAGCTATCGGCGGGTGTTGCAGATATTAAGGGAGTTGATTGGGTATGATAAAGAACCATCGGTATTTTTGTCAGACCGTGAACTTGGCCTCTGTGCGGCTTTGAGAAAAGTGTTTCCAGGGACGTTGCATTTACTTTGTCGATGACACATCAACAAAGATGTGGAGGCTAGGGTGACTGATATGGTTCAAAAATAAGAAGATCGGTGCGAGTTTTAAAAATGGCAAATGGAAACGTATCATGGATGCTACAACCGAGGCGGATTATAATGTTGCTGTAGATACAATGAAAGCTAGGTGGGCAAGTTATCTGGCAGTGATTACTTACGTTGAGAGAACATGGCTTTGTCATAAGATTAAATTTGTGATATTTTGGACGAACCAAGTTCTTCACTTTGGTAACACGAGTAATTGTAGAGTTGAGCGCCAACATTCGGCAATGAAGATGTGGTTTGAATCATCGACAGGTTCGTTGTTATAATGTTGTAGTTGTTGTCTTTACTTCGTTTTAGTAATTTTAAGGAAATTTTGTTAATTACTACCTCAAACAAAGGCTTCGTGAATTACTACCCCTAAAAAAAAGTTTTTAATTACTACCCCTAATTCACCTAAATAGGACCAATTACTACCCAATTGCACTTTCCGGTGACTTAACTCACCTTATGACGTCATTACTCCGATTTAACCACAGTTCACCCTTTCCGCGCCCGCGTCCTGGACACCCGCGCTCGCATCTACCTGCAAACAAAGACACGAAAAACCGCGCCCACGGCCTTGTGTGCCACGCCCGCGGCCTTGTGTGTCGCGCCCGCGGATGTTTGGGGAGAGCCCTCTCCAAGACCATGGCTAGCCTTCTACAGGTTCAAAAGATGAATCACAATTCACCCTGTCCGCGCCCGCGGCTCCTAGCAAACAAAGCCCCGAATAGCCGCACCAATGGATGACTGGGGAGAGCCCACTCTAAGGGAACGACCAGCCTTCTACAGGTTCAAAAGATGCGGGCGTGGACAGGGTAGTAATCGGTCCTGTTTAGGTAAATTAGTAATTAAAAACTTTTTTTTTAGGGGTAGTAATTCACAAAGCCTTTGTTTTTGAGGTAGAAATTAACAAAATTTCCTAATTTTAATTGAAAATCATAATGTTTTTTTATAATTTGAATCAACGGCATGTTCTTTGGATACTGTATGGGCCCGTGTACATTGTCATATTGGTAATCAGATCATTGTAATTCGTAATGGTTTGGATGCATCAAGATCGAAAGTTGGTGAGAAATACTGTACAACTTTAGGGTATTATTTGTGAGGTATAAAAAATTTGAAAGTTGCATATAATATGTAATGGAGGTAGTAATTATTTAGGGAGTGAGGGATTAGTTGAAGTGGTTTGAACTCCCCTCCCGATTTTAGGAGATCCCTGAGATCGATTTTCATCACTCGCTCTTGTGGCTCACCAAACACAAAAAAAATAAAGGGGTGTATTTTGACACCACAAAATAAAAATCAAAATTTAGAGTTCACCACCACTTAAAGGATTTCGCTCATGAATCTGTTAATGGGGCCTACCATTTTATGTTTCCCTTACTCCCTCTGTATTAAGAAGTATAAAAGCTTGATCGATCTATTGAAAATATACATAAAAGACTAATCCAAAAATATTCTACATGGCAATATAAGTGTGTTTTTTATAAATTAATAAAAGGTAGAGTGAAAGCATATAAATTGTGCAAAAGTCAAAACATTGCGACTATTACAAAATAGAGGGAGTATTTCACCCCCATTTTCACGATTTCTACCTTCTTCTAACTTCATCTTCATGATTTAATTTCTCCATTATTTCACTTCTTTTACATCATTTTATACCTCAAATTCAATATCATTCATCTTCTTCCTTAGTAATTAATACCCACAATTATTATTATTATTATTATTATTATTATTATTATTATTATTATTATTATTATTATTATTATTATTATTAATGGGAAGTCGAGATACAATTTGGGCCCCCACTCCTCTAGATATAGCAAATCATATTCTAGTGAAGATATGAGCAGCAGCACGTGCCCCAATGTCTTGAGTCTTCGAGAACTTCTAGATCCGTTTCAGCAATGCAACCGCCTCCTTCTCTAATTCCCCAAGAGTAGAGAAAAAGAAAGGAAGGAAACCATATCCAATTGCCCGACAGCTGGATTCGTACTTGACTCGCTTCCGATGAGCCGCATTAGACACAACCCGTCTAGGAACAAAGTCAGATGACCCAGACCGTGTCAAAGGAGAAGACCTGTCAAGTCAACACAGACATCGCGACAATGATCCCAAGAATAAAGTAACACATTTGCAGGTCTGAGGGCCCCGTCATTCCCTCCAGACAACCCAATGTCAACCTCCTTTCTAGCTGAAATCCCATATCGATAACAAACATCAACAAGGGTATCCCGAACAACATTATGTCGATGTTTAATACCCACCATACCAGCACACGACACCGAGTGATCACCGAAAATATCCCCAGTGAAAACCCTTGAACAAGCAGAGCACGACGTCGAGACAGAGAACAATGGAACACCCAAGCGTTAGCACAACACACATCGGTAAGTCTTTCCGTTAATCGTCTGACCCAACCCCAAAATAGGAACCGCCCAAAGCCAAGGAGAGGTGTGATCTCCTTTCTGCGAGTTCCACAATGCTGATTGACGAGGAGATAAAGAGAAGGTGGATTCAATAGGAGCGGTAACCTTTGTGAAGTATATATCTGCCAATTTCTTCATGAGTTTAGGGGCAGCGACCTCACTAGGATTACTCAAAATGTCATACTTAACTGTTCCATTAAACAGACTCAACGCATCCTCAAAGGCTCGACCAAGGCCAACAACGTTAGCATGTCGTAAAAGCTTTGTCTGCAACCCAGCAGACTGTAATCGAGAGGCAAGAAAAGTATAATGACGAACAT